>NW_023270451.1:59546069-59645853 GCF_011800145.1 Mirounga leonina
TTTATTTATTTATTTATTTATTTATTTATTTATTTATTTATTTATTTATCAGAGAGAGAGAGAGAGTGCACACAAGCAGAGGGAGAAGCAAGCTCTCCACCGAGCAAGGAGCTGGATGCGGGATTTGACTACAGGCACCTGGGATCACCACCTGAGCCAGAGGCAGATGCTTAACTGACTGAGCCACCCAGGCATCCCTCCATTTCCTATACTATTGTTTGGATTATCAATAATATCTTGTGTTTCCATGGTGACTTGAGGGAACCATTATCAGAGCATTTGTGGTGTGCTATTCTTTTTCATTGTTGTGTTTTGTTAATGTTTCTGTCTCTACCTACAAGATGCTGAACTGCTTATCAGGAATATGTCCTTTTTAAATGTTTTAGTTTGAAATAATTATAGGTTTATAGAAGTCTTACAAAAATTGTTCATCCGACTCCCTTCATCTTAGCATCTTGCATAACATAGCAATTTATAAATACTAAGAAATTAATATTACTATAATAGTATTAATTAAACTAAAGACTTTATTCAGATTTCCCCAGTAGTTCCACTATGACTTTTTACTTGATATCTCTCAATTTTAAACTCTAGCCTCCTATTTAGTCACCAGATTGTAGCTTCTTCTGTCTCCTTAGTCATTCTTTCACCCTCACTCAGTCTTTCAAATATGTTTTATATTTCTCTTCCACTGTTAACCTTTTCCTGTTCTATTTTTCCTTCTTGATTTATACAGTTTTATTCCTGTAAATCTTACTTGGGTTGCTATAGGGAGGGTTAATTGACACATATGACCAGTTCGCCATAGATAGCTAGTGTACAATTATGTAGATGATTATAAAATAAAAATGAACTTGGTTTGGTGTCAGTGTAGATAAAAATGGAAAGAGCTAACTTACTGCATTTGGGTGAGCTACTGAAGAAATAAGGGTCTGACAATGCCTAAGAACTCCAATTCATTGAATTGTTTTTCTGTATAGTTGATTAGAAAATATTTATAAATCACATGGGAGACTGATGTGAAGAAATATTCTATATCTGTCTATTATCTATCTATCTATCTACCTATCAATCATCTATCTATCCATCTATCTATAAGAATTCATTACTACTCTCCTCTTAAAGTTGAGCAGAAGATAATTAAATCTGTTATTCACATTCATATGTAATAATGAATGAAAATTCAGAAAGTCCTTCTGAGTCTGGCCCTTGTCTGGTAACATTTTCCTACAAACAGTATTTAAATCAGAAAGTAACAGAAAATAGAGACAGAGAAAGGTAAGCTATTCCACAAGGGAACCAAAGTATAATCATTTTATTTATTTATTTATTTATTTATTTTTAAATTCTTTTTTTTAAAGAAAAGAATTTATTTATTTGACAGAGAGAGAGAGAGCAAGAGCAGGAACACAAGCAGGGAGAGTGGTAGAGGGAGAAGCAGGCTTCCTGCCGAGCAGGGAGCCCAATGCCGGGCTCGATCCCAGGATCCAGGGATCATGACCCAAGCCAAAGGCAGACGGTTAACGATTGAGCCACCCAGGTGCCCCAAAGTATAATCATTTAGCACAAGAGTTGGCAAACTTTTTCTATAAAAGCCCAGGTAACAAATATTTTAGGCTTTGCAACCTATGTCATATATTTTACAACTATTCAACTTTGTCATCATAGCAGGAAAGTAGCCAGACAATACCTAAACAGATGAGCATTACTGTGTTCCAATAAAGCTTTATTTACAAGAATAAGCAGAAGGCTGGATTTGGCTCAAAGGTGGTAGTTTGTCAACTCATAATTTAGCACAAACAGGTTATATGTAAGAAGAAATCATTTTCAAAGTGCACAATAACTTATGGACAACAGGATGAATGCTAGAAGCACTTAAAGTCCAAGTGCTCTGTTTCTTAATTCACTGTTTACCATTCCTTACCATAGAAGTAAAAAGAAACTAGTCATTTATAAGCCATAGACTTTAGCAATAATTTAAGTGACATTAAGGGATCTTAAAAACCATAAGAAATACATTTGCTATAATGACCTTGCTTTTTCAAGCAGTGACTTAATTTTTTTCCATTTGTTAATGAGCATAGAAAAATGACTGAAATCTGTCCCTGTTTTCTTCCCATATCTATTTCTTATTTTGTACTTGCCTAGGAAGAGAGGGCCAAAAGGAGAGAGTTTGTCCTCTTATCCTTGGGCATATAAGGAATTCCTTATATCTCTTGCTCCTCAATCCTTCCAGCAAGTAGGATATTACCATGAAATTGCTCTTAAAGAGAAAAAAGTAAAACAAAAAAACATCGAAGTACCTTTCTGTTTGTCACCCTAACTCAATATTGGTAATGATGTTAACAGTAGTAGGGGGTAGGTGGTAGAGCTAAGTTACTCTAATTTGCCTTTATTACTATTTTTTTTTTGGTCTTCTGTTTTTATTTTTAATTTTTTTCTTGTTTTTATTTTTTATTTAAGTTACTTTAATTTGTGTTTGCATTTGGGGGCAGAGGAGAAGAAAGTAGTAAATAGTAGGAATAAAATTATCATAAAATCTTTTTGCATCCTGACAACACATTGAAAATAGTAATACTAAAGTATAACTTTTGCTTTGAACAAAATTTATAAAATGGAAGAGGTGAGTAAAGTAGCATTATCCTTTAGGGGAAGGTCTGTAATTGCCTAAGTATGAAATAATTTTTATTTCTAAACACTTTTCTAACATTCCTTTTTGTACCAAGACTTTGGCTATATGAAAGCCTGGAAATGTTTTGAAATCAGAAAATTATGTGATTTGTGGAATTAATTGTTGATAAAACCCAGATTACTTCTCCAAATTATTCATAAAAGTGAAGCATCTGGCCACTAGCTAGTCTAGCATATTACTTTCTGAAATTCGCTCTTTAAGTTTCCTGTCTATGGCATGGTTGTGAAAAGTGATTGGGAGCCTTGGCCATAGAAATTCAAACACTGTGAACTGGTGGAACTCTTCAGTGATGGTAACAATATAGACACAGTTAATAATAAGACTTAGAGTGAATTTGAGGAAGTCCCTAGAAGAAAAAAATATGAGATATATATTTACTAAACTAGTGTTAAATACTTTAAAATGGACTTAGTATAGTTGAATAATAGATTTGTTTTGAGTTTTTTTTTTAAGATTTTTTTTTTTTAATTTATTTATCAGAGAGAGAGAGACAGAGGCAGGCAGAGGGAGAAGCAGGCTCCTTGCTGAGCAAAGAGCCCGATGTGGGACTCAATCCCAGGACCCTGGGATCATGACCTGAGCCGAAGGCAGACGCTTAACCGACTGAGCCAACTCAGGCGTCCCTGTTTTGAGTTTTAATAGCATAAATGGACACCAGGAATATCATGCTGCTATGAAATGGATAAAAAATTTTTTTCAATTAAAACTTTGACCAACAAGTGATTTCTTCATCAACATGAATATAAAACACCCCTCTATTCATAGCAGCCAGCAGAGAAAGTGCAGCTACAGAAGTATAGCCCAGAAAGAGTTAATTATTATGGAAAGACAAAATGTTGTAGAATTGTGCAGCCATTTCCTATAATGAATACTTTTTTGCACTTTTTGAAGGAAGCTTCCCTCCTTAGTGATAGTAATGATTAGTACTTAAATTAAAGGGAGTTTTAAGTTGGTTAAAACAAACACCTACAAAAATAATAAAGAGTGAATAAAGGGGCGCCTGGGTGGCTCAGATGGTTAAGCGTCTGCCTTTGGCTCAGGTCATGATCCCGGGGTCCTGGGATCGAGTCCTGCATCGGGCTCCCTGCTAGGCGGGGAGCCTGCTTCTCCCTCTGCCTCTGCCTCTCTCTCTCTCTCTGACTCTCATGAATAAATAAGTAAAACATTTTAAAATTAAAAAAAAAGAGTGAATAAAGGACTGGAAATGAAGGACACAGCCAACAGCTTTTGGACATGGTAAATGAACTACTTTTCCCAGAAAAGATCAGGAAAATCTAGAATCTGGATGGATTAAAATAAAGATTCTTGATTAATCATATATGAGTTTTCACAAATTTGCTTGAGATACATAGGAAATACAAATAATTATTAGTATTACTATTAAATCATTATTAGTATTAAATAACTATCTAACAATAAAAGAGAGAAAGAAATAACAACAAGTAACAACAACAAAAAAAACCAAGCACACCCAGACAATTTCACAGGGAAACTGTATTAAACTCAAAAGACCAGATAATTCAAATCATAGCAAGTGAAGGAAAACTTTTTTTAAAAAGATTTATTTATTTATTAGAGAGAGTGTGCTGGCAGGGGGAGGGGCATAAGGGGAGGGAGAGAGAGAGTCAATCAGACTCCCCACTGAGTGCAGAGTCCCATGCAGTACTCAATCCCATGACCCTGAGATCATGACCTGGGCTGAAATCAAGAGTCGAACGCTCAACTGACTAAGCCACCCAGGCACCCCGCAAATTAAAGAAAAGTTTTAAAGAAATTCTTTGTAAACAATATAAAATTGATAATTAAACAAGATAAAGAACACACCAAAACTTGATAGATTAATCTCACTATAAATATCCATGAAAAATCCCAAAAATTCCTAAAAAAAATAAACTGAATTCACTATCTACATAAGGAAACAATGCATCTTGACTAAATGGAAAAGGATGTTGACAAAAATCTAATGTCAATTTCTGATAAAAATGATTAGTAAAAAAGGAATTGTTGGATATTTACACACACACACACACATAATTATTTAATGGAGAAACACTACAGACAATCTCACTAAGGTCAGGGACAGGGCAATGTTCTGACAATCTCTACTGCTATTGAACATTTTTTTTGAGATATTAGCTGCTATGATTAAAGAGAAATCAATAAAAGCCATAATAATTGGAAAAAAGACTATAAGTTATATTTGCAGATAATACACTTAAAACCTCAAGACTAGCTCCTATACCCAAAGAAAAAATAATTTGGTAATGTACTATGATATAAAATATATCTACAAAAATGAATAGGAAAGCAAGAGGTACTCTCATTCATTGTCATCTTCCACTTTGGAAGACAGTTTTGCACTTTCTTCTGAAGTTAAACACAAACATAATATATGACCCAGGAATCATACTCCTAGTTGTTCACCCAAGTAAATGGTAAACTATATCCATATAAAAGCCTAATGCTAAACATAAACAGACAAAAAAAAAAAATGGAAGGAACCAAGCTTCAACAGGGAAATGGATAAACAAATTGTGGTATATCCATATAATAGAATAATATTCAGCTATAAAAGGAATGGGTCATTGATTCATGCCATAACATGTATGAAAATTTATTTTGCTAAGAGAAGTAAGTTAAACCAACAGACTACATATTTTATGATTCCATTCATATAATGTTTCAGAATAAGCAAATTTATAAGGACAGAAAATACCAGTAGTTGCCAGAGATTAGAGGAGTTGTAAACAAAGTGAATGAACAAGAGAATTTTAAAGTGAAGGAACTAATCTATACGGAATGCTATAGCAATGAACTGTACATTGTAAAAGAGTGAACTTTAATATTTGCCAACTAAAACAACAACAACAAATCAACCAGGATGTCATGGGATACCTGAATAGAATGCACTTTGACAAAAGAATGTGACAATATTACAAATGTATGACATAACTTTACATAAGCAATGGGGGTAAAAAAGGAGCTGATGTAATTAATTTTGTAAAATGGTGTTGTCATTGGAAAATACAAGTGTAAAAACTAAAGAAATTATACATAAATTTTGTACTCTAGTTGGCAAATTTGTTTGTCATGGGGAATGGGTTAATAACTCTGAACTACTTTACAAGTATACTAGGATTAAACAAATAGATAAATGAATGGTGGGAGCCAGGTTTCTTACTGTCAGAGAGAGAAGTTACAGGTTAAGTTAGAAAAGAGGCTACAATAAAACCTGTGGTATTAGGGGCGCCTGGGTGGCTCAGATGGTTAAGCGTCTGCCTTCGGCTCAGGTCATGATCCCGGAGTCCTGGGATGGAGTCCCGCATCGGGCTTCCCGCTCTGCGGGAAGTCTGCTTCTCCCTCTGCCTCTCTCTCTCTCTCTCTCATGAATAAGTAAATAAAATCTTTAAAAAAAAAAAACCTGTGGTATTAGATTAGAGTCAAAGATATCCATACATACTCATTCTGATCTTAACGGCTAGATACAGAAAAGATTGTGTGTGTGTGTGTGTGTGTACATATATGGTTTAATACACACTGAGAGGGCCTAGAAGCAATGACACCCAAGTAACAACAAACAACCCCAAAGCCCTGATCTTGGTTCCTAAAAACCATCCTCTGATTAAGTGAACCAGATCCTTGGAGAAACTGAAACCAGGTGGGAACGGAAGAGCAAAATGTAAGCCTAGAATCTACTTTTATGTCAGAAGTTTGGTATGCAACTTACTTCAGAAAGTAAGGAAATGCTTAAAAAAGCAGAGGTAGCTTGAAGAACTTTCACTGGCTCAATAGAGGACAATTTTAGCATGGAAATAATTATGATAATAATAGATTTTAACATGGTGAATTAAAATGAATATATTAATCCACATGGGTAATTTTTAAAAAATAAGTTAAACCATGAGGCAAGAATGAAAAACTATGGAAGGTGGGTTAACTAATTAAGTAGAAGAAATGGCAGAAGAAATGGATACTAAAGCCATTGGCTAAATTGTACTGGGAGAATGGGATATTCAGTCTCAGAGTATCACCCCACAAGATTACATGTTAAGTAGATTGGGAAAGATGCTTTTATAATGGAAAAAGTTAGTGGATACCACCTTAACCAAGTGATTAAAATTAACATCACACATCATGGGATAAAATTGACTTCATGTAGCATTTTTGCCAACATTTAAAAAAATCTCAATTTAATCAGAAGGAAGCAATTAAACACATCTAATTTGAAACTCATTCTGTAAAATGGCTGGCCTGGTTTCTTAAAAAACATAAATGCACTGAAAGCCAAAAAAGGCTTAGGAATGGTTTCAGTTTAAAATAAACTAAAGAAACATGATAACTAAATACAATACAGTATCTGAATTTTCCAGTAAAACTTCAATGGACATTATCGAGAAAATTGAAAATTTGAATAAAGTCTTTGTAATATAATATAATCTGAATGCTAAATTTCTTGGGCATGATCACTGTATTGGGCTTAGACTTATGTAAAAAAATGGCATTGTATGTAGGAGGCAATGCTGAAATGCTTGGGGGGGCGAGTTATCATAATGGCCCAGAAAAAGAAAAGATTCCTTTCTCTTTTTATCTATCATCTATCTATCGACAGAGACAGGAGCAGAGAGACAGAGACAGACTGAAATATAGAAAGAAATATAAAGCATATGTGACAAAATGTTAATAACTGATGAACCTAAGTAAAGATATATGGGTGTTTATTACAATAGTCTTTCAATTTTGCTGTATGTATGAAGTGTTTCAAAAACAAGTTTTGGTAAAATAATACATTAATAATTGTTTCACTTTTTGTACATTTTTGAGCAGCAGAGACCAGTATTCTCTGAAAATCTTACAAAAAACAATGATATATAAACAGCCATAGTGATTTTACAGGGTTGAAGCTGGTCTCCATGTAATCACCCACTTGTCCTTTCATTCATGGTCTCTGAACAACTTTAAGGAACCCTATGTCTTTAGACCCTTTTTTAAAAGATTTATTTATTTATTTGAGAGAGAAAGAGAGAAAGAGAAAGAGCGCGGGGTACCTGGGTGGCTCAGTCATTAAGCGTCTGCCTTCGGCTCAGGTCATGATTCCAGGTCCTGGGATCGAGCCCCGCATCGGGCTCCCTGCTCAGTGGGGAGCCTGCTTCTCCCTCTCCCATTCCCCCTGCTTGTATTCCCTCTCTCACTGTGTCTCTCTCTGTCAAATAAATAAATAAAATCTTAAAAAAAAAAAAAAAAGAGAAAGAGCACAACAACCAGAGATCACCGCCTGAGCCGAAACCAAGAGTTGGACCCTTAACCGACTGTACCACCCAGGTGCCCCTAGACCCTTTTTAATTGAAAATAACATTTCAATTCTGTTACACAGTTTAAAGTGGCAGAAAAATATGCAGTCTTTGTAAAAGGATTTTCAATAAAATGTTTTTAAAATATTTACATTTTGACACTTGAAGGGACGTTACTCCAACTTTGGGGAAATAGGTAACCTAAAAACAAAACCATTTTATTTGCCCCTAATGTGTGACTGGCAACATCCTCATTACTTTGCATGAAAAACCCATATATCCAATAATAACTCTGTAAAACAAATTTTTATTTAATTTTTACAAAGAAACCCAATGATAGTTATATTAGTAGTAAATGACAGAGCCAATGTTCAACCAATATCTATTTCTTTCAAATCCTTGGCTCTTATCTATACATACAAATAAAGAAATTCTAATCTGTCAAAAATATTAGGATGCAGGGTTATAGAATATGATTTATCATTTAACAAGTAAGGCATACTAATAGAAGACAGAATTAAATTGGGTTCTTTCCACTCTATCTCCTAAATTTTGGAATTGCTCTTGAAGAGATCTGGTTTATCGAGGTATTATCTATAAGTATATGAAACTTGACAGAAGTATTTGAACGAGAGACTTTATGGTCAGGTAGTTCCATAATTTTTCTTTAGTGGCATTAATTTCTCAAAACTAAAATATTAGAACTAGACAGGTTTTACTTTATAATACTCATATGTCACTCTCATTTTCCAGATCATCATCACCCTCCCCTCACTATGCCAAAATTAAGATAGATAAGACAGAATGTTTTATTGATCTTTGTTGATAAATTAAATTCACTAGACACCACAGTGTGTATTATAGTGACATCATTAGAATATTCATAACTTGTATCCTGGTCTATTTTAGTCTTTATTTTACATATTACTTTAATAAATAGAAATGTCAAATAGAGTGAAATAAATACCTCCTTTCTTACATACAGCATACTCTCCCTCGCATACACGCATCTTAATATCTAACAAACATAAGCTTCAGTAGTACTTCTTAATCTTTTAGATTGTTGGTAATTGTATATTTAATGAACTTTTAAAGTAAATAAATAAAGCTGGTATAATGAGTGTTATATGTATTTTATCCAAAGTTAAATATTATTTCATTTTCTATCCTAACTCAATATGGAAAAGGGGTTTCTAAACAGCAAAGAAATGAGGGTAATACAACTATCCAAAGGAAGTGTTTATAAAAAGTACATGCTGGTGGAGCATCTGAAAAATATTGATCTTAGAAAGCAAATGGAACAACACATTGATCTCAGAAGAATAAAGGGGTAGTGAGAGCCATAAAAACAGTTGGAGAGGAGTCTTAGCAATAAAGAAGGGCACATCTTACTGATAGAATTGAAGGAAGGTTGAAAATGTGAAAGTACAGAAATATTTTAAGGTGAAATCACAAGGTAGTCTTAATTTGAAAGTATAAGGCAAGGTCATCAGTGAATAATAAAGTATGAAGGTTTTAAGGAAAGCACTGAAGTGGAGAAAAGGTGCTCACCTGGATGGATTTTAGTTCTAGCTAAGCCTCTAAATAGTGAGGATTTGATAAATCACTAGACGCCATGGAGACTCAGTTTTCTTATATGTTAAATAAAGAGCAGTAATAGCCACAATCCAGTCATAGGACTGCTGCAAAAATCCATTGGGAATCTTCTTAAGCAATACACATCCTTGAATTTTTCGCCCAGAGGGATTCTGTTTTAGGCAGCATTAGATTTGGAATGCATTTGATCAAATAACTGTTAAGGTCTAAATAGCCAGCATACCTCCTAAGATATGTTCTATTAAAAAAAAATCACAGAATCATGGAAAATTCCAAGCCACACTGAGAACAACAGAATATGGTAAGCTTCTCTTACTAGAAAATAGATCAAATAGAACTGTGGTTTTTCTGCATATTTTTGTGAATCTCTCCTATATATACCCTATATATACCCTTGTTATTTAATGTTAGCCTAGAAAATATTCTTGAATCTTTCCTCTCTGTCATACCACCTATCTCATTAACGCCCAACACCCACACAGAATTAGTGAGCAAATCCTGCTAATTCTACCCACTTTTCTACTAAATCTTTCCTGCCTGCAATCCAGAAAACTAATGTCCTGTTCATATACTCTCAGTATCTTGTCTGGGTGATAATCTTCTACCTCTTTTCTATACCCCTAGTCTCACATCTTGAATCCATTCTCTCTACTACTGAAACAATGCTCTTTCTAGTCATCATAAAACCTGCTTGCAATGTTTTCGTAGCTCCCAATTTCTATAGGGCAGAGTTTCCTCAAAGTTTGCCTCATACTGTGGAGAATGATCCATTGATATATCAGAATTAATTTATTTGTTCAAAACCAGCATGTTAAATGGAATAAGATAGAATGGAATAAACTAAAAAGGATAGAGTGGGATGTAAAACATCTGAGTACATTGCTGTAATATTTTGTGAAATGTTAATTTTTTATGTCTTTATGCTTGTATATTATACTTGTATATAATTATGCTTGTATAATATAAAAAGTTTTTAAAAAGTTTAATAAACACTTCTGTAGATCATATAGAGTCTTACATAATCTTGCCTTTGCCAGCTTTGTACCCTAAAACCTCAAAGTTTCAGCCATTCTCTAGGTGAATGAATGAATAAGGCATACTCTTTTGAACCTTGGGACAATCTCATAACACTCCCCTGATGAAATATTTCCTCTCACACCTTCCTTTCAGCTTGGGAAATTATCCCTCATTTTCCAATTTGCAGAAATGATTATTCATTTTCCAATATGCAGAATGTTTCCGGACATTCCCCTCCCTGTGATCCTTATTTCTCCCATCTCCTACCGACTGTTTTGATCTGGTCTAAAACAGGTTGATGCAGAAGTATTAGGTTCTTTTTGTTCAACCTCCAACAGTGTGAGGTAGGTGATAGATTATTATTTTCCAATAACCTGAAACTAGTTAGGCTGCAAGTAAACTCTGACAAAATTCCACAAGAACTTATTAAACCGTCATACAACCTCCGTGAGCTTAAAAAATCCTGGCTTTCCTTTTTCTTTGTGGAGGGGTGGGGGGAGTTGTTGAGAAACCTTTCTTGGAAAGTTGTCTAAAGCAAATGTGACAATATTCAAATCACATAAAGGGAGACCAAGATTCATCTGGACAAATTTGTTTGGAACCAAGTCTGGAGAGCAATATCTCAGTGTACAGAACATACCCAAGGCTGGCTAGACCCTTATGCCTATTAATGAAGGTTAGAGAGATGTTTCTAAAAATCTTTTCTCCAGATAATGTATTTCCAATATTATTAATTACACAAATGGGGACCCATTTCCAGCAATCATTAGCTAATAAGCATTAATTTTACAAATGAAAACCCATTACGGTTATGCAAAATAGCAAACCCTCTTTTTTTAAATCAGGTTAAGGATCGCCCAGGCTTGTAGCTATTTCTGGAGAGTGACATTTCAGATTAAAATTTATCTGACTACCCCTGGAATGTGAATTTCAGATCAGGGAATTCCTTAAACTGTAACTTAAACCATTATTTACCTGATATCACACTGTCTATGACTGAAGTATTTTAAAGTAAATTATAGATATCATTACTAAAAAAATAATTATTATAGTATGCCTTGACTGTTGGGAGACACCATGAGATATTTTAAAAATGAATTCAGGGCGCCTGGGTGGCTCAGTCGTTAAGCGTCTGCCTTCGGCTCAGGTCATGATCCCAGGGTCCTGGGATCGAGTTCTGCACCGGGCTCCTTGCTTGGCAGGAAACCTGTTTCTCCCTCTTCCACCCCCCCTACTTGTGTTCCTGCTCTCACTATCTCTCTCTCTGTCAAATAAATAAATAAAATCTTTAAAATAAATGAATTCAGTTCACAGGTGCACTAGCAATGATAAGTATGAAAGTCCAAAGTGTGTGTGTGGTTGTGGTGGGGGATCTGTTCATTAGAATATGTTACCACTAAAAAGAACATGGCTTAAAGTTCACACAATAAACCAAACCAAGCAACAGTAACAAAAGATTTCCCTATAAAGATCTTCAGATGTACAGTTAAAGTCTGTAGTCCACGTCAAGGAAAATTAAATAGCGCTTTCCTTCTATTTTCCCAAAGTAGTACATACATTTTACTATTGTTGCTATTGTAATTGTTCGAATAGGACACTTTCTCTTCACATTTGAACAAGTTTTCCAGAGTGAGTGTCAGAATATAAAAGTGACTCTGAATCCCTCACATCCATGTGCAGAATTAAGTTTCCAAGAAATTCTTCACTATGTCCTGGTCGCACCCTAAGGCAGATGAAGTTTGTAAGGACAGGTCAGAGACCATGAAAAGAAGTGATTAGTGAAGAAATTTCTTTAGATAAAGTTGTTACCATAATCACAGTTCACACCCCTCCTTTTGGAGAAGGGGAGGAGGTGGTAACCTACAGAAATGCCAAGGTTAGGTACCTAGCTCATAACTGAAGAAAAATAGACAGTGGACTGAGGACTTTTAGAGGGGAAGGGAAGGGAAGACTTTGGTGGTAGAGCCAGAAAGTAAGAGCTGCTGTACTGTCCTGGGGAAATTTAATTAAAACCAAAATGTCCTCCCAGCCCAGAAAACCTCTCACAAAGTAGAAGATAAAGAAAACAATTTTACTATTGAATAGGCATTAAGCCAGAATATGAAGCCCATCAGAGGCAGTCCACTAAAGAGACTGCAAAGACAGAAAGAAATCTCACACTCATATAGCCAAGCAGATACAACCCATTGCGTATATGATCTCAAAATAAATAACTAGTCCTCAAATAAGAGGACTTCACAGCATCATTTGCCACACATAGTTCATCCTAGATTTGCCTGATATTGGGGTGACCCTCTGTGTTAGCAAATTGGCTTTATCCAAAAGAAAAATAAACCTTTTATATCTTTATGACAGAAGCTAGTTTTGCAACGTGGTGCTAAGCAGCCCACCTAGGAGTCAGGCTCCTATCCTGCCACTGGGAAAGAGAGGTGCTATCTTCCTTGATTACATTTCAAAGAGATGACCCCCACATTCTCCAGAAAGATATTTTTGGGTTGTAAAGCTGGCAAGTGGCTTATTTAGACTTTAAAAAGAACTTGCATACATCTCAAAGGGATAGAGAAAGAATTTACAATTAAAAGTTTTCTGAAGAAAATAGTCTGAAAGAAAAGGAGTCTCTTTCCCTTTTGGCACCAGGGAAAATTATTGGGTTTTTTCCTTTTTAGATTTCTATTTACACTTACAACTGGAATCAGCCAGCTTTCCTAAAATCTGTTGGGACAGGGATGGGTGAATGCTTCCTATTGACCAGATGTGGCCCAGACAGAGGAATCCATGTGGGGTTAGTGATGGCATATTCTGTCCTATAGGGTCATGTGGGAGGAGAGGGGGACCTTAGGAGAAAGGCCTAAAAGTTTCACATTTGATGTCCAATGGCTGTGGAAGGAAACCCTAAAGATAGTCAAATCAGAGGTGCTTCTGCCCACCTCAAGGAAGTGCTGGAGAGAAGCCCAGCGAGAAATATATGAAGACCACAGACAGAAATTGGCTTCTCTTATCTACTAGGCCAACCTGGGGAAGCCAATTTAAATATATGTAAGGCCCAAGATTGTGAAAGTAGGCAGGCACAAAGGAATTGTACTATCCCCTTATTTCTCCTTCTTCCCTAGGTTTTATACCTGTCGAGGAGCTCTGAATGGAGCTAAAGAATGGAGATGAAATCTGAGGGAGAGAATAGAAAGCTCCCTCTCCCCTACTGTACTGCAAATGCCCAGGCTTTGACAGTCCAGAAAAGAGAAGGTGATTTCCTGCTTCTCAGACGTATGCATAAATGTTTTTGTCATCCTGATTATAAATTTAATCCATGTTCATTATATAATATAGAAAAAAGGAGAAAGAGAGATGGAGAAAAAAGACAGCATAAGTTATTTATTATTCCTCCACAATGAAACATTTAGTGTATAAAATGAAATTTTAATTCTCGTATCTGTACAATTATGTATTCTACTATTCTTCATGAAGAATTTGGAATAATAGTAAAGAGTATATGACATGGACTTTCTTTTTTTTTATTATGTTATGTTAATCACCCTACATTATATTATTAGTTTTTTTCTTCTTCTTTTTATTTTTTTTATTTTTTTATGCATGTGTGTGTGTTTTGTTGTTATTTTATTTTAAAAAAATTTTTTTATTCTTATGTTAATCCCCATACATCATTAGTTTTAGATGTAGTGTTCCATGATTCATTGTTTGTGCATAACACCCAGTGCTCCATGCAGAATGTGCCCTCCTCAATACCCATCACCAGGCTAACCCATCCTCCCACCCCCCTCCCCTCTAGAACCCTCAGTTTGTTTCTCGGAGTCCATAGTCTCTCATGGTTCATCTCCTGCTCTGATTTGCCCCCCTTCATTTTTCCCTTCCTACTGTTTTTTTTTTTAACATATAAAAAGTATTATTTGTTTCAGAGGTACAGGTCTGTGATTCATCAGTCTTACACAATTCACAGGACTAACCATAGCACATACCCTTCCCAATGTCCTTCACCCAGTCACCCCATCCCTCCCACTGCCCCACCGCTCCAGCAACCCTCAGTTTGTTTCCTGAGATTAAGAATTCCTCATATCAGTGAGGTCATATGATACATGTCTTTCTTTAATTGACTTATTTCGCTCAGCATAATACTCTTCAGTTCCACATCGTTGCAAATGGCAAGATTTCATTCCTTTTGATGGCTGCATAATAGTCCATTGTATATATATACCACATCTTCTTTATTCATTCATCTGTCGATGGACATCTTGGCTCTTTCCACAGTTTGGCTATTGTGGACATTGCTGCTATAAACATCGGGGTGCACGTACCTGTTCGGATCCCTACATTTGTATCTTAGGGGTAAATACTCAGTAGTGCAATTGCTGGGTCGTATGGTAGCTCTATTTTCAACTTTTTGAGGAACCTCCACACTGTTTTCCAGAGTGGCTGCACCAGCTTGCATTCCCACCAACAGTGTAGGAGGGTTCCCCTTTCTCTGCATCCCCACCAACATCTGTCGTTTCCTGACTTGTTGATTTTAGCCATTTTGGCTGGTGTGAGGTGTTATCTCATTGAGGTTTTGATTTGTATTTCCCTGATGCTGAGTGATGTTGAGCACTTTTTCATGTGTCTGTTGGCCATTTGGATGTCTTCTTTGGAAAAATGTCTGTTCATGTCTTCTGCCCATTTCTTGATTGGATCATTTGTTCTTTGGGTATTGAGTTTGATAAGTTCTTTATAGATTTTGGATACTAGCCCTTTATCTGATATGTCATTTGCAAATATCTTCTCCCATTCATTCGGCTGTCTTTTGGTTTTGTTGACTGTTTCTTTTGCTGTGCAAAAGCTTTTTATCTTGATGAAGTCTCAATAGTTCATTTTGCCCTTGCCTCCCTTGCCTTTGGCAATGTTTCGAGGAAGCAGTTGCTGTAGTTGAGGTCAAAGAGGTTGCTGCCTGTGTTCTCCTTTAGGATTTTGATGGACTCCTGTCTCACATTGAGGTCTTTGAACCATTTGGAGTCTATTTTTGTGTGTGGTGTAAGGAAATGGTCCAGTTTCATTCTTCTGCATGTGTCTGTCCAATTTTCCCAACACCATTTGTTGAAGAGACTGTCTTTTTTCCATTGGACATTCTTTCCTGCTTTGTCAAAGATTAGTTGACCACAGAGTCCAGGGTCCATTTCTGGGCTCTCTATTCTGTTCCATTGATCTATGTGCCTGTTTTTGTGCCAGTACCATACTGTCTTGATTATTACAGCTTTGTAATAGAGCTGGAAGTCCAGAATTGTGATGCCGCCAGCTTTGCTTTTCTTTTTCAATATTCCTCTGGCTATGCGGGGTCTTTTCTGGTTCCATACAAGTTTTAGGATTATTTATTCCATTTCTTTGAAAAAAGTTGATGGTATTTTGATAGGGATTGCATTAAATGTGTAGACTGCTCTAGGTAGCATTGACATCTTCACAATATTCATTCTTCCAATCCATAAGCATGGAACGTTTTTCCATTTTTTTGTTTCTTCCTCAATTTCTTTCATGAGTATTTTATAGTTTTCTGAGTACAGATTCTTTGCCTCTTTGGTTAGATTTATTCCTAGGTATCTTACAGTTTTGGGTGGACTTTCAAAACTGAGCTCAGCCATTTACTAGATGTATGACACTGGACAAGTTATTTATTTTCTCTCTTCCCCCAATTTCTTACATATAAAGTGAGAGTTAAAAAAACCTACATAATTGACTTGTTGTGAAGATTAGCACCAGCAAATTATTGTAAAGCATTTATTAAAGAACCTGATATATAATACATGATCCACACTGAAAATTGGTATTATTAAGAAATCACAAGAATTTCCTCACATTCTTGAGTACTTATGGACTATTGAAAATAAAAGTGCTTGTTAAGGAGAGTACATCTTAAATGTTCTCACCACACACACACACACATGGTAATTATGTGAGGTGATGGAGGTGTTAACTAACCTTCTTGTAGTATTCATTTCAAAATATATATGTGTATCAAATCATCACATTGTACACATTAAATTTATACAATGTTCTGTGCCAACTGTATCACAATAAAGCTGGAAAAAATACATAACGAAAAAAGAAAATGAAAAGTGTAAACCATCAACCAACCCTCATCCCTGAATATGGATTTACTATAATTTTCAAATTCTCTCTTCTTGAAGTTTCTACTATAATTTGTATGTTGCTTAACATTCTTATGTATACCTTTTATGCTCATCTCTGATTATTTCCTTCAAACAATTTGCAATAAATAGAATTACTATGCCAAAGGATAACAAAATTTGCAAAAAATTAAAGAAATAATAGTGTTCTTCATCTCTTTTTTCCTACATTTTGCACAAAACTGCCACAAGTAGTAGCTAAAAATATAATAACCTAATACATGAATAAATGAATGAATGAACAAATGATTGAATGACTAAATGACATAGATATTTAAATGAAGGATTGCTTTTTTCAAGACATTGCTTTTTATGCAATGCAGGTTTCTGTTCTTTGATAGCCAGATAAAAAATAAATAGTATTATGGAATTTGGATCTGACCTGATTTTATACAAAATTTTGCTAAAATTTCTAAATTATACATAATACTTAGTAAGCTATCCATATCATAACAAATATAAAGTTCCCTTTTAAGGAATTTTTAGCTGAGCAAGTTCATGCAACATTAAATCTTACTGTAGAGCTTTCTGGAATTGGCCTGGTAATTCTGTTTACAGAAAAGAATGGAGCTTTGGTTTTGTTTCATTACAGAATTAGCAGTCTCATTAATGAATAGGAAATTGTTTTTGCTGCACATGATGGTAAGCATTATAAAACAAGAATGATTGCTTAGCTCAGAGGTTCCCAAACTTTTTTGCTCATTAGCATTACTTTGGGATCTCTAAAAAATTTCAAAGCTCAGGCCTCACCCCAGACCAATTAAATTATAATCTCTACCCAAGAACAATTAAGTCATAATCTCTGAGGATGAGACAGAGACATTCGTTTTTTGGTATTTACTTTTATTGAAACCTTCAGCTGATTGCAGGCAAGTTTGGGAACCAATGGCTTAGCATGTGGCTCAAGTTTCTGGCTTACATTAGCAGTTAAAGTAGGCACTCTGCAGTAATTTTAATATTCCACCAAGCACTGTTAAAGCTTCATTTGCATGTCTACTAAATCTGCTAAGGAGACAAATTTATCTTTGGAAATACCAATGTACATATTTATTACACTTCTACAATTGCTCTACCAAGTGGTAAGAATGTATTTATCTGTCATGGAAATAACCACATCTGAATAGACATGCAGATAGTGTATTTACAACCATTTAGCCTCATGTTATAATACTGTATAAATAAACCCCATGAATCCAGTAAGCAGTCTAGTTTACAAGTTCTTTAATATGACTGCAGATTACTTAAAAAAAAAAAACAGAAACGTTTATATTTCCCAAGACTTCAAATTATATTTTAACAAGAAGGACCTAGGCTCCTTTATCATTTTTTATAATATCTATGCATCTCCATTTCTCACCAAATCTTAAATGAAAAAACACCATCATCAAAAGAAAATAATATTTTCATATTTTCTTACTCTATAAATATATTCTTAGTTTAACAGATATCTCTAGAAAACATAAAGAAAAGGCATAGACAGTTATGTTTATTTATCTACACAGGAAACATTTTCTGTTAACCATTCTCCCCCATTTTCTGGATGCAATTTCATTTCCCTACAGAATCTAAATAGGGGAAAGTGGAGAAGTAGGGAAAAAGAGAGCAACTCTGATGTGGGTGTGGTTTCTTTCTCTTGTTTGGCATATGCTAAAGCTGACATCCCTGGGTGGGTCTCAAAGGTGGTTAAAGGTGACACCTATCTTTTAGGGCATTATTGTTGATTTTTCAAAGGTTCTCTGCTGGGTCCCTTCCTCCTCAGTTCCAGTGATCTAGGTGGAAGTCTTTGATGATTTCTTTCTCAATCCATGGACAGTCATCTTTATGTTGAAGACTACTATTAATTAATTACCAGGGGTTCTAAGAGATAAGAGCCAAGATGACCACACACACATGTCCCATAATGCACATGGATGTGTTTGGTCCCTGAGAAACATGTCCCGTGAATTAGTAACCTCCAGGAATCTTGGTCAATGACAACACAGCATCACATTCTCAACTCTCTCAGCAGACAATCTAGTCAGCCAACCCTTCTCTTACCCTCTAAATTTCCATAGTGGTCACATCCCTGGTTTCTGTTCCTTGATAGAGAAGCAAAGAACAATTTCTGTCAATTATTTCCTTTATAAAATTTGTGTATGCAGAGAAGTGATTTTTATACACTCACTTAGGTACCTTACATTTATTTTCTCATGCTTCATTCAAAACTAAGATGAGTCTCCCTTTGTTTGGTTGATTTCTTAAATTCCCAGAGAACAAACTGATGGTTGCTAGAAGGGAGGCAGGAAGGGGATGGGTGAAATATATGAAGGGGCTTAAGAGTACACTTACTGTGATTAGCACTGAGTAATGTATAGAATTGTTGAATCATTATATTGTGCACCTGAAAATATAACATTGAATGTTAATCATATTTCAATAAAAAAAGAGAAAAACTAAGATGAGTCTCATTCTAATATCCTGCTGGTTATATTTCTGTGTTTATGCACTCTCTCCTAAATCCTCTATGAAATAAGGTATCAAAAAATGTAAACCTAAGTAGACTACATTTAAATAATGAAATCTGTAGCTTTAAAGCCAGTAAAACCTCCTGATATGTGTTGTTGATGTCTGGAAGATTGACATATAATAACGAGCTATAAATGCTTCAAAAAAGGAGAATGTACAGAATGTATAATATGTTAAGGAAGTAGAGATGAAGAAATAGAAAATTCCTAAAAGAAGTTAAAGAAACATCAGGGTGGGAATAATATTTGAAGTGAACTTTAAGGAGTATGGTGATTTCATTCACATAGTTCATCTCCCAGTGTTTGGAAACACATCCCCTTCTAATAACACACTTCTGCTTAGAACCTACTTACCGTAATAGCTCCTGATAAATCAACACAAGAGTTAAAAGCAAGTAGTTAAAATGCCATTTTAAGATAGAATAACTCTTGTGACTATTTATCTTTAACTATTCTCCTTAGAATAGTTTCTAATGAAGTATAATTATAATACATGGAAAGTAAAGAAATAAATCTCCATTGTCAGTCACTTATATTGAAATCAATAACTACAAAATCATGTTTTCTAAAAAATGTTCCTTTAGGTCTAATTTAATTGGCCACTTACCATTTCATAACATGCTTCTGACACTGTTATCATGATTGTCATATTTCTTGATCCTTTAAAATGTTAAGGTTCAATATTTGCTTATTAAGTAATAACTAAAATGTTTTGAAGGTTGCCAAGTCAATGAATTTTTATATGTATAAACTTGTTACAATAATGGCTAACATTTAATGAGGGTTTTCTGTAGGCCAGGCACTATCTAAGGGATTTACATGCATGATCTCCTTCCATTTTTACATAACCCTATGGGGCTAGTTTTTATAATCATCCTCATTATGCATATTAACAAATGGAAGCCCAGAAGCATCAAAATTTCCCAAGTTCATAGACAATAAAGACCCAGGTTCTAGCCACAGAAAGATGAGTTCAGTGCCATGTTCTTAACTACCACAACTTACTGCTATCTCTTTTTTCCAACTTTAGCACAGGCATCTCCATTCAAACTGGAATCTTTACCTAATTAAGCATTACATCTATATTGTATACATACATTTGATATCACTGTTCCTTGTTATGAAGTTAGAATTTTGTAGCCTGTTAGAAATAGACCATTTATCTACAACATGGCTCCATAGATTATCTTTTCATAAAAAGAGAAGTGGTAGTTATCTATATATTGTATCTGTATGGTATTTATTTACCTATAGCTTCATGACATGTGCCAAGAAGTAAAAATATTTTTATAAAAAGGGCAGCTGTTCAACTCAAAGAAAACACCCACAGTACCACCTGCACTCACAATAAATGTATAATACATGTTGAAGAGATGGATGAATGGATGGTTGAATGAATAAACAAATGAATGAATGTCTTAAGCTCCATAAAGTTCAGTTAATATATTTAATTCATGAACATAAATGCCTGTGTTTTTATGTGTTTTAATATTTTAACAATTATAGGTAATCTTCAATTTGTTTTTAATCACTCATGTAGTGTAAAGATATTCATTTGACTTTAAAGGAAATGAATGTGGACATAGTTCATAATTCCTTTCTTTAACACTCAGAGAATAGATTTGCCGCTGGCTAAGATTCCAACTATCAACAGGATGAGAACTGTCCCTAATACAAGAAAGTAATCAAGGTCTATATGAACATTAACATTAGTGGAAAATTTAAAAAAAGCAAATAGTTGAAGAGCAGTGGAGAGATAAGATATTTCAGTGTCAAGTACAGCTTCTCTCTGTAGTGGTTAAAATGCTCCCAGTTTATGTGAAATCTATGATTGATTCTCTTTCATTTGGAAGAATTTTACTATACCCAAAGGAGAACTGTAAGATAAACACTCTTACTACAATCAAAACATGAGGAATGAAAATCCCACCCACTGGCACAATAAATATTTTAATAATCTATAATATATCTAAATCAGTAATACTGCTCTAAGTTGTTACTGATAACAGAGCTATTTCAAAGTTTAATTTCAACACTGCTTATGGCTTAACATTTCAAAGCAGACAACCAAGGATCCCTGACTCCTGCATCATTGAATACAGATTCAATTCTAGAAAATACATTGGTATTAGTTTACAATTCTGAACATATTTTAGCCAGAATGTGACATTATTGGGTATGGGTTTTATGGTTTCTTATCCCTCTCATATGTTCCATAAAAAGAATGGTATGTTACGATGATGACTACAAGGAATGATTTTGGTGTACGTTTATAAATCACTAAAAAAATTATTGTTGTATTGGTATGATGGTTCTGTTAAGATCTAAAATAGACTCATTTATTTTTCTAGGGACAACCAAATAAATAACTATAAAAATAAGACAGAGGAAACAGGAATAGGGGTCCATAACAAGATTCAGAAAACCTGAAATATGAGTGATCTACCAAAACATTTAAAAACAATCCCTTGAAGGCCACATTGAACATCAGTAAACCAATGTGCTTTGGGAATGCTGTTCTGGAAAAATACAAGCTTAAGAAATGCCGTTTATGGGACACCCGGGTGGCTCAGTCGTTAAGTGTCTGCCTTCGGCTCAAGTCATGATCCCAGGGTCCTGGGATGGAGCTCCGCACTGGGCTCCCGGCTCAGTGGGAAGCCTGCTTCTCCCTCTCCCACTCCCCCTGCTTGTGTTCCCTGTCTCGCTGTCTCTCTCTCTGTCAAATAAATAAATAAAATCTTTTTTAAAAATAAAAAAGAATAAAAAAAGAAATGCCATTTACATCCTAATTTGCTTGAATAAATACTTTTTCATTGGCTTCAGAAATGCATCCATCAAGTGTTAATGTTAACAGAGAAAGTCAATATCTACCAACATTTATTGATGCTAGTATTGTAAAATGGTGAAACTACTTTTGTATCAAAGAAGGACGACTGGGCAAAGACCAAAGTTTCTTACCAAAGAATTATATTAGATCCGCATAGGTCAGTAACTGACTGCAGTATTTTGAATATGCTTTCCTGGTTGCTGAAGGTGTGAAAATGAGCCAGAGTGTGAAACATGCAGCCTTTGGCCGGGATATTTCATTAGCAAAGATTCTGAAACCTAAGTGCAGAAGTATGTATTCCATTGCTGGTGTTGATACTGTTGAATATTCTCTACACATGAATGAAGAGGTAAAGAGCTGGTGTCCTAAATCTATTTGGATTCTTTTTCCAATAAGCTAACACTTAACTTGAACCTGACAAAGTAAATCATTTCAAATTCAAATGCCCCTTTCCACTTTACAGAGGCACACAGAGATGTAGTAGCAACTAATGTTCATTTTGAGAATAGAACTAGGCACAGCTGTTCCAGTTAGATTTTCTGCAAGAAAATAACATGAACTATACATAAAGGGACAAGCAAAATTTAACTGTTATGTCCAAGAAATTCATAGCTGGTTCAGAGCCTAAAATAACCATTTTATGGATTCTGAAAAATGACATTTCAAATTGCATCATCTAAAATGTAAGCATTTTAAATTATTAAGAGCAGGAAAAAAGGAAACACAATTGGAAATTGGAAATATAAAAACTCCATTGAGGAAAGATAAATACTTCACAAACAATGCTCTAGGATTCTTTTCTCCAATGAATCACTTTCCAGCTTCAGTAAGTAAAACGACATATGCCATGTGTTTTAGGTGGATTAGTAATGACACGTAAGAATTCAACAAACCCAATCTATTTGATGAGCCAACAGACTGATGTGTATAGGCATCAACTATCACAAAAAGTAAGATATGTGTATATAGAAAATATTAAACTATGTATCTTCATAATTGAATCAGAATGAGAATTCATTATGTTGACTTTCTCATGTTAACTGGTCTTTAAGAATTCTTATATCTGGCATTTAGATAGAGTGAGTCATTTAACTCTATCAAGAGCATATAAAACAGCCTTACTCATTAATGGAATTATGCAAGAGGCAGGTGAGGAAACACCAGATGATTCCAACTATTCCAACTACCATCTCTTTTTTAATAATATAGAACTTCCTAAATGAAATATATGTTAAATACTTAACTGCAACCAATAATACTTAATCAAATCTCACCAACTGAAATAGTGTTTACTTGGTGATCTCAATGATCTAGACTAAAATTTAAGATCAGGGAAGAACCTCTAAATAGCCAAATTGGTATTTCCAAATTTGCTCCATGTAGAGCATTTCAACTCCTTATAAAAGATTGAAACCAGTGTTTCCAAATTCACAGTAAATAAGAAAGTTCTGCTCTTAAAGCTTCTTTAGAACAGATTAAGAAAAAAAAAAGACAAATTGCACCCTGAAAATTAAGAATAAAGACACAGAAAGTCAAATAACTAACTAAATTAATAATAGGCCTTTGTGGTACACTAATATTCTGGCTACCTATGTCAATAGTCCTTGAGAATGTCTTTATATAAAGAAGACTGTATTAGATGTCAGAGTGAAGATTAATTACTGAAATATATACATTTATTTATTTGACAGTCTTTTCTTGGGATGTTATGTGACAGGCACTGTAGAAAGGGCCAGACCAATACAATCACTAAACCCAGATAGACTTAATATAAATCCTTGAAGACTCAACAATTGAAAAAGAAATTATAATGGATTTCCACCACTCCTAGGAAAACGGAAGTCAAACTCTTCAATTAGCGGTTTAGAAAGTAGAATCTCAGGATGGGGAAAGGCTCTTGGTCAGTGACTCTAATTTAACCTCTTAAATTTTATTCCCTCCTTCAGTTTCTTACCTTTCTATTACTGTTGGTACTAATCAGAATACAGCTCTGGCTCACATAGGTACAAAAAGCCCCCTTTGTCTCTTTGGTAGAGTAGGCAGTTAGTTGGTTCTAACAGGATATCTAGAGGTCAGCAAGGAGGAAGTCATGGCCAGCTATCAGGAAGGTCAGAGGCCTGTCCTGGCAGCATTCCACAAGAAGCGGGATCAAACTAGAGGAGCTCAAGATGGGGGGTGCCATGACAGGAAACCCCTGACCAAATTAGGAAGAAAAAGCAAGGAAACCCTGCTTCTCACCCCAAATAATAAATATTCCATCCCTTAGTTAACAACTGTGAATAAAAGATAGAAACCTAACTCCCAGGGTATGCAGCTCTTAGTCTCTAGAGCTTGCCTGTTCTCATGTCTCAAAAGTATAATTTTCACTTTAATAAACTTTCCCACTTGGCGTCACTTGTCCGCTGTGCTGTGTGTCTGTCCTTGAATTCATTCTTGTAATAAGACCAAGAACCTTCCATGACTCCTTTGAGTGTGGCTGGGTCAAGGCCCCAGGGTCTGAGGTTTCCCCAGCTCACCCAACAACATTTGGTATAGCTGAAACAAAATTGAGTTTTTTGTTTTTGTTTTTTAAAGATTTTATTTATTTATTTGAGAGAGAGCGAGCAAGCAAGAGAGGAGAACATGAGCCGGGGCAGAGGGAGAGGGATAAGCAGACTTCCTGCTAAGGACCCTGGGATCATGATCTGATCCAAGGCAGATTCTTAACTGACTGAGCCACCCAGGTGCCCCCAATCTTGAGTTTTTAAAAGTCTTTCCTAATCATTAAAGGACGACTACTTGGAAAAAACACATGATTGAATACACACAAATATTTAGTACCAAAGACATATTCCTATGGCAGAACTTGTAGTTTGGTGCAGTAAGGAGATATAATTCAGAGCTTCCCATGATTCCCTCCTCAGGTTTGATCATTTGTTAGGATGGCTCACAAAGCTCAGGAAAATATTTACATATGCTTACTTGTTTATTATAATGGATAATGAGCATGATAACTTAATATAGGATATTCTATGCTACTATATGAATGAAATATAGGATATTAAAGATGATAACCATTGAAGAGGTACTAAGGTGAGGTCTGGAAGGATCCTCAAGCACAGTAGTTTCTGTTTCTGTGGAACTGGGGTGTGTCACTCTCCCAGCATTTGGATCCATTTACCAATGGAGAAGTTCATCAAACCTCTTTGTTCAGGAACTTTTATAAAGCTTAATATTCAGCCCTTCCCGTTTCCTAGAAGCTGCACCATTTGGGTAAAAAATTCCAGCCCTCTAATCTCTTGGTATTTCTGGTGGCCAGCCCCATTCTGAAGTTATCTAGGGGCCCCACCCTCAGTACCATTAGCATAAACTCTTTACTCAAGGAGGTTTCTTAGAAATAACCAAAGACACTCTTTTCACTCAGGATGTTCCAAGCATTTAGGGAGATCTCTGTCAGGAACCAGGAATGAAGAACAAATACATTTCTTATTATACCACAGAGCCTTATGCCATCTCATACACAAAATTAACCCAAAAAGGATAATGCAAAATCTAAAACTATAAAACATCTAGAATATAGCAAAAAACATTTGTGACCATGTGTTAGGCAAAGATATTTTAGCACTGTCTATAATAGAAAAAAAAATAAATTGGACTTCATAAAATTATAAACATTTGTACAACAAACACTATCCCCCCACCCCAAAATGAAAAGGTAAGACCCAGAGTGGGAGAAAATACTTTCAAACCAGGTGTGTTGTAAGGGGCTTTTATCCAGGATATAGAAATTCTTCTATCTCAATAATAAGACAGGCAATCCAGATTAAAGATTCTATTTTTTTTATTTTTTTGAAAATTTTATTTATTTATTTGACAGAGAGAGACACAGTGAGAGAGGGAACACAAGCAGGGGGAGTGGGAGAGGGAGAAGCAGGCTTCCCGCTGAGCAGGGAGCCTGATGCGGGGCTCGATCTCAGGACCCTGGGATCATGACCTGAGCTGAAGGCAGATGCTTAACGACTGAGCCACCCAGGTGCTCCTAAAGATTCTATTTTAATAAAGTCTACAACAAAGAAGATATAAGAAAGACTAATGAGCACATTTAAAAAATGCTAAACACTAGTCATTAGGGAAATGTAAATTAAAACTACAGTGATTTTCCACTTCACCCACAAGAACTGATATAATCAACAAGACAAGTGCTGCTGAAGTTGTGGAGAAATAGGAACTCATACATTGCTGGTGGAAATTCCAGCCATTTTGGAAAACATTTTATCTTTTTCATAAAAGTTAAAAATAAACTTAATATATGATAAAAAAAGTCCCACTCTTGGGCGCCTGGGTGGCTCAGTTGGTTAAGCGACTGCCTTCGGCTCAGGTCATGATCCTGGAGTCCCAGGATCGAGTCCCGCATCCGGCTCCCTGCTCGGCAGGGAGTCTGCTTCTCCCTCTGACCCTCCCCCCTCTCATGCTCTCTCTATCTCATTCTCTCTCAAATGAATAAATAAAATCTTTAAAAAAAAAAAAAGTCCCACTCTTAAGAATCTACCAGAGAGAAATAAAAATATGCATCCATACAAAGACATATATATGAATGTTCATAGCAGCATTATTCATAATAAACCCAAACTAGACACAATTCAAATGTCCAGCATTCGATGAATGGATAAACGATATGTGGTACATTAAACAATGAGATACTATTAAGCAACTAAAAAGGAGTAAACTACTGATACATGATGTGAAATGTTGGGGTCCAGGAGCGGACAGTCAAGAAAGAATTCTTGAGACATCTTTGGTGCAAAAAAGGTGGTTTTATAAAAGCACAGGGATAGGACCCATGGGCAGAAAGAACTGCACTGGGATTGTGAGGAGTGATTGATTATATACTTTCAAGTTGGGAGGGGGTTAGGATTAGTGAGTCTCTAAGGAATTTGGAAGCAAGGTTTCCAGGACCTTGAGGGATTAGCTGTTGTTAGGATAAGGTCATTTACTACTATCTAGTAAACCTTTAGTCATGAGACCCTATAGATGTATATTATTGGGCTATATGTTTAGAGGATGATTGTTAACATATATCTTGGGGGAGGTGGTAAGAGATAAAGGAAGATTCCAAAGGGATTTTCATATGTTAAAGAAGACTTACAGGATCCTGGAGGTTGGGCTAATGTCCATGTCGGTTGGTTGCCTTTTGCCTCTAGCAAAGGATTAACATTAAGGCAGCTAGGAGCCCAGCACCTAGCACATGCATAGTATATGGAAAGCTCTACCTGAAAGAGGAGGAAGGTCACTCTGCTTGTTGAAGGTACTTGTCAATGGGCTGTAAATTATAAGGAACTTTATTTTTTTTAGTATTTCTTTTGCCTTTGTTCTCCACATCAATACATGCTACAATATGAATGAAACTTAAAAACATTATGCTAAGTGAAAAAGCCACAAGCAAAGGATTTGATTATTTTACAATTCCATTTATATGGAATGTCCAGAAAAGGCAACCTATACCCAGAAAAGAAATCAGCGATTGCCTGGCACAAGAGAACAGGGATTGGCCACAAATGGTCAGGAAAGATATTTTTGGGATGATGCTTATGTTCTAAAACTAGATTGTGGTAATGATTGTACAACTATGTTACTAAAACCATTGAAATGTAAAATGAGAGAATATTTTATGGTATATAATTTATATCTCAAAAAGCTGTTTAAAAAGACATATTTCTGATCTTCCATAATTAATTTTTTCTCACAGTCTGAAGGCCCACATTAATCCAATTACCATCTGGATTGATTGTTCTCTTTTAGGCCCAAAGTATTTCAGGAACTTGTTGTTTTACTTCATAGTTTCAGTCTAATCTCCACATGGAAATTACCACTACAAAAGTTACTACGCAGAAGCAATCTGCTAGAAATATGCAAAAATAATTATCAAGGGAATAGAGTTTTCTTTTTGTTTTTTCTTTTTCTCAAAGGTTTACTTAGAGGTCTTCTTAGTTTGGGTTTACATTCTGAAACACATGCTGTTTCTTCAGTTGATGGACCCCATGAATGATTGCACTTTCGAAAATCCGAACCCCAGCATACAAGAATTGTATTTTCCCTCAGTTTAAGCCCCAAATATGAAAGCACAAGCTATGTCTGGTAGAAGAGTGATTCCCTTCTTCACAAGGACATAAACTTATAAATTGACAGTTGTAATCAAATAAGCAGGAAACATGCTGTGGTATCTCAGAGGAGGGAGCTGAGTTAAACTCACCTATATCAGTGGACAGTAATACAGAGCCATGAAAATCAAGTGGGAGTTGCCTGCCCAGCCTGGAGTAGTGGAAAAGGGCATTCTAAGTAAAGTAGGTAAGTAGGCAGCATGAATAAAAGATTAGTGGAGTTGCTTCCTTTTTTTAAACAAGGGATGTTCAATAAGTATTTGTTATAATGAAGTGCATTTAGTGAACGAGGTATCTAATGTAGCTAGGATATGGGGCATCATTGAAAGACTAATGAAAATAATAATTGATGGGCTGGAGTTACACTGTTAAGGGTCTTGTATATATTAAGAAATGTGGATTTTATTCTTTAGTTGATGGTAAAAAGTAAGAGTTTTTAATGTCTTGTTTTGTTTTAAATAGATAAATGGCAACTGAATTCCTGTTACAGACAGCTCACTTTAGGGGTTCTGTAGAGAAATTTTGGCATGGGGAGAAACATGGCAGTCTAGAAGGCCAGGAGGTTGTTGGTAGAGTGCTGCCCAGGTGCTCCATATTATTATGGTCTATGTTAAACAAAGTTTATGAAGAAGAGTAGAGATAATAGCCATTACTATTTTTAATAGTATAAAAAGGCATACTGCATTCAGAATGCATTATTTAAGAAAGAAAAGTTACCTATATTTGAAATATTTTTGTAGTATTTTTATAATAATTTTTCATGAAAGGATTAGCTTTTTTTTTTGAAGATTCTATTTATTTATTTGACAGAGAGATAGAGAACACAAGTAGGCAGAGTGGCAGGCAGAGGGAGAGGGAGAAGCAGGCTCCCTGCTGAGCAGGGAGCCGGACGTGGGGCTTGATCCCAGGACCCCAGGATCATGACCTGAGCCCAAGGCAGCTGCTTAACTGACTGAGCCACCCAGGCACCCCTAGCTTTTCTAATCTTAAATATTCATACCTATTTGGCAAAAAAAAAAAATCCTTATTTATTTACTTGGCATTCAAAACATGAAATTAAATAGGATTTACATACACAAACACATGATATGTATACAAACATGGAAATGATAGATAAATCTAGGAAAACATAGAAATAAAGTAAAGAAATATGCAAGATTTATTATTATTTAAATAATAAATGACAAGTATCTTTAAACAAGCTGACTTTGCAAGATAAAGAATCTGTGTTTCTGAACGTTATAATTAACATTTAGTAATTATTTTATTATTTTTTTAAAGATTTTATTTGTTCATAAGAGACAAAGAGAAAGAGGCAGAGGCAGAGGGAGAAGCAGGCTCCCGGCAGAGCAGGGAGCCCGATGCAGGACTCAATCCCAGGACCCTGGGATCATGACCTGAGCCGAAGGCAGACGCTTAACCAACTGAGCCACCCAGGCACTCCAACATTTAGTAATTATTATGTTTTGACATGGTTTGATATATCATATGGCTATCCTCCAGGAGATTACAGAATACTGCTAGAGGCCAGGAAGTAGGGGTCATATACTGAGAGAGCCAGCCCCATCTCATGCAAGCTATTTTAACACTCAATTATTTCCCAGGGTGGCCATATACTGTTGCCTTCTTGTGAATTTTTAGCAACTTACACTGCTTCTAAATTAAATGATGGCAGCAGGAGCATTCATATGATTTGGATTATTGCTTCCTGCAAGATGAGCCAACTTTATGTTCTATCAATAAAAGATCTTTCCTTGTGGCTCTCTTTAGAAAGTATCATAAAGCTAATCTAGTTGAAGTTGAACGTTGGGATACCATATATGCCTGAACAGAATTCCTTTTATTGGCCACAGAACATCCATCTGCTCTGGCCTTGTCCCATTTTTGACCAAAGCTACAGCTTTACCAATCAGCTTTCTTACAAAGCCACAGCACTAGTCAAAATGTAATAAAACCAGAGAAGATGGATGATTCAATGATCCATCTAGTCTATGTTATTAGAAAATGTTCAGACTACATATCTCTAGAACAATCTGTTCCTTGAAGCAAGAGTCAATGTTTTTTTTTCCCTCCAATTAGCATGCTCAGCACCTAGCACATGCATGGTATGTGGAAAGCCCTCCCTGAAAGAATGAACGATGGGTCATCATATCATTTATATATAAAAGCATACCATATATTTTATACAAACAAAGTCAGTTATTTATACAAAATTTCAAGGTATCATTTTATTACAATCTCCATAAATATGTAAATATAGCTTTGTGGTATAATATGTAGATAGAAACTGGGGACTAAGGGTCATATTTCTCTTTTATCAGCTGCCAATTTTTAGCTGAGGGGGAAGTTCTACAAATAAAGATGACATTGATATAGTTGGGTTAGTTTCTTTTTTTTTTTTTTTAAGATTTTATTTATTTATTTGACAGAGAGAGACACAGCGAGAGAGGGAACACAAGCAGGGGGAGTGGGAGAGGGAGAAGCAGGCTCCCCGCAGAGCAGGGAGCCCGATGCGGGACTCGATCCCAGGACCCCGGGATCATGACCTGAGCTGACGGCAGTCGCTTAACCAACTGAGCCACCCAGGTGCCCATGGGTTAGTTTCTTAAAACCGGAAACAAAGTAGGCCTTTTTTCCCATAGAAATGAAGTACCCCAAAATATAAATTATACCTTCTGATGTAGTTTACAAAGAGGTTTAATGATTGCTTTCTATGAGATTTCTAAATTTATGCTGAAACAGGTCATCAGTAAGTTCTCTGATGTACCTTGACTGTGAGTATAATGTCATGAATAGTTATTTTAGTAAAAATTAGAGTCCAAGTGTAATTTCTATGGTTCTCACCAACTCACTATGCATTTGTGCTATAAATTGCTCACTCTCATTTCAGCTTTCTTTTGATTTCCTTTTTACTTTTTTTTTTTAAAGATTTATTTATTCATTTGAGAGAGCGAGAAAGAGAGAGAGTACATGAGAGGGGGGAGGGTCAGAGGGAGAAGCAGGCTCCTCGCTGAGCAGGGAGCCCGATGCGGGACTCGATCCCGGGACTCCAGGATCATGACCTGAGCCGAAGGCAGTTGCTTAACCAACTGAGCCACCCAGGCGCCCTCCTTTTTACTTTTTTGTCCATATAGAACTCTTAGTTTCTGTAAGAAATTTGTATTCAATATTTTCTTGTCTGAGATGGCATATGTCTTTATTTTGTTTGAAGTTCAAAGCAATTCTGGCTTCTGGATTTGGAATGTGAGCAAATGAATTGTTCTTAACTTTCAGTAAAAAAGTCTGTCAGCAGGGCAGCTCAGAACAAGAATGTGGCTGTCTGTACTATGCTTGTGTTTTTTATTGACTAGTCCATTATGTATGAGGACATGTCCCACCTTTGTTAGCCATTCTGCTTACTCTTGCTAAATATCAAATTCTTAAAAGGCCTTTGGAATTATAAACAACCTAAAGCTCTGTTGAGATTTGTGACTGTCATCCTTCTGGTTAGAATTGCACAAAGATCGTACAACAGTAGCAAAGATGCATCCATAATAGCTGTCAGCTAGAATGGTCATTAAGTGCTGTCTGCAGTCAAAATTCCTGTGCCAGATGGCACTCAGGAACACTAGACAGAGCATGTGAAGTTGCCAAGATTTGTTCTGTGCCCTTTGAACTTAGAGCTGGTAGAAGAATAAAATAAAGCAAAACGACCCAAGAGAATAAACCTCTCAGCAATAGCTTCTTAGTCCCAGTATCTTTTGTTTATATACAAAGAAATGTATATTACTTATTAATATTATGTAAGACATCACTTAGTTTTCTGAAATATGTATCTCATTGTGATAGTGTACTTCAAATGATTTTTTTCTGTCTTTTGTGTCATGTCGAGAAGGTATTTCAACCAACTTCGATCAATGTTTTTTTAAAAAATTTCTCCTTTCTTTTATATCCTTTTATCTGGAAATCAGATTAGGCATGAATTTGCAATCTAATTTTCTTTTAATAGCTAACTAATGACTTCAGAACCACTTATTATGTACCTGATTTTCATGCTTTTGAGATTCCGTATTTACTACACTAGACTGTCCTACATATTAGGGTCTCTTTCTTGAATATTAATATGAATCAGAGTATACAATGTTACTTGCATTCTAATAGTGCACTGTTTTAATTGTTGTCCTTTTGAAATACATTTTAAAATTAGGTAGAAAAAAATTTCTTTTTTTCCTTTGTTTATAAACTCATTTTAGCTCTATCTACCTATGAATTCCTTCAAAGACATTTTTACATTATTTTGTCAAGTTCTTTAAAAAAATAGCCCATTTGAATAGTGATAGACTTTATACTAAATGTGCACAATAATTTTGTGATATTGGAAGGAAACAAAGAAACTTGCTAATTGAGGACATAATTATTTTACAATAGTTTACTGTATTTAGATTATAGTCTCCCAGGAAATTTATTTCTCTTTTTGAAGATGCACATATGTTTAATGTAACAGATGCAATAGTTGAACATATCAGTTGCCTAAAGCATATAAAGGTGAAACTATCATAAAGGAACTGTAATGAGGAGGAGTTTAACTACTTCACTCTGCCTCTACCACCCTTCCCCATAAAAGACACATTGCAAGGTGCTGGATGCCTTACAAGATAGCCATTGATCCTCAAGGGGATGGTGCTTCAGACTTAGAGATGCTTAAGATTTTCAATGGGGCATTTGGGAAGGTGGCAGGCAGTTGGAATCATGGAGGAATAAGTTGCTTTGGAGAGCTGTGGTGATTTGGAGGGATGCTTAATAAAAGTAGTTTTGGGGGAGGGGTGATAAAACTGGAGGGCCAAGGAGATGGGTTACATGTAGAACTCAAAGGTAGCTATTTCCTTGATAGGGTCAAAATATCTAGTAGCAATGCCTTTCAGATTTAAAGGAAATTCCAAGATAATGAATAGTTGTTGAACAAATTAATAAATGAATTAATGAACTTTAACTTGTCTTCCAATTTCTTTCTAAACTTAACACAAAACCTCTTTATCTGAGTTTTACATGGGTGGTATATGTAGACACTGAAGGTGAAGGGACAATTGTCTCATTTTGCTCATTAGCTCCAAAGTAGTGGGGTCTTAATTAAAGTTTCTGATAGTCACTAATGGTAGGGAGAGGAAACTCAGGAGGGAACTAGCTGAGTTCCCATGCTTTTCACACAGAGAAGACACAGGCACATTATTTTTCATCACACAGCAAATATTTTTAGATTTGCTATATGCCAACTACTCTGAGTGCTGGAGATACAGCAAAAGTAAAATTCACAAAAAATAGCTCTCCTCAAGGAATTAATATACCACAGTAGGGAGGGCTGAACATAAACAAAATTAATAAGTAAAATATATAATGCATCACTTGAAAACTGATATGGAGAAAAATAAAACAAGGGAAAGAGAAAGAAATGCTGAGAAAAGTAAGAAGAAATGAGGTCAGAGAGTGAACAGGCTGCTGATTAGTTGGCAAATAACAATTGCTTTTACCCTCGGCGAGTCATAAACCCACTGGAAAGTTTTGAGCAGGAAAGTGTGATGATCTGAATTTTTAAAAAAGATTTATTTATTTACATTAGAGAGAGAGAGAGAGTGCACTAGCTCAGGGAGGGGCAGAGGGAGAGAGAACTTTTAGCAGACTCCTTGCTGAGTTCAGAGCCTTAAGGGGGTGGGGGGTGGGATGCTGATCTGATCTTAAGAGATCATGACATAAGCCAAAATTTAAATGAATGGGCCACCCAGGGGCTGGATCTGATTTAGTTTTAAAATGATCATTCTGGGAGCACCTGGGTGGCTCAGTCAGTTAACCATTTGCCTTTGGCTGAGGTCATGATCTCAGGGTCTGGGGAATCTGCTTCTCCCTCTCCTTCTGCCCCTCTCCTTGCTCCTTCTCTCTCTCTCTTTCTCTCTCTCATTCTCTCAAATAAATAAATGAAATCTTTAAAAATAAATAAATAAAATGATCATCCTGACTGCTTGGGTAGAAGTAGACAGTAGGGGGCATGGGTGGAATCAGGAAATTGGTCAGGAAGCCATTGTAATCTAAACTAGAGTTGTTGGAGGCTTAGACCAAGGCTGGGAGTAGTGTAGGTGGTGAGAAGTCATGAGTATTTGCATGTTCTGAAAGTAGAGCTGACAGAATTTGGTGAAATATCATACATGAGGTGTATAAATAAAAGGCTTTAAGCTAGAGCAATGGAATTGAAATTAACTGAGATGGGGGAAACCTTGAAAAGCAACTGGTTTGTTTGAGAGTAGAAATCAGAATATTGGTTTTGGATAAGTTATATTTTAGCTTTGATATGGAAGTAGAGATTTTATACAGATGGTTTGGATATCTGAGTCTGATTTGTTAGGAGAGGTCCTGGATAGAAACAAAAATCTGGGAGTTATAATCATGTAGAAGGTGTTTAAAGCTATGAGACAAGATAAAGTCATTAAAGGAGTGACTAGATAGAAATGAGGACTAAGAAATGAGCCAATGACACTTTATCATATGTGGCTGGAGAATGGAGTAGATCTAGAAGAAGAAGCTGAGAAGGAACATTGGCAGGATAGGGGGAGGACCAGGAAAGAAAGGAATGAACATTCCTTGTACTAAGAAGTGCTGATGGACAGGTAAAATGAAAACTGAGAATTTACCATTAGTGATAGCTGTATGGAGAACATCATTCATTGCCTCTGTTAAGATTGTTGTTAGCAGAGTGGTCAGAGAGAATGGGAGGACAACAATTAGAAATAATGATTATAAACAACTGTCCTGAAGAATTTTGCTATTGGGTAGTGCCTGGAAGGAAGTGGTGCTAAAAATACTTCCAGTTTTGTTCATCCAGGTTTTTAAATTATATTTTTTAAGATAGGAGAAATAGTACATCTTTATGTTAATAAAAGTTATACTATATCTTAGTATAACTTTATGTTATGGAGGAAAAAATAGATTATGTGCAGAGTGGGGTGAAGGGGTATTGTTGAGTAGTGATCTCTGTAGGTTAGAAGTGTTGGGATCTAATGCAAAAGTGGGAATTTAGCAAATAATAGGAATTGGAAGCCTATATACTTAAGCTGCTATTTGAGCCCTAAAAAGGAGAAGGAGACATTTATTTAATTTTTTATTACAGTTTTAAAAAATTTATTTATATTAAGTTGTTATTTAAATTCCAGTTAACATACACTTTAATATAGTTTCAGGTGTACAATATAGTAATTCAATCCTTCTATATATCATCCAGTGCTCATCACAACAAGTGCACTCCTTAATCCGCATCACCTATTTAACCCCCCTCCCCCTTCCAATCTCCCTTCTGGTAACCATCAGTTGGTTCTCTATAGTTAAAAGTGTTTCTTGGTTTGTCTTTCTCTCTCTAGAAAGGGAGAAATTTAAGTACCTCAAATAGACTAGTATTTTATTTTGTACTTTGCATTTCTAGTCATTGGAGGCATTTTACTGCATTTCCTTTTTTGTGCTATTTTCATCTGATTTGATATCAGAGTGATGCTCAATTCATAAAGTCAATTTGCAACCTATCCAAATTTTTTGCTTGTTGAAGACTTGTTTCCATATCATAGCAACAGATGGAAATGAGTTTATATTTGGGAGAAGAGAAAGCTTCATTGGTCAGAAATAAGATTATCCCTTGAGAAATCATGAGAATATGTGAAAAACTGAGATACAAATCTAGATAACTATTCTGTGCTCATTAAGTACTGATATGCTATAAGGATGTCTGCCTGGCTCCACCATTTGGAGATTGCCTTTTCACTCTCTTTGTGTTCATATAGCTCTAGACAACTATATGTACAAAATGCTAGTCTATCTCACCCTGGTCAGTCATGGTGATAAGACCAGAGAACACTGAATCAAGCTGAATCAAAGTTTCTACCTTGGGATTTAGGAAATTACATTCATTCCAATATTGACCAGTCTCTTAAATAATAATGTAACAGCTTGGGAAATGTGGAAGAGCCACATGTTATGTCGTTTGAACTGGCAAGCAAAAAAATTCATCCAGAAGTACATGGGAGATTACAGAACTATTAGGGAATCAAAGATGAAAGATGCAGAGAACATTTGTAGATGTAGAGAATATGAGATTTTCATGGTTGCCCATTGCTGTGTTCAAGTACATTTCTCAAGCCTGATCTAGTGTTCTAGAAGATATTCTGTATCTTCATGGAATTAAGAAAGGAATGGAATACTGTGACTAATGAGACAACACACTCATGTAGTGAGGGAAATTTTTAATGACACTGACATGGGAGGTAGAAGTATACAGATGGGGAGTCGAGTTTCAGTTGTGCCCAGAATTGGCAAGTTTTCAGTCAAGAATTTGAAGACATAAGGGGTTTTCAGAGAGCACAGTTAGGAGTGTCCAAAAAGTGGCTAATAGCAGGGTAATAATCAGAAAAGGGAACCACAGAGAAGCATTGGTGATTCCGTACTGGATTAGATAGATGGAAGACAGGATGACATTTTGGTAGGTGACAAATGATAATAGACAAGAAAAGCATGGACTTGCTGATTGTACAGTGGAACTGTGATAATTATGTACTATTAACAGAATCTGACAATTATTTTATAGTATAATATTGTTAAAATTTGTCCCATTTGTCCTATCCCCATTATGTCCTAAAGAAATATCAGCCCTTTTAATCCTCCTTACACTCACTTTCTGATTTCTGAAGGAATAGCTTTGGGGGCAAAGACCAAGGAGGTTCTAAAGGATTCTAAAGGTTCTAAAGGATGGAAGGCTGAGCTCTCCAGTAATGTATGTGACTCCTCTCCTGAGGATTTCTTTGGCAAGTCAAAGCCAAATACCTAAAGATGAGCTCAATTTTGCATTTATTCAATCCACATTCTGAAGATCTTTCACCTGTGAACAGGTAGGAGTTAGGAGAAACAGCAACTGATGTCATTGCTGTTTGCTTGTATATTTACTATATCTAATAAAAAGGCTCTTTCTCTTTCCATTTTTATAGTCCAGTATCAAGTATTAGGATGAGCCATGGGAGTGAGCAAAAAAGAAATAGGCTTTCTGTAAATTAAGCTATTCCTCTAAATCATCCTTAGTAATTACCCTAAGGCAATTCATTTACTATTTAATTAATTATTCAATATTTTATTTCAAGATAAAGTTTTGGGCTTTGGAACCAAAAGAACTTAGTGTAACTTTCAATTCTGCTTTTTACACTATAGTAAATTACAGGAGCCTTGGAGACTCAGTGTCATCATCTGTTAAGGAAGGTCATTTTCTATCTCACAGATTTTTTTCTCTGCAATTAATTACTCAATACATACAATACACCTGACAAGAAATTCAACCCAGAGTAACCTCTGATTAAATATTTGATTTCTTTCCTCACTTCTTAAGCAGCAGCCAGTGGTTAGGGGTACCACAGACATTTCATCATGGATGGGGCTGACTGTTGCTGTGCCCACACTATTTTAGAGTGGTCAATCAGTTTGAGGAGAGACAGGCTGTTACATACCCATTTATTTAAATTCTCAGTTATTTTAATGTTTGGGAGACAGATGATACTGTGGAAGGAAAATAATTATCTTTATTTTTCATCACAGTTCAAAACACCCTAAAGTCTTTGCTTATTTCCTTGAACAAGAGCATGCTTTTATGCCTATTCTTTTAAAGATATTCTGTAGCTTAGAGATTCTCTTTCAATGAACACAATCCAACTTGTAAATTATGTGTTTCTTGTTCTTGCAGTTATTTTTAATATTTTTCTAACATCTGACTATTCAAATATATCTCACTCTCTTGGTATAGTTATTAAAAGAAAATAATTTGAATTATGATCACAGATATATATGAACTAGGAACTGAAAGGCATGGCAAATATAATTGGCAAGACACTTGCCTCACCTTTTCACAATCAAAAAAGCCATGCTTACTGCTCCTAAATTGACTTAGTTCAATATTAAAATCAGAGAAAGTAACCAAGTGAGGTTTCCTTTTCATTATGCAATGCTCAGTGATGTTTTAAAATCTGAAAGCTTTACCTTTTTGTTCATTTGCTATATGAATTAAATATTAACAAGAATAAAATGAGCTTAAAGCTTAGAAAAAGGTTAATATATTCTCCAGGGAAAACTGAAGGTTATCTTATATTTCTATAGCTCTCTAATTCACCACTTAAGCAATGCAGATGGAATATTGACACAGTCATGTAGGAAGAAGTCAAGAGCAGTTCTACTTAATCTCTTAACATGAATTCCCCCAATCCTAACCTTATTGTTATGATTTAGGCCCTTTCATGGCACCTTTTACAGAATGTTAAGTTTTATGTATTTTTTGAGCTGATAATTCCATTATGTTTTACTCATTGATGAACATTTTAACCACAATTACAAATAATTAAGATTGTAGCTTCATTTTTGCTTTTATAAATTCATTAGACTGACTGTTGCATTTCTAAAGTCCAAGTTTGAAAGATAAATATAAAATTAATCTTAGCACCAATGACAGAAATTAAACTACCAAAGCAGTAAAATGACTTGATTATTTGTCTCAAAAAAATGTGTAGAAAAATCAGCTGAGAAAAATTAATGTTTGAAAACTTGAAGAGAAGTTTACAGTATTATTAAACTAATGAATTGTTTCAAATTTTGAATTTTAAAGCCAATAGTATAAAAGGATGATTCATAGGTTTGAAAATGGCTTGTGCTTTCATTCTACTCAGAATTGGCACCAGAACAAAGCTGCTAAAATGTTTAACCTTTCAGGCTATTACCTCTTCAAAAATCTCTGTAAAATTGACTCATAGGAGATATTTTCTCTGTAAGCATTACATAGCAATTTTTCCCCTATTAAACATGATAACAAATGTGGATTGTGATAACTAGGTCATTACATTTTTGGCCAATTACAAAATATTAATAGTTAGTACTTTTTCTCTAATACTCTCCTAATTCAATGAAGCATTCAGAACATAAAAATTGCATTAACTAAATACACAATTGGTGAACCACGTAATTCAACAAGAAGTTTTACAACCATATGATATCTCCAACTTTCCCCTATAAGGTCATATCTCCATAGGTCATTGATAAGAGAATAACCTTAGGGGCACCTGGGTGGCTCAGTTGGTTGAGCATCTGACTCTTGATTTCAGCTTGGGTCATGATCTCGGGGTTGTGGGATCCAGCCCTGTGTCAAGCCCTGCATCGGGCTCCACACTCAGGCCAAAGTCTTCTTGTCCCCCTCCCCCTGCTCCTCCCCCCACTTGCTCTATCTCTCTCTCAAATAAAGAAATAAATAATATCTTAAAAAAAAAAGAAAATAACCTTGGTGGTAAGGAGATGATATGTTTAATGACCTTAACTGAATGGCTTTTTGAGAAGATAAATACACTGGAAAAATGTCTTAAAATGTATTACCAAAGAGACATTTTGTGTCAGAGACTGTAGAATTTAATCTATAGGATGATAAAAAATTGTGATTAAAAGGAAGAAATAGGTTATATATTATTTCATACTTAGGATTTCCAAAGGGGCAAAGATTATTGCTACTAGATTATAGCCCCTGTGTTTCCAAACATACTACATTAAATGATGACAAAAGAAGAAAATTAGACCCAGACCCTTTCATATGTACTGAATTGTTGATATTAAGAGTAATTAGTATCAAAAAACCTGTTCAATGTCTTGAATTTGAAGCTAAACAACAGTAAAGTAATTAGATTGGATTTAAAGCTTTCAAGCAGAGTGAAATGTATTTCTTCAGAAGAACATTATACAAACTGAATTAAAAAACAATTAGATAAGTCAAAACATAAAACACTTATCACAAACATGCCAGATTGTTTTTATGCAGTTAGATATTTCATACCTTACTGGTTTACTAAATGTTGCACTTTTGAATCAACTGACTGATGTAGATATAATTTCATGATGATCAGCAGTCATGATTTGTAATAAAAGAATGATTAAAGTAGTAAGTGTGAATAAACCAATATTAAAGGAGTAATTCTGGTTCTATTTCAGAGTTTGGGCATAGGTATTCATTTCTAGTCAAACTAAAATTCCATTGGATGTAAAATATGTTAATAAAAAGCAAGAAAAAAGAAAGTCATGAGAGTACTAGAAAATAAAAAATGGATGCATTCCAAGGAATTCAAATTTGGGGGAATTTCTGTAAGATAAAAAGCAAATGGTATGATATCCTTTGGTAAAAAAGCAAAGGGAATCACATCTAGCAAACCCAAGATCAGCCCATTCAGTCTTTGCTGCTGTGAACATGGAGTTGGTTTATGGCTTGACCAAGGTAGCTCTAGCTTTATCTCTGGTGAAGCTTGGGTTACTGATTTTTTTATTCCTGGCTAAAATAAATACAATAGAATTTATTATATGCTCCTTAAGATCTGAAACTCTCCTGGATGCCAGGGAATTTGATAAGCCTTGCTTGATTCTTTAAAGGGCTTTACAGGAATTCTCCCAAAGGCAAGATTCCTCACAAGGAATTTGATGGGTTCAAGTCAGAGAGGCAGTGTGGTCCTGGTTGTGCGACACCTGGTTGGCTCAGTTGGTTAAGTGTCTGCCTTTGGCTCAGGTCATGATCCCAGGGTGCTGGGATCCAGCCCTGCACTGGGCTCCTTGCTCAGTGGGGAGCCTGCTTCTCCCTCTGCCTGCCGCTCCCCCTGCTTGTGTGCTCGCTCTCTCTCTGACAAATAAATAAAATCTAAAAAAAAAAAAAAAAGAAAAAAAGAAAAAAGAAATGGCCCTGGGTAGGTCACATTGTGGAATGTCTCTAGTAGGAATTCCATTGCCTGCCTGCATTGTCCTTTTCTTGTTGCATCCAATCCTTTGTGTTTAAATAAAAGCCTTATGTGAATATACTCTGCAAAGTCTGGTGAGACTCTACTTTCAAAGAGTAGGGAAAATAATCAAGCTGCACAATGGAAAAACTGTAAGTTTTAAAAGTTAACTGATGTCTGGATCTCATTCCCAAGATGCTTTCATTGGCTTGGCATAGAGCCTGGATCTTAGGAAGTTTAGAAGCTCCAGAGGTATTCTACTATGTTGTTAATGGCTGAGAACCACTGGTCTGAACAGAGTCAGAAGATAAGGGGAAGCTTCAGGAAAATAAATAAAGATAATTAATAAAGGATAGCATTGGTATAGCTGGAACATCAGACTCTTCCCTGCCCCAACTCTATGGAAAGGTGAAAATCTTGAGTCTCTGGGTGGTAAGGGGCAACTTGAAGTAGTGTTTTCTTTTGTTTGTTTGTTTTTCACAGTTTCTCACCATCTGAGAGAAATCCTGCTCTTGAATATTACCAGTGGATGAATAACTGTTAGGTAACACAGAAAATTGTATGTCTAGAATCTGTTTCAGAATGTTGGTCCATAAAAGATGCTGTTTTACACGAAAAAGAATACTCTAGCAGGCTTCATCAATGAAGTGCACAGCACCTCGGTACTTTTGGAGTAAATGGAATTAAAGAGATATTTATATCATTTTCTCATTATAATTAATGTGCCCAATAAAGAGGCTCTTAAGGAACCAAAAAAATTAATTTTGTCAAATTAAATTGGCCTTATATGGAAGGAACTGAAAAATTGGACTTAGACCTAACTAAGACCACAACAGAGTACAGGGCTATTTTTCTTATTTTTTTGCTATGCATTTTTTTCCTTTCCACATGAATTTAAATAGGAATTTACTGAGTAGATTATTACAAATTTCTAATATTTATCTGTTTTACAAAGATTAGAAGCACATATTACTTGGAGCATAATTACTAGTTTTAAAAAATAACTGAGAACATAACTTCTCAATTATTTTTGTATGGCATAAAATAATCAAATACAAAAATTGTCTACATTCAGAGAATTTTCTGCTAAATAATAAATATTTCTTTAAAAAAATATTTCACAGAGTATTGCTATTATGGGCTGAATGTTGGTATCCCCCTAAATTCATATGTTGGAAACTACCAATTTGATGGTATTAGTATTAGGAGGTGGGCCTTTGGGAGGTAATTAGGATTAGATGAGGTCATGAGAGTAGAGCCCTCATGAATGGGATTAGTGTCTGTATAAGAGTCAAAAAAGAGCTTGCTTCATTTCACTCTCTGCCATGTAAGGGTACAACAAGAAAACAGCCTTCTAGGAACCAGGAAGCAGGCTTTCATGAGAACCAGACCATGCTGGCACCCTGATCTCAGACTTCAGCCTCCAGAACTGTGAGATATAAATTTCTGTTGTTTATAAGCCACCCAGACTAAGGTGATTTGTTATAGCAGCTGAGTAAGACAATTGCTAATTTTCCCTTTGCTCCCAAGGGCTCCCACTTTTTTTTCCAAGGTGGATAATAGCTACATCCTTTTAAAAACATCAATTTTGTTTCCTTTTACTTTACAAAGCAAGAATATGTTTAAATAATCATAGTTTAGGTAATTAGTTCTTAGAGAGAAGCAAAAAGGAAGACAATAAAAGAAAAATAGGCAAACATGTCTATTTCTTCTATACATTAACTTTTTATCTTAAAACCTTATATTTGAAAAAAGTAAAAAGCAAAAGAAAGATTTTAAATACAAAATTATATCTTTAATTCCTGTAGCAGGAATAGTCAATAAATAAACAGATTTCATTAGGGGAAAAAATTGTACTTTTCAAAACTAGAAAATTTCAGTTTCCTTTTTTTTTTTAACTAATAAATACTATCCAGCTAGAGATAAAACTTCACTATCAAGAGCTCTTACCTGATTTTCCTAAGTTATATGTTTGGGGAGAATGTTTAGGTAATATACACACCTGCAAAGGAAATGTCCTATGCATAATATGAGTATACTTTGGTATCTATAGCCTTTAGCAAGCTCTTAGTCTATATTCATAATGAACAATGAAATCAGGAATTGATTTCTGTCATTGCCTCTTGGATGACATTTATAATTTGCTACTGCTTATTGTTACATTTTCAGGTGTATATGTTTCACCTTTCTAATTAGATTTTAAAATTCTTAAGAACATAAAATATCTTATTTACCTTTCACTTCCCATAAATACCTAGAACACTATCTGAGCCTGCCAAGCTAATTAATGCGTGTAGTATGAAGCTGCCTTAGAGTCGTTGGGGTCTAGCTAAAAGGTCACAGAATTTTAGTCTTGGATAAAACCTTAAGAGACGTTCTTGCTAATGTACCTGCCTTTGGCATGCTTAATACTTTTTGTTTTCAGGTAGATGGTATCTTTTTTTTTTTTTTAAGATTTTATTTATTTATTTGACAGAGAGAGACAAAGCGAGAAAAGGAACACAAGCAGGGGGAGTGGGAAGGGAGAAGTAGGCTTCCCGCTGAGCAGGGAACCCAATGTGGGGCTCGAACCCAGGACCTTGGGATCACGACCTGAGCCGAAGGCAGATGCTTAATGACTGAGCCACCCAGGCACCCCAGGTAGATGGTATCTTAAGCTTACATGAATTTCTACTCTAAAAGCAATTGATGATTAAATATTCCCTGTTCTTACCTGAAGACTTATAGTATGTCCTGTCTTACCAGGCAAAATATAACCTTGGCTAGACCCCATCCATCCTATGCCTTCCACAATTTGTTGCATCCCCTGCCCGCCCCCCACCTTCTAAATTCACCAGGATGTACACCATCCACGGATATTTTTTGGTGTGATGGATGAATCAATCAAATAAATAGAGAGAGGTGATATTCTAAGTATGTGATTACAGTTATGACACAGACCAAATCTTATCAGGGTTGAGCATTAAACCAATCAATGCCAGTCACATTTAACTGATATGGCCACATTGCTGTACACTGACTAGGTATTACCCTTGAAAACATACAAGTTCATAGAAAAACAAGAGAATTAGGGAGAATCAATTTTGAAGACTGCATTAGTTTCCTAGGGCTGTTTTAACAAATAATCACAAACTGGACAGCATAAACAACAGAAATTTATTCTCTCACAGTTGTGGAGGCCATGAGTCCACAGTCAAGATGTTGACAGTGTTGATATCCTCTGGAGGCTCTGAGGAAGCATCCCTTCCATGCCTCTCTTCTAATTTTTGCTGGCCACCAGAAACCCTTGGCATTCCTTGGTTTGGGCTTCATAATTCCAATCTATGCTTCTGTCTTTATGTGGTGTTCTTCCCTGATGTGTCATAATTTCCTCTATTTTCTATTATAAGTGTGTCTGTCATTGGATTTAGGTTTCACCTTAAATCCAGAATGATTTCATCTTAAGATCTTTAACTTTATACATTGGCAAACATTCTATTTGCATATATGGTCACATTTACCAGTACTGGGAGTTAAGACATGAATATAGCTTTTGGGGACACAATTTAACCCGCTACAGAGATCAAATATATTCCAAGTATTTTGCATACAGCCACATACTAAATTCTAACATCATGTCATAAGGAAACCTTACTCTCCCTGTTTTCAATATGAAAATACTAAATAAAGCTTGAAGAAATCAAGTGCTCATCAAAAGAGTAACTCAAAATTCTAGAATTAGAACTTAGCTCATGGCTAAAAGTTCAAGCTTTCTGTCCTATACCAAGCACTGAAACTGAGCAAGAAATAACAGACTCAGGCTAATCTTGTGATAAGTAGAAAAAAGACAAAAACATATTATTTTCTTTTTTTTTCCTACTGTGGTTTGATCTGAAAGATATATTGAATTGGTTATATATTTAGAAAATCTGTTACAAACAGGCATATGCTTTCTTTGTTTCTTTTTATTCTTGGAGGAGAGGATCTTGAAAGCAAAGAGAACATTACTGGAAATAGGCTACAACTAGGTTCCTGACCAAAGAGGGAGATCAATGGGAAGCCTTACTGAGAAGAAGGAAGAGAAGTGTGTAACAGAATAGCCCAGGCTCAGTTTGAGTCTTCCAGGTCCACAGAACTATCCTCCAACACATTTACATGGGCTTTATCTCCATATTCAAGGACTCTTTCACTATTCCTAAGCCCTTCTGACTTTATATTTTATTAATACATTTCATTAATGTTTCTGAGTATTTTATCCCATTGTCCAGTTTATTCCCATCTTTTACCTTTTTGGTAGTGTGAGCAAGATGTGTGGGTTTATATTGGTAGTATATATAAGTGCATTATATGTAAGCACAATTGGTATACCAAAGGTAAATAAAGTACTCTAGTTTCTAGGATATGCATATTAATTTTAAAACATAAAAGATTCATTTTCTAAAAAATAGAAATACCTGAAACAAGCTCTTGAAAACAGGATTGAGCCTATTCAAAGTAAAATTCATATGATATAGAAGAATAATTTTTTTTTAAGATTTTATTTATTTATTTGAGAGAGAGAATGAGATAGAGAGAGCATGAGAGTGGGGAGGGTCAGGGGGAGAAGCAGACTCCCTGCTAAGCAGGGAGTCTGATGTGGGACTCGATCCCGGGACTCCAGGATCATGACCTGAGCCGAAGGCAGTCGTTTAACCAACTGAGCCACCTAGGCGCCCTAGAAGAATAATTTAAAAAAAGTCCAGGTTAGTGATTAATTTCCTCTGCAGAAACCATGTTTAATTTTTTAAAAAATTAAAAACTAACTGCAGAAACTTCTGAAATCTCAGATGCTTCAAAGTTCTCTAAATCTTAAGAAACTGGTTATAAAATGTGAGAACAGATGAGTGCCAATATAAATAATTTTGTGATAAGCTTTGAATTTTTAACTACAGATCATTTCCAGGGTTAAGTATATTTTCTTTTTTAAAACAAAATCTTTTGTAATACAGTATTTAGGTTAGAAAAAAATGTATCAAAAACATGTATGTATATTTTCAAGATAATATTTCTAGACTAAAAGAGATTAAGTTATGAAACTTTAGCAGTGCTGAGTTCAAGGTAGCAAAGAATTATATATAATGATATATAATAAATTAGTGTCCCAACATTTAAGCCTCATAAAATGTATTCAGATACATTTCAACATTACACACACTGCTGTTAAGTCTGCTGTATCTAAATAGAAATATAGTAGGTGACGATAAGGACAGCTAGGCATACCTAGGTTTATATTGCAGGAACAGATCCTAAACTCCCTTTTTCAACCCTAGCTTGTAGTCTCAACATTTTTTTTCAAATAGTTGTCAGAATCATGCACCTAAGTCAGACAGAAATAGTATTCTCGCAAGTGTGATATCTGAAATGAATGGCAAAATATTTCTCTTATTTGTAATCTCCCCATTATACCCAACTTCATCTCTTGCATATACAAACTGAGACATGAGTTTGTATACATGCTCACCAGACACACACACACACTCACACACACACACACAGTACATAGAAGTGATGGATGGTTGAGCTTTTGTTCTCATCTGATCTCTGTTCATTTTCCTTCTTCCTTCTCCCCCCACCTCCTCTGCCTCTTTCTTCCCTTCTTTTTTCTCCTTCTTTTGTTTATGACCCTAAACCTGATAAGAAACACCAACAGTATATTCAGGACATAGTTCTATTCATGCTTTCATGGAATGTTACATATTGAAAGAATTGAAGCTTGAGCCTCTTAACCTAAAGAAAACATTCTTGTGCCTAGTATTAATGCATCTGGTTTTCCTTGAAAGCTCCTTAGAACAAGAGACATAATAGGAGTTAATGTTCAATAAATAATGTCTATTATAAGGCAGGTATTTATTTTTTTACCCCATTTATCCTCATTAAATGATATAATAGATAATGATAATATAGCGTTCAGCTATTATGTATTTTATGAAGGCCAAGATTTGGAGAATATTGGAAATAATTTCAAAATTTGTATATCGATCTTAGATGGTAGTTGCTAATAAAAAAGCTTCCACAAATAGATTAGAAATCTAAATGAGAAACAAGAAGTAGGAGAAAATAGTGAATGCCCATTTAGGAGGTCAGGTCTTTAAAGAAAAGTACAAAGTAGACCTTGTAGATCAGCAGTGCAATCCCTCTTGTCCTAAAGTATCTTTTATTGAAATAATTAAACTACCACTGCTATTTTCAGGCATGATTAATATTGCTATTTGGAGTTAAATGTCAAGGTGTAAGATTAAATTAATATGATAACAAACTCACAGTCCCACCCACTGTTCCAAACTGCAACAAGTCATTTTAGAACCAATCCAATATAACAATGTCTAATTGAGTCAGGGTTTAGTAACATGAGTCAACTCAAGAACTTCCAGAGCGAAAAAACCAATCATGAAATAACACTTATTAACTGAATCAGACAGAGAAAAAACAACCTATCAGGCTGGAAACATCACAACACAATTTTTTCAAAATTACCACCTAGATTTACAGATCTAGGCCAGCTGAATAATCATTTTAAACATAATCTGAAACTTTAATATTATGTCTCATTGTTTATTGATTCTCTTACAGCTGAAGGGCCATAACAAATGAAAGGAAAATCAGACTATGTTTTAAAATATCAATGCAAACACTTTCTTTCACTGAATACAAAAAAAAAAAATAAGACATTTGTTATTGAATACAAATTAGGTTAATGAATACTAGGACAGTTAAGTCTGTTTTCCCCCTAAAGCTTGAAAAACTGCTTTGCTTTTCAGGTTGGCAAAGCATTGTTTTGTTTCTGGGCAAACTGCAGTCCTCACTTCTATTTATGCCAAGTTCATATTCTTTGTTCATATCATGATGCTAAACAGAAGCTGATGTCCCAGAGATAAATATTATTTTCATTAAATGAATTAAAACTGCCATGCACAAACATAAACAATCAATATAACCAAAAGAAAAAAAATGAAGTAACAATGAGAGAAATCATTCAAGTTTGCATTTTTAGAAAGCCCTTCATCATTCCTCTTTTATAAGCCACTAGATAAAGTCACAATAAATTAGGACCACTTTTCTTAATATTCACTTTATCTCCTAAATTTCATTTTGCTTGGAACAAAGCTTGAATGTACCTTTCAATATTAGAGAAAGACAAAAGAAGCATCAATTTCTGGTACCCCTGTGACTTATATCTAAAAACTAAAATGTTACATATAGATCTATTCTTCCTGGTTATTTCTGAAAAATAATCCATAAATTGTGTCCATAACTTAAACTGATGTAGTTGGATAGGAAATGTTCAGAGACTGATAAGGAATTTACTTCATTTTCACACATTTACATACAATCTTCAGTTAGTTAATTGTTTTATGTGAAATGTTTTCCTGTAGTATAAAAGTAGGAAGAAACTGATACTAACCCTGTTATGTCATACCTTACAAACCACGTGATTTCCACAATTGTTTTTATGTGAGTTGAACATTCAAGTGGTAGTTTCTTAATTCTGTCAAATGTTCTCTAGGTTGTCTGAGTGGCCTGTCCTGTAGTACTTTTGTCATTATTTTCACCTTTTTATTCAGCAATCATCAAATAGCTGCTAGGTGGTAAGGTAACATGGGAAGAGAATGTGAATAAAAAGTGGTCCATGACTTCAAGGAGTTTACTTTGATGGAGAAGACAAACTTGTGAAAAATGACCATTATATGACAAATACAAGATATGGGAGTGTTAAGACATCAAAAGATAAGAGCCAGAACTCAGATTTCTGAATCACTGAATATTATCCTCAATAAGCCATTTATTACTTATTTAGGGCCTCAAAGAAACTATATGGACAAAGGATATGGTTAATAGAAAACCAGACTATTTCTACTTGAGGCTTTGACCTACAACCTCTATTTAGACCAGGCATGACTGGACCACAGAGAAACTTCTCTTTTTGAGGACAGTGAACTGAAAATCAAAACAGGCAAGATGTTTTGTTTTGCCATTTCTTTCCAAGTATACACCTGGATTTTATTTTTATTTTATTTTTAAGATTTTATTTATTTATTTGAGAGAGAGAGCGCATGAGCAGGGGGGAGGGGCAGAGGGAGAAGCAGACTTCCCACTGAGCAAGGAGCCTGATGAGGCTTGATCCTGGGACTCCGGTATCATGACCTGAGCCAAAGGCAGACACTTAACCAGCTGAGCCACCCAGGTGCCCCTATACACCCGGATTTTAGCTCTTCATATTTCACCAGCATGTTGGTGAGAAAGGATTTGTTCAAGAAGAGCTTACAATCCCTAAAGAAAGTGCAACTGCAAGAATAGAGCCAGCAAATGTTTTGCTCCTTGCCTTGCACAGAACTGGTCTTTGGCTTTTGCCATAGACACCAGAGTCTTGAAGAAGGAGGATCAGTCTCAGTGCTGTTCACTTCTGAGATGGCATGGAAGGAAGGATCTCAACAGGCAGACAAGAGTAATGCTGGATCTTTCCAAGCCTTCTCATTGTTCTAGGTTTCTAGGAAAAACAAGTCTTCTATGAGGCTAAAACTCACATGAACAACAGGTCATAGTACTTCAGTATCTGAGAAACATACTCCTATTTGGAGGTAAAACAAGGGAGGACTGGGAGAAAGGGAGAAAGGTGAGCTTCCCTATAGGCTAACAGATTAAAATAAAGATATATACAAAGTGCTATTGTGGTTTGATTGGGAAGGGAGGGGTTTAAAGTGATTTTCCTGTTAAAGTTAGCAAAGGCTTCAACTAAGTGGAGAAACTGCAGAACAAGCATCCCAAGTGTACCCAATGATACCCTGGACCAGATCTGAGTATTTCAGCAAACAGATCTGCCAACTAGAGACATCCCTCTGAATCTATTTAGTATTATACTTTTACCCTAGTATGTAATAACTGTCCTCTTACTTCCACATGCTCCCTTGTTGGAAACTAGTTTATAAACTAAAAATAAAAACCACAATAACTTCATCTAGTTGACATTAATTTGTGGTACTGCCTTTTCCTTGGACAAACATTTAATTTGCATTTTATTATGATATCCCTTGAAAATCACAGTGAGTGCAGACTTACAGAGAAGGAGACCAAAAATACTCAAAACTGCTTTGGCATTATTGTGAATAAGACTGTGAGATCATTAGACACACTTGTTTCAATTCTGCCCTCTGATCATTCCACCTGGATATTTCTACATGTTAAAATGAAATGAGGCATAGATTGAATCAGGAAATCTAAGTTCATACTTTGGGCCTTACAGATTTGGAACTTGGGAAAATTGTGTCATTCTGTCAAGCTCAGTTTTATGCTGTGATTATCTCTCACAAAGTTGTCATGATTATCAAATAAAAGAAACTTAAATGAAAATTTATATCAACATAAGCTAGTTTACTATTAATAGAATAGAATTCAAGATATTGTCACTTTTTTCCTGAGCGCATTTTGAGAATTAGGTATATAAAGGTAACAGAAATTTTGCAAGTTAGATGAAAGATGAAATTAAGCAGAGGATTTGGACATGGATGGATAAGATTATAAATATATTGTGCCTAGACTTCTTCTCTAAAATATTAAATGTAGTCCTGTACTTTATTTCTAAAAAAATGAAACATAAGAAGGAAAACAAAGAATACCAGCAATAATTACAACATTTTCATAATCTTTAATAAGAAGTATACATCTCCATAGGGTGAATCTTGGCTTTGAATTTAATTGTATTTTGTTCACAGATTTTTTAAAATGTAAAATATATTAAAGAAGAGAGCTATGTTTAAATATACTATGAATATCTCAAAGAGAGAAAAGGGTTACAGGCATGTAGTAGTCACAAAATTATATGAATGTATCCAAATATTAATTGAATATGTTTCTGTTCCTGCATATAATGAAAAGAATAGTGTCTTTTCGGTCCTGCTTTTATTTTAAAGAAGACAGCTTCCATCAGTTAAATAAAAATTAAATAGAAATTTAAATAGAATCACTCACTTAAGTGTAATCTCTAATTTAACTCCCACTAAAAATATACAGAAAACATACTCAGATTGTAATGATGGTACATATATTTGAGATTTATCTGCTGCATACTTACTTGTAATTCTACTCTTTCACAAAATATAACTCATTAATATTATTCTCCCTTACTATCTTTCAGTTGTTTATGCTGAAGCACTAAAATATCTTAGATATGACAACTCATTATCAATTTCTGAGCTTATGAAGACATTTGATGCCTGTCCATCCAGAACATAGAGATTAGGTAATACAAATATATCCAAATACCAACTCCAGTTTTGAGATCTACATTATCAAAATATTAGTAAATAACATGACAAATGTCTAAATAAACCATTTGTGACATATTTAGGTTGTTCCTTCTCAGCATTCTCTGATGAGGTATCTCTCTCTCTCTTTCTATTATACTTACACAATAAATACATTGTAAATATAAATACATAGTAAATAAGAATATTATCCTTATCTTCCCCAGTTATCAATGAAAATCAAAAGAAAAAGATGTTACCTTAAGAATGTATCTTGTAAAATTATCCGAATTATAAAGCAATAGCCAAAGTACTAGTTACAGCTTTTAAAGGCTATCCTATTTTCATCCACTAGAAAACATCACAACTTATCATATTATGAACAAATTACAGGTCATCCTGTAGGATTTGGAATTACACCGCCCATAATTGATTGATGCAGTGTATCCAAGTTTACAGCCCAGCAGGCACAGGCGGCTTTTCCGAAGGAGAAATTACAGGAATTCCTGCATTCCAGTCCAGAACCCTGTTTTCCTTGAAGCAATGCCAATATGAAACTAGTCTTGAACCTGGTCAAACCACATTAGATACTATTAACTGCTGATACAGTCACAAAGTTACAAGGCAAAGATCTCTGGATCATGTTTCCCAATTCAAAAAAATATACATTCCCATGACAGAATGTTTTCACTCCTTGGGCATCTAAAGTTGAAAATCTCACATGACTTTTCCAAACCAGATGGGTTGAGGCATGAGGAAGCTTTCAAAAATCTCCCATCAAAGCAGCAGATTTAGCAGATATAGACAACTTTGGCCCAGGACTCCAGGACAAAGACCCTAAGTTCTAGGAGCTACTAATTGTGACACACTTCTTCTTTGTGTTATAATTATAAAGCTTTCTCTTAGTTTAGTAGATTGTTAATTTTCAAGGACAAAAAGTTAAGATTTTTTTCCCTTTAATTCTTTTTTTTTTTTTTAAGATTTTATTTATTTGACAGAGAGAGACACAGCGAGAGAGAGGGAACACAAGCAGGGGGAGTGGGAGAGGGAGAAGCAGGCTTCCCGCCGAGCAGGGAGCCCGATGCGGGGCTCGATCCCAGGACCCTGGGATCATGACCTGAGCCGAAGGCAGACGCTTAACTACTGAGCCACCCAGGCACCCATTTCCCTGTAATTCTAATGCCCTGGTATCCAAAGATGATCTTTGCTGTTTTGACAAAATCTGACTGGTAAAAGAAAATGGAGACCTGGCCTCAGTGTCACTTTCTGGATCACCTAGAAGGGAGAATTCAGACAGAGTTTGGGTTTGGGGATTTTTTTTTCTTAGAACTAGGAAAAATAGTTGAAAGGCTAAGCAGAACATTTCATGGGTTATTAATGATTCTACTTATTTTCCATTACAGTCCTACGTTGTGTTCTTTCTCGAGTCAAATGCTTTCACATAACTGTTGTCCCAAATGATAACTGAAATCACTATAGAAAACACAAGATCATATAAGAAACTGAAGAATGCACTCCAGATTCATTCATTTCTTATGATCACAAGCCTCACTTGGATGAGTGAGAAACTTGAAGTTTAGATGCATGGAACAGTAAAGAGGCAAATATGTCTTTTCCTAAGAATGGAACATACTGATAGAGACAGCTTCATGAATTTGAATCACTGTTGTTGTTTAAGGCAGCTTGAATGGGAAATATCAAAGCTGCCATAGGATAAATGTATTAGTATTCATAGAATATTCTAGTTCTTCACTGTCTAATATGATAATCACCAGCCACATGTGGAGTACAACTAAGGAACTATATTAAAAGCATTTTTTTACTTTTAATAAATATTGAAGCAATGCACATTTTTTTTCTGTTAAACATAGCTCTATTGTTTTGTTAGAACCATATCTCACTTTAACCACCACATTCCATAAAATATTATATTGCAGGGGCGCCTGGGTGGCTCAGTTGGTTAAGCGACTGCCTTCGGCTCAGGTCATGATCCTGGAGTCCCGGGATCGAGTCCCACATCGGGCTCCCTGCTCGGTGGGGAGTCTGCTTCTCCCTCTGACCCTCCCCCCTCTCATGTGCTCTCTCTCATTCTCTCTCTCTCAAATAAATAAATAAAATCTTTAAAAAAAGAATATTATATTGCAGTGCAAGAACATGTCATTTCTAGTATCTCACTACTACTTTCTTAAAAGCAATTGTATGTTCAAATACTGTATATTAGGTAATTAAAATATTGTAACTATGCCACCTGTTTTTTTTTAATGTGTTACTACAGCTATTAAAAATTTAAAGTAGTTTATAGTGGTTCTCATCACATATATATTGGTTAATACATAAGTAGTGTTATTTTGACTTGGTCAGTGTTGATGCTGGCAATATGAAATGATACTTAGCCTGGATATGACTTTGGATAACAGTCTATGAAACTTGCTTCATGAATGAAAGACCTATGAGACTCCACATGACAGATAAAGCAAATGACCTTTTTTAGTTCTCTAAATCTTTACTGTGGCTCAAGTTATGGGCTCTTTGTTGATAAATAGTGAGAAAAACAATTATGGAAGAGAAATAATGTGTGAAATGTTGGTAATGGTAAGCAAATCTGAGAAAAAACTTCCCTCCTTATGTAGTTTGCCCTTAACCATATTTTAAAGATAGGATACTATACAGAGTGTCATAATGCTGGATTTAGTCTTAAAAGTGGCTAATATTCATTCAATTTTTTGTTGGTACCTACTGTGTGCCGGGCATTATAAAAATATCCCAAAAGGAATAAGAAATGACCCCAACTTTCACAGATATTACGGACATATAAAAGAGATCTATAAACCTAAAGTTGCAAATATTGTGTGGATGGATCTGTAACAGGTATTTGCACAAGTCATGCTGGATGATAAAAAGAGCAAGTAGCCATGTCTACTTGCAGTTGGGACAGCTGGTCAACTAGGAATCACACAATTTAATACATGCAGGGGTTTTGTTGTGCTCCTATTGGAACAAAAAAAGTGAATTTTTCTAGGCAATGACAAATCACAGACAGCTGTCCATTATTCTTTTTTTTTTTCCTTATAATGAGGTTTTTGATAGGAGTAGGCATCATCAGCAATGTTATTTCCTAATATGTATATTTATACACATTGTGCCTTTTTTTAATGTGAACTTAAATGTGGCTTAGTGGTTTTCAGTTTCTTGAGCACTGACACAAGTCCTTTTACTTCCTGAGAATTTCCAATTTGAAAGGAATTTGGGTACCAGGAATATGATACATACTTATCTACTTGCTTTTTGGCAAGTTTTGTTTTACTCTACCTTGTTGGTTGAAGATATGCAAAGATATTTTGTAATCAATTTCCTTCATCTTTTAATTCTACAAAGAAAATAACACTTACTTCAAATATGGTTCCTTTGTCCAATTTCTAGTGAGTTCCCATAGATCTTTGTGTCTCTTAGTATTAAAAGAACTCAACAAATTAAATCAATGACTCAGACATAGGAGATTTTTTAAGAAACCAAATCTCAGTTATATCAAAAGCATTTTGTAACATTCAAAAACATTTGCAAATTAACAAAATGATTTCTCATACTGACATGTTTTTCATAAATTGAACAGTTTTTTAAAATTAAATGGCCATGCTATTTCTATTTGAAAAAGCCAGTCTCTTTCACCTTCAAATTATTTTTAGTTTTTTTCATGATGTTCTTTTAACCATTCTCTGACACCCTCCAAAGGAAAGAAAGTTTTACATTCTACTAGGTCACTGGTTTCCAAGAGTGATGAAAATCATTTAACTTTTGTAATAGATGATTCAAAATCTGTTTAAATTTTATCTATTTTCTCTTACAAAGTTATTGTGTGTTTTAGATACCAAGGATTCATGACCCTGAAGCTGATATGATTCAGAAAAATTGGAGATTTGTTAATGATACAAAGATGGTCAAATCTGAACAAGATGGAGATATTTAGATCTCAAAAGAAGTGCAATTACCATTATAGTAAGCACTAAGGTTCAAGTGATGATACAGGTCAAGTGAAAACTATCACTGAATAAAATAAGATGACACTTAACATGTGAACATGACTCAGTAATGTGTGCAAAATAAATGAACAAAACATATTTTGTACTTTAAAAAGTAAAACAGGTAGAGTGAAATAAAACTTTTACCACTTTTATCTATTTAAACATTATTTATAGATCTTGGCATCTTTTCCCCAAAGACTGTTCATCTAGAGCATGCACACACATGTTCACAGACACACTATATCAGACAACTACAAAAATTTTTGTGAAAACTTTTTCTTTCTCCAACTGAAAATTATCTTCAGCCATTTGATTGTATTATAATTAAGACCACAGACCTATTCCAGGACTTTCCTTCTCTGAATGCTAACTGAACATTTGTTTATTTTTAAATATCATGCAACACATATTTATTGACAAGCTATTCTGTGCCCATCTCTACATTTGGCTCTATAGGATTATAAAGATATGCATGTCATTGCTATCCTGTCTCCTTCCCTCCCTTTCTTCATTCCTTCCCCTTTCCTTTGTTCCCCTCCTTTCTTTCGCTCTCGTCATTCTTCTGAGTATGTGGTAGTACAGAGAAGCATAAATTCCCACTAGGAAATACTTTCTCAGAGTTTTGTTTAAGGTGCCCTTATGTTTGGGTTTGTAAATACAATGACTTGGTAATTTAACTCATTCTTAGACAAATAATTTTAATTTAGCCATTAAGTTAATATTTGAAAACAGCAAGCTGAAGTGTTAAGCTGCACACTGAGAAGTTGTTAATGAAAAAATTTAAAGTGCATACTATGAACAACTCTGCATTTTAAAGCCCAATGGATGATTAAAAAAAAAGAGTATTATAATACTGAAGCTAAGATTATATTTTGAAGTTGGATATTTTAAACATGCATATGCCAGTACTTAATTGGGAAATTAAGAACTCAAAGAAATAGTTAATAATATCCCCAAAGAAAATTTACTAGAAAATATGTGACCAATTTCTTTTATCAGGAAAGGTTGTTTCCCTTGAGGTATTGTCTTAGTTTTTTATTGCTGCCTAACAAATAACCACAAACTTCGAGGCTTGAAACAACACCCATTTATTATCTTTTTTTTTTTTTAAGATTTTATTTATTTATTTGACAGAGAGAGAGAGACAGCGAGAGAGGGAATACAAGCAGGGGGAGTGGGAGAAGGAGAAGCAGGCTTCCCGCCGAGCAGGGAGCCCGATGCGGGGCTCGATCCCAGGACCCTGATCATGACCTGACCTGAGCCAAAGACAGACGCTTAACGACTGAGCCACCCAGGTGCCCCCCCATTTATTATCTTAATGCTTTCCTGTGTTAGGACTCCAAGTGTGGGTTAACTGTGTCCTCTGCTCAGTCTTGCCAGTTGAAACCCAGGTGTCCAACTTCATCTGAAGTTGAGGGTCAGTCCTCTTCCAAGCTCACTGTTGCTTGTAGTATTCAGTTTCTTGCGACTGGAGAGTGAGGCCCTCAGCTTCTAGAGGCTGCCCCCTTCATGTCATACAGCCCTCTCCCCAACATGACAGTTTGCTTCTTTAAGGCTAACTTGAAATCTCTTTTCAGACTTCTAAGAGTTTAATTAATGTAATGCACTCAAAGAAGTAATTATTTGATCACCATATTCCATTGGCTAGAAGCCAAGTTGGGTTTACCTGCACCAAGGGGGAGAGATTATACAAAGTGATTAAGAAAGATGTGGATACCAGGGGGAGGGTCGTTTGGGGCCATTTAGAATTCTGCTTACCATAGGTACTTTACTATAATATTCACTGTTTCTTCATCATAGTCTTCAATTTCATTTAGAATGCTTTAAATTGCAAGAAAATATGTAAATAGGGCTTTTAAATCAGTGCTTATTTTCTCACAGTCATACTGAAAATTGTTGATTGATGGTGTCCTTTGAAGCACAAAGTTTTTAATTTTGATGATGTCAAAAGTATCTATTTTTTCCTTTTGCTGCTCATGCTTTTATGTCATATGAATCTTCTGCCAAATTCAAGGTTATAAAGATTTACTTCTATGTTTTCTTCTAAGGGTTTTATAGTTTTAGCTCTTATATTTAGATCTTTGATCCATTTTGAGTTAATTTTTTTATATCATGTGAAATAAGAATCCAACTTCATTTTTTTGCATATTTATCTCCATTTGTCCTAGCATGTTTGCTTCTCTGCGCTGTGGTCTGGAAAGTTCTATCAGGAAAACACAAAAGTGATTGTGGGGCTTACCTCTTATGTTTACCTTCCCTCAAGGATAACTGCCTTTTACTGCCTGTTGTCCAACACATAAGAAGAGGTACTTCAGGTATTCTGTCCAGTTTTATAACTGTTAATCGTGGGAGAAATTTTCCAAAACAAGATACTCGGTCATGACCTCCTCATACCTCTGCCCCTCCCTCCTCCCAAAACAACACCACCACCACCAACAACAACAAAAGGGAATGATGCAGAAACCAATAATGAAAACTAGGAAATTATATTCTGGACAACCTTAAGGGAGAAATGACTAGATAATTAGCTTCATAATTGAGTTTTCTTTTCTTTTTTTTTTTGTTTATTTATAGTTGTATCCCAGGTACAAACTAGTGTGAGAACTGTAGAGGGGCTAATTGCAAGAAGGTTTTTAAGACAATTGGGATCAATTTTTCAGAAAAAGGGAAATGAAAACACTGAGTAAATGAAACTATGAACTAATGGGGGATTATTTTGTATGCACATCCTAGAATAGAAGAGATAAACATACACCCTGAGAATAAGCTGGGCGGAGTTTCTAGGATGCCAAGCAGTTCCTTTCCTCTTCCTTGAGGAGAGAGCTATACAATTGGGCTACCTGAGTAAGTCACACCCCACAATGATAATGAAAATGCATTTTAACCCTTAAGTCTTAGTTTCCAAGTGAATTCATTGTGTGGGTAATTGCAGCACCTACAGGTAGGGTTTTTGTTTAGAAGTAAATGAAATCTATATAAACTACTTAATCTATATAAAGTACTTTGTTAGAATTAAATGAAATCTACATAATTGAATAAATACTAAGTGTATTTAACAGAATGTATGTATGCACCATGTAACAAAACTGATTTGATTATGGAAATGTACCAATCAATTGTCAGGACAGAAAATCAGAATATTATGATTTCATTCATTCCCATTCAACTTGTCTATTGTTTAGAAATTGAATAGACTATGGAATATGATAGTGAAAGCCTAACCAATTGAAAACTTCATTCCAAAAGATTTTTTTTTTTTTTTTTTGGACCAGCTGGGATTCTCTTTATCCCAAAATACATTTTTAGGTAATGTTTTGCCTTTTGAAAGGATTAAATATAATAAAATGCTTTTAAAAATTACATATAAGGGCACCTGGGTGGCTCAGTCGGTTAAGCGGCTGCCTTCCGCTCAGGTCGTGATCCCAGGATCCTGGGTTCAAGCCCCACAACAGGCTCCTTGCTCAGCAGGGAGCCTGCTTCTCCCCTGCCTGCCACTCCCCCTGCTTGTGCTTGCTCTCTCCTCTCTCTCTGTGTCAAATAAATAAGATCTTAAAAAAATGTAAAAAAATTACATATAAAATAGTAGTGGATATAAAATGAAAAGTTAGAAGAAAAATGGGGTAATTACCTTCAATGATAAATAGCTACTCCAAGAAGAACAATAATAAAATAAATCTTTTTTTTTTTTTAAAGAAGTTTTAAACTTCTCTGGAAACTCAGAATGTTTCTGGAATTTCTATGGACTTGATATTATAATAACAACAAAGATGACTTTCCATCAGTATAAACCATTTTTTAAGATTTTATTTATTTATTTGAGAGAGAGAGAGAGAGCACGAGCGCGGGGGGGGGGGTAGCGCACAGGGAGAGGGAGAAGCAGACTCCTCCCCACTGAGCAGGGATCCCAACGTGGGGCTCTATCCCACGACCCTGGGATGGGCTCACAAGGCAGACACTTAACAGACTGAGCTACCCGAGTACCCCTAAACCATTTTTAATGGTCTAGCAAACACTATATAATTGTGTCTGTTGTATCTGCCGACATATGATGAATGTGCTTGTATAATTACTATACGTAATATTATATAATTATTAAAGTATGATTTTAGATTATAAACCATCTTTCTTGAGGGAAAAAGAAAGGAAATTATTAAAGTAAGATATTATTATGCTAAAGTAATTAAGAGGTCTTAACTTGCTAAAAAGAAAATAGGGTGCCTGAGTGGCTCAGTCAGTTAAGCACCTGCCTTCTGCTCAGGTCACGATCCCAGGAGTCTGGAATCGAGCCTGCTTTGGGCTCCCTGCTCAGTGGGGAGTCTGCTTCTCCCTCTCCCTCTGCTATTCCCCCCTGCTTGTGCTCTCTGGCTCTCTCTATCTCTCTGTCAAATAAATAAATAAAATCTTTAAAAAAGAAAAAGAAAATAAAAAAAGAAAAATAAAATAAATGGACTAATTTTACTCACTGACCAACAGCTAAGGGAAAATCTAAGAGAAACACACAGTATCAAATATAAAAGAAAGAAAATAGTACCTAGATGAATACTGAAACATTCTATTGGTGGCAAGCAATTACATTATTTCAAAGCACTGAATGATTATTCATAAAGCTTACATCATGAGAGGGCATCTGAATGGCTCAGTCAGTTAAGCATCTGACTCTTGATTAACGCCTCAGTCATGGTCTCAGTGTTGTGAGATCCAGTCCTGCGTGGGGCTCAGCACTCAGCAGGAGTCTGTTGGAGATTCTCTCTCTCCCTCTCCCTCTGCTCCTACACACCACACCCTCCTCCCCCCAACCCCCCGCCGCCGGCACATTCTCTGTCTTGCTCTCTCAAATAAATAAATAAGTCAAAAAAAAAAAAAAGCTTACGTCATGAGGAACATATTTGCTTTCAAGGATTGGTTCAAATGCAATGCCATAAAGATAACTGTTAGCTAACACTTGGCAAGGTAAGCTGGTCATTTGCACCTAGAGGAGAGACAGGTTGATAGGAAATTCTATTGAGTTATTTTTTCTGATTTTCTTCCTGAATTTGAGTAAAGTTATTGATACCATTTGTGCACCATGGTACAGAGAAAAGAAAATAATGAAGATGTGGGATGCACTGTGGCTATAATCATAGCTATACAGGGATGCCTGGGTGGCTCAGTCATTAAGTGTCTGCCTTCGGGGGCTCCCTGCTCCGCAGGAAGCCTGCTTCTCCCTCTCCCACTCCCCGTTTGTGTTCCCTCTCTCACTGTGTCTCTCTCTGTCAAATAAATAAATAAAATCTTAAAAAAAAAATCATCCTTCTTGGGCCATGTCTGGCCTCCATCAGATTGAGCAGGAATGATCCAATGTGAAGTGCTTAGAGTAGGATATTTTCAATTTGCAATGAAAGAAAAACAAGGGTAAGAAAAGCAAGGTAGAAGTTGACAGCCCACAAGTAAAAAAAAAGTGTTTTTGAAAAGGAAATTTACCCAAGAAGATGATCACATTGAAAAATCAAATCTCCTCAGGCAAAGCAGACCATATGCTAGTAAAGGTCAGTTATTTCTCCTAAATCAGAGTTGTTGCAACCAGCTATTTGTTTTACAGTGGGTTCCTTGGTTTGTGTTTACAGATCCTGGTCTCTCTCTTATGGGGTGACTGCTAAAAGGGGGGGGGGAAAGGCAAAAATATCATTTTCTATGACCCACACCTGGGAATATTAAACAGTGCTTGGTTATTTAAAAAAAAAAAAATCATAGCTATAGAGATCTAACTAAGTGAACTAGTAATGACTGTTTTATGTATATGTATGTATGTATATATGTATCTGTGTTTGTGTGTATATTTACATTTATATACATGGGTATATATACACATGTATTTCTATATGTTTTAAGTATATATAAAATACATACATATATACACACATATTTTTATGTAGATATAAGTATATATAAGTATATACATATAAACATCTTATGCTATGTGCCTAATTACTTGCTCAAATAATTACAGAATCATAGAAATTCTTGTTTACCAAGCTATTCTGGATTACCTTCATTTAATTGGAAAAGAAAATTGAGAAAAATATTGAAAAATAAATATTACATCCCCATGGCACAAAACATTATTTGACATATGACGTTATAAATCTACTCTTATAGTAAAACTGTGATACATCAAAATGGAGCCATTAGATATCCTTCTGCAGTAAACAATTTAATCCATCAATGGCATTTTGGAAATAAACTATTGCATAATAAAAAAAAAGGATTTTCTACTTTCTATTTTTTTTCTTCACTAGAAATATTTTTTACTTCCCTTTTTGGCAGCCATATCCTTGGAATTCAATTAAGATTGACACATAATTTACACATATTTATTGAGCATCTAATATTCATTTACTTATTTATTCACAAGGTTAGATTGCTGCTGAGTTCCAAAGAACCATATTAGAGAATGCGTTGATGAAGGCAAAGGGCTGGCCTGCCTTTTTTGGCTTTATGCTAATTATAGACATAAGAAAAAATAAAATAGAGAAATACTTACAAATCAAAATCAATGTTACTAAGGAAAAAGGGAGCTGAAATAGAAGGGGGAGATGAACTAATGTTAAGTACACTGATCAGGGAAGAACTGCGACTTAAAGTAAGCGGACTTAATTCCGTGACACAAAGTGGGGAAATGGCATTCAAGTTGGAGGATCAGCATCTACAGAGAGCTTGAAATGGAAAAGAACATGTCTTTGTAATTAACTGAAAGAACAATGGTGTGATGGGAATGTAATGAGAAAAGTGAGACTGGTATAGAACGAATTAGAATGCCAGAAAGAGGATACATTATTTAGGGCCTTGGAGGCCACTGTGAGGAGTTTGGATTTTTTTTTTTTTTTAGTCCCCCTGAATGCACTGAGAGGACATAGAAGCTGCTTAGAGGGAAGAATAGGGATATTATTTATTTCATGATAAGAAAAACTGTTTTTTTTTTGTTGTTGTTGTTGTTTTGTTTTTGCTATTGTGTGAAAAATTGCAGTTAGGCAAGGATAATCTAGAAAAAATTATAGAAGCCAAATTAAGGAGGGTTTTAATCATTGCTCTATAATCAGAGGTATACCATTAAAACTTTTAAGCAATGTAACAGACTGCAAACACTTGTGTTTTAAGATGATAACTTGGGCAGTAAGTGAACATAGACAAGATCATCAATCAGGACAGCCAGAAACTATTTAAGCTCAAACACTAGAAGAATGACAAACATAGCAAATTTGAGAAAGCAGGTAATAAGGTTCTATATCAAGAAACAAATAAATGAAAACATATTCCATGCTCATGGAATGGAGGAATTAATATTGTTAAAATGACCATACTACCCAAAGCAATCTATGGATATAATACAATTCCACCAAAATCCTGATGGTATTTTTCACAGAAACAGAAAAAAACAATGTTAAAATTTGTATGGGACCACAAAAGACCTCGACTAGCCAAAAGAATTCTGAGAAAGAAGAACAAAATTGCACATAAAAATAAAAAGCACAGTAAAATAAACCATCAACAAAACAAAAGGGCAACTTAGTGAGAGCAAGAAGATAATTGCAAATGACATATCTGATAAGGAGTTAATTTCTAAAATATATAAAGAAGTTATACAACCCAACACCAAAAAACACAAACAATTCAATTAAAAATGGGCAAAAGACCTGAACATACTTTTTCCCAAAGAAGACATACAGATAGCCAACAGACAAATGCAAATCAAAACCACAATAAGCTATCACCTTACACGTGTTAGAAGGACTAAAATCAAAAAGACAAGAAATAACAAGTGTTGGCAAGGATGTGGACAAAGGTACACTTGTGTACTGTTCGTGGGAATGTAAATTAGTACAGCCACTGTGGAAAACAGTATGGAGGGTCCTCAAAATATTAAAAATAGAAATACCATAAGATCCAACAATTCCACTGCTGGATATTTACCCAAAGAAAACAAAAACACCAATTTGAAAAGATATATGCACTCCTTTGTTTATTGCAGCATTATTTACAATAGGTAAGATATGGAAGCAAGTGTCCATCAACAGACCAATGGATAAGCATGTGGCGCGCGCGCACACACACACACACACACACACAGGGATATTATGCAGCCATAAGAAAAAGATGAGATCATGCCATTTGAGACAATATGGATGAATCCAGAGGCTATAATGCTAAGTAAAATAAATCAGACTGAGAAAGACAAATGCCATATGATTTTGCTCATAAGTGGAATCTAAAAAAACAAACACAAATGAATAAACAAACAAAAATCAGAATTACAAATAAACGTAGGGGGGAAAGAAAGAGAGGTAAACCAAGAAACAGACTCTTAACTATAAGGAAAAACTGATGGTTACTAGAGGGGAAGTGGGCTAAACAGGTGATGGGTATTAAGGAGTGCACTTGCTGTGATGAGTACCGGGTGTTGTGTGTAACTGATGAATCACTAAATTCTACACCTAAAACTAATACTGCACTATATTTTAACTACCTGAAATTTAAATAAAAAACTCGGAAAAAGGAAAAAAAAGCAGAATTAAATCTGTAAGTACACAGAACAAACTGATGGTTGCCAGAGAGGAGGAGTGTGGGGAGTTGGACAAAATGGGTGAAGTGAAGTGGGAGATACTGGCTTCCCATTATGGAATGAATGAGTCAAGAGAATGAGAAGCACAGCATAAGGAAAATAGTCAATGGTACTGTAATAGCATTGTATGGGGACAGATGGTTGTTATACTTGTAGTGAATATAGCATAATGTATAAACTTACTGAATTACTAGATTGTACACCTTAAACTAATGTAACATTGTGTGTTGACTATACTAAAAACAAAAAACAGAAAACTGGAGGCATCTTGCACCCTGATTCCAAACGATATTACAAAGCTAAAGTGATGAAAACACTACAGTATCAACATAAAAACAGACACTGATTTTCAGAGAAATTCAATAATTTGTCTAATATTATAATTTGTTATGACAGAGACAGGATTTTAAACCCCCTCTGCTTGTCTCCAAAGCCCATAAATTGGGGTCAGAAAGAGGAATTCCATCAGATGGGGCCCTGAGTGTGGGGCATCTCTTAGTGGGGCTTAGTTCAGTTGTGGCAACATCATCAACAGCTGACATAAAACCAAGAATGAAATGTACACAAGTTTATGAAGTAAACCTAATCCATTATTGAAAATATGAAACTAGTCATTTTTCTAACTAACAACATAGGTGTAACATATGTCCAAATATCAAATCAGAAAAAAATAACTTATGAAACATGACAGGTGTTTTGATTACAGTAATTTTGGATTTATTTTATATGATGGCAATTAAATGGATAGAAGTTAATACCTAAAATTATCCTCAAAGACAGCTTTAAAAAATCTATGCCTACTATAGGGAAGATCCTCTTATTGGAAATTTTTATATGGGGTTCATTCTTTGCAGGTTGACATTGGCATCATAGATAATAATCAGACCTGGTGATAGGTCTGTGGCTAAAACTTCAGGTTGAGACACATAGTATGGATCACATGCCTGACATGTGCCATTTTGTTATTGGTATCATTTTACAACATGGATTAAGAAGACAAAGAAACCAACCATATAGCCTGTGTTAGTCAATAGAAATGTAAACTATTTTGGTAAATCTTAAGTTTCAATAATTTAAAGTCTCAATTTATTCCTTTGAAAAAATACTTGAGCCACTTACTATATCCTTGTACCTATACTATACTGGATATATAGATATGTTTTAGGCAAAGATATGGCTCATAATGAGCCTAAAGAATGACAGGCATATGTATTCGTACTTTCATGTGCACACTGCCCCCAATTATAAAATACTGTTCAAATCTTACCCCCAATATGAAGTTTTTAAGTTAGCTAGTTTACAAAATCTGAAATAGATGAACTAAAATGACATATGAAATAGAAAAAAAGAAAAGCCACTTCTAAAATAGAAAAAAGATATAAGCTTGCAACAACTGAGATATCTAGATTTATAGAGTTGGAAGATATGACCTCCTATTGATCTCTTTCACAAATCTGTTTTCAGATGTTTGAGAACCAAAGCCAGCCAACAGTATCACTATCTTTTAGTGCCTTTTTGAAATTATATATTTTTCTGGAAAAATTATTTATTATTATTATTTTTAAATATTTTATTTATTTGACAGAGAGAGAGATAGCGAGAGCAGGAACACAAGCAGGGGGAGTGGGAGAGGGAGAAGCAGGCTTCCCGCCGAGCAGGGAGCCCGATGTGGGACTCGATCCCGGGACTCCGGGATCATGACCTGAGCCGAAGGCAGACGCTTAACGACTGAGCCACCCAGGCATCCTGGAAAAATTATTTTTGAGAAAGCATCTGGGGCCTGCAGTCTTCATTGGCTTTTGCACAGAACACTGACCAGCAGAATGTCATCATCTTTGGGTTACGGTGCCTCTTTAATTTTTAAAGACTATTTGAATACCATTTCCAATACCATGAGCATAACACAATCCTTTAAGGGGTCAAATAACATACAATTTTTTTAAATACATTAAAGTTTTCACAGTTTATTTTTAGTAGTGCTAGAATTGTTATGATTATAATTAATGTCATCACACTAATTAAACTAGGGGAAGAACATCATTTTGTTCTAAACACTGCTAGATTGTGGAAAAATATATATATAACTCATGATGAGGCAGTTCAATTAACCTTTTGCACATGCTATGCGTTGGTATAAGCAGCTTATTTATGCCATCTGCTTCACTTGCAGGATTTAATTCACTGATATATTATTGTCAAAGAGAAGGGATTTGAATAAGCTAGACAGTGCTAGATTTATTTAGGATTTGATAATAATTAAATGACAATATGTGTGCGTGGCTATATATGTATGTAATTTATAAGGGGAGATCATTATTTGAGAGCACGATTTTTATTTATGAGGATACACACATTTTAAATACCACACAGTAAATTCTCTCTTCAAATCTATTAAATGAGTCTTGTAGTTTTGGTTCCCTTAATAATGCTTCACAACTATTTTATAAAGTAATCCTCTAGCTAGGGTCTGAGAACCTGTATTGATGGGACATGGGAGGAGACATAGGCCAAAGTAGTCAATTGAAAACCAGGATTTCTTTTTTTATTTCCTGTTTAAATGAAAAAGTAAAGGTATTTTATATTCTAGTTTATACATGGATTCTGGTAAGCTGCTGGTTACCCTAGTTTGAGGAGGCTCCAGTATCAAATCTTTATAAGTGCTTGTTTATCAAAGACACCTCAAAAGTAATGCTTAGCACAATGGAATATAATATATCCTTGCTGGTGGATAACAGTTTAGTTATGACTGTGTTGGTAGATATTACGCTACTAAAATTATTCTGTTAGTCCAAAGGAAACTAAAACAAATTTTAAAACACAGTGACGACATTTGAGGAAAAGAATATGTATCTTGCTGGCCTGTCCCTCTCATTTTAGAATGACCCAACTTCCTCCAGCATCTTTTCATTCCAACTTCTGCTTTTCCAGCCCCCAACCCCCACCTCAGACCCACACCTGCTTCATGGCCCTGAGCTCATGAAGTGGAAATCACTCTCAGGAAATGTAAGGCTTGCTTTCTAGTCCATAATGTTATTCACTAACCTGTCAGAATTTTAATAGTGAGCATTCCATGCCTTAAAGGAGAAGATATTTGGGCATATCTAGATTTCTGAGAAACCCTCAGATTCCCTGTTTCCTCTATAGGTATTGCCAGTTTGATTAACCAGCTCTCTGAGTGTATTTATCTGATGTTGTGACTATCTTGAGAGCTCTTTCTATATGTATAATATGATAATTATAAGTTCAAGGCCATTGAATTTATGAGATAAATATTATCAAGATTGAATTAGGAAACATTGTACCTGGTTAGACTCTGCAGCAGAAAAACAAAACAAACACTATTGAGTATCTTCTGCCTTTTGAAAATGTGGATATTTAAAATCTCATTTGATCAATCAATACTGGAAACAATGGTGTGACTATATCCTAACAAATGCTTCATTTGTTCTTTCACCCCTGACCAAATATCAATTTCCTTTCACACTGCATCTTTATTAGGTTATCTTTCTTAGAGGTTGATGTAGATGAATTTATCTGTCTGGCAGAATGCATAAAGAGGATTTTCTCAGACATGTTGATGCTGAGCACATTGTTATATTTTGTCATCCTGTTACCCTGACATCTCTGGAAACATTTTTTTTCCTAACCTATTTTGTATGCAGTTAATGCTTTTATTTAAAGTGATGCTTACTGCCCACAATGGGTAATACATATATGCACTTAAATAGGAAGTACAAGATTTTCCACATTTTAGAGTAATGTCCAAATCAGACTCTCAAATGATATAAACAGTTATCATTGTAAAAATATAAAATAATTAGATTTTGATTAAATCTTTAGACAACTAAAGAGTGTGCGTCTAGAGAGTTAATATGTTTGTATTATCTATTCCGATAACTTAGAACCTAGAAGGTAAGTAGACAAGAGTGTCTATTAAGTCATTAATGATTTTATTCTTTACTTTAAGCAATCATTTACTTTACGAGATTTCACATCTGTAAAAGTAATAATGTCTGGATATGGTTCCTGTTTATTTATATGGTACAAGGAATGCAACATAACATTAATCCAAACTCATGTTACTCCTCTAGTTTTATTGTGCCTTTTAGAATAATTCAATAAGTGACTGGAAGATTTTTAGTTTGTGTTAGAGAGCACAGGATTTCTTGTCGACTAGAGATATATTTAATAATAAAATTAAATTGTGTATTTACTGGACCTCAGGGGTTTTATGAGTATAAAATAAATAAACAACATGGCTCATGGGTCTATCATGACCCAAATGACACATTTCTTGCACTCTACAGCATGCATTTTACAAATGTTCCAAAGTGCCTGGTGCCTGTGGCAGTAAATGTACTAAGCCATCAGCTGGTAAATGACTTTGGAAATTAGTTGGAGGTTAATTCTCTGCCTCATTGGCCCACCAAAGTGGACAAACTGTAATTGATTTTGATAGCTTTCACAAAGCACTTTTTTTCTTGTGAATAATGAAGGTGTATTCACAGAGACATCCTCTGGTTATAGGAACAATTAAATGGGTATCAATGAGATGTCATTAAGAGTTTATGTTTCTGTGCTTAATAAACTCTCCACCTTTAATAGTTTCCTTGTTTTTGAAATACAACAAATTCATAACTGTCAAATGGTTTATTTTTTTATGTCAAGTATTTTTCACTTAACTCAAATATTTGAATTAGCACTAATATTCTATTTCTGCACACATTGTTACAGAAGAGAGGCAGCTAAAGCCATGTGCATCCATTTGTACCCATAACTTCAGGGAGGAAAGAATGCAGAGTGATCCTCTGGGAAAGAGATATCCTCATGTACATTTTGAGTAAAGGGGGTAAAATTGGTCAGGTACATGTTCACTGTTATAGATCTTGTTCAACAGTCACATGGAAAACCTAAGTCAATGTTTTTCCATTTAAATGAATTTCTCTAATTTTTTACTCATGAATCTATTATATCTGTATCTTTTCCATAATCTACACCTGTATTTTACATAATCTAGACCTCTTAAAATCTGAATTAGATAAATAGATCTGGTAGATCTTTAAAACTTACCAAAATAGAGGTCCTGATTTGTTTGGCGAAAAATGTAAAATACCTAATTGTGTCAGATGTAAGCTTGCTTTGCCAAGTGTCTTGAAAGAACTAAACCCAATATATTTGTCAAACCCACTGTAGGCACTTTGATTTGAGAAATTCCAGCTCAAAGACACAGTAAAACAAAAATTTTTTAGTGATAAATATTTACTAAGCATTAAGGTATTTTTATACATTATTTAAAAATCACATTAGCCACATAAGTAAACTCAGTTATTATTCCTATTTTACAGATGGGAAAATAGAGGCATAGAGAGTGTAATTTACCCAGGCCTTCATATTAAGTGATGATACCAGAATTCTAACATAGTATGTCAAACCTGAGATAATTCATAAATCAATAAAAGATTTTTAAAGGCAGATAAGATATTCCTCAAATACTATACCATGCTAACTTGTTCATTATCCAGTATGATGTCTCCCAGAAAGCACTTATTAAAAATAAAGCTAACTCCTTTCTTCACTATGGTGTAAATAATAGGAAAAAAAAAAGATTTGCTAATTAGTTAAGATTCTTCTATATTCATGGGATTAAAATGCAGATTACATATGCTACAAATAAAAGTGAAATACTATTTCTGTCCACAGTAAATCTACAATTCATTAAAAAATAGTAAAATCTGAAGTATTCAGATAAACTTTTCTATCTTGATGATTAAAATGCTATAGTTAGGTTTTTATACAATATAATAATTTGAGGGGAATGGAGGAAATAATGTCATGATAATCATCCAAATAATGAGGACATATATTTAATTGACTCAAAGACCCATCCTAAACCTCTAAGTCTGCTTTGCCCAAGAGGTTTAGTGCAATATCCTCTTTTCCTTTCAGTGCCTTTTAATTATTTTCAGTCTGAATCTTTCATTTGATGAGGAATTGTTTATGTGATGTAAAAAGATCATCAGAGCCAAACAAAGTATGAGAAATTCAAAGCACATTTCTCAGACCATCAACTTCCTTATTGTTAACAAATGAAGGAAAGTACTTAACTTTTATCATTAGATGAGATTAAGTGAGATAATGGTCATAATGCATCTATGACAGTGCCAGAAGTTCAAAAGAGTATATATTAGTCAGCTCAGGCTGCTATAATGAAATACCATAGACTCAAACAACAGAAATTTATTTTCTCACAGTTCTGGAGGTTGGAAGTCCAAGATCACCATACTGGCTGATGGTTCCCAGAGAAGAGTCTCTTCCTGGCTTGCAGATGGCTGCCTTCTGATTGTGTTTGCATATGGTGGAGAGAAAGACATTTCTTTCTCTTCTTATAAAGTAATCAACCGGTTGGATTAAGACCGCACCTTATGACCTCATTCAACCTCATTACCTACAAGAAGCTCTATCTTCAAATGCAGTCACATTGGGAATTAGAACTTGAACATATGATTTTGGGAATTGGGGCAGATCTACTTCAAGTATTTTAAAAATAATTTTTAGCAAATCAGTCAGCATGATACATTGCATCAGCAAGAGAAAAGATAAAAACCACATGATCATTTTAATAGATGCAATAAAAGCATTTGACAAAGTACAAAATCCATTCATGATAAAAACCCTCAACAAAGTAGGTTTATATACCTCAACATAATAAAGGCCATAAATGAAAAACCCACAGGTAACATTATCCTCAATGGAGAAAAACTGAGAGTCTTATCCCTAAGGTCAGGAATAAGACAGGGATGTCCACTCTCACTACTTTTATTCAACATAGTATTGGAAATCCTAGTCATAACAATCAGACAAGAAGAACAAATGAAAGGCATCCATACCGGTAAGGAAGAAGTAAAACTTTCACTATTTGCAGATGACACATAAAACCCTAAAGACTCCACCAAAAAACTACTAGAAATGATAAATGAATACAGTAAGGTCACAGGACACAAGAAAATTTACAGATCTGTTGCATTTCTATACACTAATAATGAAGTAGCAGAAAGAGAAATTAAGAAAACAATCCCATTACAATTGCACCAAAATAATAAAACACTTAGGAATAAATTTGACCAAGGAGGTGAAAGATCTGTACTCTGAAAACTATAAAACACTGATGAAAGAAATTACAGATGACACAGACAAATGGAAAGATATTCCATGCTCATGGATTGGAAGAACAAATATTATTAAAATGTTCCTACTACCTAAAGCAATCTACAGACTCAATGCAATCCCTATCAAAATACCAACAGCATTTTTCACAGAACTAGAACAATCCTAAAATTTGTATGGAACCACAAAAGACCCCAAATAGCCAAAGCAATCTTGAAAAAGAAAAGCAAATCTGGCAGTATCACAATTCGTGACTTCAAGTTATATTATAAAGCTATAATAAACAAAATAGTATGGTATTGGCACCAAAATAGGCACATAGATCAATAGAACAGAATAGACAGCCCAGAAATAAATCCATGATTATATGGTCAATTAATCTTCGACAAAGGAGGCAAGAATATGCAATGACAAAAAGACAGTCTCTTCAACAAATGGTGTTGGGAAAACTGGACAGCTACATGCAAAAGAATGAAACTAGACCACTCTCTCACACCATACACAAAAATAAACTCAAAATGGATTAAAGATTTAAATGTGAGACCTGAAATCATAAAAAACCCTAAAAGAGAGCACAGGTGGTAATTTCTCTGGCATTGGCTGTAACAACATTTTCTAGATATGTCTCTGGAGGCAAGGGAAACAAAAGCAAAAATAAACTATCGGGACTACAACAAAATAAAAAGCTTTTGTACAGTGAAGGAAACAATCAATAAAACAAAAAGACAACTTGCTGAATGGAAAAAGATATTTGCAAATGACATATCCTATAAGGGGTTAGTATCCAAAATATATAAAGAACTTATACAACACCAAAAAAACAAATAATCCAATTAAAAAATGGGCAGAAGACATGAACAGACATTTCTCCAAAGAAGATATCCAGATGGTCAATAGACACATGAAAAGATGCTCAACATCACTCATCATTAGGGAAATTCAAATCAAAACCACAGTGAGATATCACCTCACATCTGTCACAATGGCTAAAATCAAAAACACAAGAAAGAATTGTTGGCAAGGGTATGGAGAAAAAGGAACTTTTGTGCACTGTTGGTGGGAATATAAACTGGTACAGCCGCTGTGGAAAACAGTATGGAGATTCCTCCAAAAATTAAAAATAGAATTACCATATGATACAGTAATTCCCCTATTGAATATTTACCCAAAGAATACAAAAACACTTATTTGGAAAGATATATGCACCCTATGTTTATTGCAGCATTATTTACAATAGCCAAATTATGGAAGCAACCCAAGTGTCTATTGATAGATGAATGTATAAAGAAGATGTGGGTGTGTGTGTGTATACACAGATATCATGTGATTTCACTCATGGTGAGTGAAGATACCATTTCACTCATATGTGGAATTTAAGAAACAAAACAAATGAACAAAAAAGAGAGACAATCCATAAAACAGACTCTTAACTATAGAAACAAACTGATGGTTACCAGAGGGGAGGTAGGTGGGGGGAATGGGTGAAAAAGGTGAAGGGGTTTAAGAGTACACTTCATCATGATGAGCACTGAGTAATGTATAGAATTATTGAATCACTGTATTTACACCTGAAACTAATATAACACTGTATATGAACCAAACTGGAATTAAAATTAAAAAAAAGAAAAAAATTAAAGTACTTATTGGTACAAGCTCCACTTTCACCTCAGTTGGAGAGATGGAGATTGTGTGATTTATTTTAGATCATCTTTCTGAAAGTGCCACCAACTGAGTTGGCCTGACCAAATTCCATGTCCTCTATGGGTCTATTTGTGAGGAAGCAAAGAGAACTTCTTCTTCCTTTATTCTCTTAACTCTCTGAACTGTGTTTGACCATGTCAAACACAGTATCCTTAGAAGCCAGATAAAACCACTAATAGGACTATTTAGCATAATAGCCGGGGGGTAATTGCTTCTCAGCTCTACAGATTTACTAGGAGACTATTATTGCTCTATTAGAGCTCTTTCAGAGCCAGCTGTTTAAGCAATGAAATTTTCCCAAAATAGGCCTTTACTGACAATTTTCCTCTTTATAATTGGTGCTACTGCCTCCATGAGCTCAGTTTCCTTTTCTCCTTTTCAGGTGCCTGATGGCTATCAGAGTTCTTTCAGAGAAGCTGCAAAGGATTGAGTGTAGTTTTTTCCCTCCCTTGACTACTTCAAAATAACTCATAAAATAAGGAATGAGTTTTCACAATGAAATATAGCAGAAATTTGTAAAATTATAAGCTAAAAAAGTAAATTCTTCATAAAACACAGTGGGTGAAATATTGAAATTTTTAGATGGATTCAACAGCTGTTTAGCTCCAGTAGAAGATCAGAAAAATGACTGGAAGGTATGTTAATAGAGCATATTCAAACAAAAACAAAGACAGAAAGAAAAACCAAGTGTGTGTGTGTGTGTGTGTGTGTTTGTGTGTGTGAGAGAGAGAGAAACAGAGACAGAGACAGAGAGAGAGACAGAGAGAGAGAAGAGAGAGATAGGAGTAGAGGAGAAGAGAAAGCTACAGAGAGAATGAGCTGGGAAATGGTGTCAAGAAAAGAAAGATAATGCACAGAAAAATATATTCATATAGGGAACAGTTCAAAATTATCCAAGCTGATGAAAGACATTAACCCTCAGTTTTCAGAAGCTCTACAAACCCATGCATGAAAATACAAGAACTTGGGACTGGGTGGCTTGATTGGTTAAGCATCTGCCTTCGGCTCAGGTCATGATCCCAGAATTCTGGAATCAGTCATTGGGCTCCTTGCTTGGCAGGTAGCCTGCTTCTCCCTCCACCTGCTGCTCCCCCTGCTTGTGCTTGCTTTCTTTCTCTCTCTCTCTGACAAATAAATAAATAAATAAAATCTTTAAAAAAAAAAGGAAATACAAGAACCATATCTAGACATTATAATCAAATTGCTGACAAGTACAGAGAGAAAAATGTACAATCAATCAGAGAAAAGAGACGTATTTCCTTCAGGGGAAAAACAATGATTCTGAGATGTGGCTTCTCAACAGAAAAAGTGGAAGCCAGAAAATAATGAAATGCTATGTAGTAATAAATTAAGTAAATTAGTCAAATTCTAAACTACACAAATACGTCCTCCCAAAAGAAAGGCAAAATAAAAAAAATTTCAGGCATTAAGGAAATGACAAAATCCATTGCCCGTACACACGTATTATAAGATACAGAAGAAAAAGAGTCCTTCAGACAGAAGGTAGGCTCACAAAAATATTGAAAAGAAAAAAGAGCCAAAGAAAAGCCAATGTGTGAATAGATATAAAGTAATATTGACTTTATAAAACATTACTAGCAATATAGTTCCATATTTCAATACATATATAGAAATTAAGTGTGTGTTAAAAATAACACAAATTGTGAGAGAAGAGGATATAGAGGTAAGGTGATCTAAGTTACTGCGTTATTAAGGTGATCTAAGTTACTGTGTTATTTGAAAAGTCAAGGAGGCATTTTTTTTTTTAAAGATTTTATTTATTTGACAGGGAGAGCACAAGCAGAGGGAGAGAGAGAGAGAAGCAGGCTCCCTGCTGAGCAAGGAGCCCGATGTGGGACTCGATCCCAGGACACTGGGATCATGACCCAGGCCGAAGGCAGCCGCTTAACCAGCTGAGCCACCCAGGCGTCCCAAGGAGGCATTTTTTAATCTCTAAAGTTAGTATGAAATGAATATTGAAAGAACATGTTAAGTAGTGGCTTGATGGTGGGCAGGGGGAGAAAGAGAATAACAAAAATATTGATTAAATAAAGGCAAGAAAAGAGAGAGAAAAAGAATGCAAAACATATGAATTCAGTAGAAAATAAATAATAAAATTTTATATAGAAACCCAAATACTTTTAATTTAAATGGATTAAACACTCCAATTAAAAGATGAAGATTGTGAGATTGCATAAAAAGAAAATGCATCTATATTCTGCTACAAGGATCCACTTAAAATATAAGACCGTAGTAGAAGCATCCAATAAAATTAGTCATATTTATGTTACCAAAACAAAAAACCAAAATGACTTTTAGCATATTAAGGAAAGAAACATCCCTTAATCTGATAGAATATCTAAAAAATTCTAGAGCAAACATTATACTTTATAGTTCCTCCTTAGATCAGCAACGAGACAAGTATACTAGCTATCACCACTTCAATTTGACATTTTCCTGGGGTCCTACCCAGTGAAACAGAAAAAGGAAATAAAAGACAAGGTTTGGAAAGAGAAAGCATTTTTTTTTTTTTTTGCAGATAACATGATTATTTATGTTAAGTGCCCTCAAATTCTAGAGATCAATATTACAATTACAAAATTAATTTAGACACTTACTAAAAACAAGAATAACATTTACAGTTAATTATATTTCTATAACCCAGAAATAAACAAATAGAAAATTAAATTAAATACTCTATTATATGAACAATCAAAAACATCAAATTCCTAGGAGAAAATCCGATGAAAGATCTAGATTAAAAAAAAAAGCATTATCAAGACGTATTAAGTTCCTAAATAAATGGGAAAATGTTATGCTTTACATATTGGAAGAATCAGTATTTTATGTTCAACCAATCCCAATCAAAATTCCAGCTATTGTTTCTTGGCCAAAATTAAAAAGTTAATACTAGATGCAATACTAAAGGCAATCTTGAACACAGAGATCAAAGTGGAAGATTTACACTAAAAGATTTTAAAGCCTATTATAAAGCTGTAGGAGATAATGTTGTGATGTGGATTCAAGATTAGACAAATGGGAAATTGGTACTGATTCTAGTGTCCAAAGACCCACACATATATTGTCACCTGATGTGAAACAGATGACTACACTGCAATGAGGAAGCAATGGTCCTTTCAGTGAATGGTGCATGGACAATTAGGCATCTATCTGAAAAAAGTCAGTTTTGACTCTTAACCACATTTCATACAAAACAATAAATTTAAGATGAATATAGTTTTAAGTTTGAACATTAAAACATTAAAGCTTTTAGAAGGAAACAATATTTTTGTGATCTTTGAGTGGACTCTAAGATTTCTTTTTCTTTTTTCTTTTTTTTTTTTTTTTAAAGATTCTATTTATTTATTTGACAGAGACAGACACAGCGAGAGAGGGAACACAAGCAGGGGGAGTGGGAGAGGGAGAAGCAGGCTTCCCGAGGAGCAGGGAGCCCGACGCGGGACTCGATCCCAGGACCCTGGGATCATGACCTGAGCCGAAGGCAGACGCTTAACGACTGAGCCACCCAGGCGCCCGGACTCTAAGATTTCTTAAATCCAACACAAAACTTGCTAACCCATCAAGATTTAGTACTAGATTTCATTAAATTTAACAACGTTCGTTCATCAAAAGACACCTTTAGAAGATGGGAAATGAAAGCCACCAAGTGGGAAGAGATATTTTTCAGTGTGCACATTGGACAAAGTACACATGATGAAACTGTATAAAGAACTTTTACAGATCAGTGAGAAAAAACCAGACAAATATTTGAACAGTCATGACATTAAAAGACTATCCAAATGATCAATAAATACATAAAAATAGGCCCTTGAACTCATTAGCAATCAGAAAAATGCAAATAAAAGTCATAAATGTTATTACTAAAAACCCATAAAGAATGGCTTAAATAAAAAAAGAGAAAATGTCAAAATAATTTGTGTTGCGTTTAAGAAAATGTCAAGGCTGTGGAGTAAATGGAATTCTTGCAGTGCTTGGATAAATGTACACTGCTACAAGTTGTTTGGAAAACTGTTTGTCAATATTTGCTACAGTTGAGCTGTATGCATGCCCCTTTACCCATGCTCTATGACCCAAGAGTTCCCCTCTTTGGGAAATACTCAGCACAATTGTGTAAATAAGTTAACCAAAAGAAGGGTATAAAAACGTTCACAGCAAGCTCATTAATTAGAGTCTACAAAGGGAAACAATCCAGATGTACATCAAGTGAAAAATTAATAAATGCTGCAATATGTGTATGCAACAAAATAATATGCAAGAAGAATGAATAAACTACTACTACACACAACAACATTATAGATATAATGTTGGGCACAAGAGGTCAGTTACAAAACAATTCATACTGTGTGATTCAATTAATATAATGTTAAAAAATGATGGATATCTCTGGGAGAAGATATGGTTAGAAAATAGGGAAGAGGTTGGTGGGAGTTTATTGGGTGCTGGTAATAATCTGTTTCTTGATCAGAGTGCTGTTTACTTGGGTGTGTCCGCTTTGTGAATATTCATTGAGCTGCATATTTGTATACAACTTACCACAAACAAACAACAGAAGAATATTAGGAAACTATATGTAATGAGTCAGAGGAAAGTGTTATAAAATAAAATAAAAAACAATAACAAGGTCCAGGAAAGGATGTATATATCATTCTAAGATGCATATCTTTGTAAATTAATAGAATAACTCTGAAAGTTTACACAATCTTCTCTTTCCAGTTAAGTACCTTTTATCAAGACTGCTGCTACGACCTATCTTACACACCCACACTTTTTATTTCAATAATAGTTCCTTAGATCCTTATCACTCTTTCACAATTTCCTCAAAGTCAATATAGTGGGTGTTCAGTTCACCATTTTATCAAGAACTAAACGACTTTTAATTTTAATTCAAATATTTTATTCAAAACAAAAAATAAAGTGTGTATTTTTTACCCATTAAGTTTGCTCTGTGTTCTTAGATCTATGTTCTAAACTGATTTTGCCTTATTTCAACTTTTCCTTTCACTCATACTAGTATTTTCAATACATTATATAAATCAAAATGCACTTTAATAGCTGATAATTGTTATTACTTTGAATTTATTTTCTACTTTTGTAAATTACCTAAAATCTAACATAAAATAATTGGAAATCGTACATAAAATAATTTTTAAAAACTTTTGTTTATTTTTAATTTAAATTCAATAAATTAACATACAGTGTATTATTAGTTTCAGAGGTAGGGTTCAGTGATTCATCAGTCTCATATAATACCCAGGGCTCATTACATCACGTGCCCTCCTCAATGTCCATCACCCAGTTACCCCATCCCCTCTAAAATCAGTTTTTAATTAAGTATTAATTTTGAAGATATTTGTTTAATGTATGATTAATCATAAAAAGTGTTAAGTAAGATCGGGGCGCCTGGGTGGCACAGTTGGTTAAGCATCTGATATTTGGTTTCAGTTCAGGTCATGATCTCAAGGTCATGAGATGGAGGCCCGAGTAGGGCTTCACGTTCAGTGTGAGCCTTCTTGGGATACTCTCTCCCTCTCCCTGCCCCTCCTGCTTGTGTGCTCTCTCTCTATTAAATAAATCTTTTTTAAAACTTAAGAATTTATAAAAAAAATTTTAAGTAACATCATCTTGAAACCAGTATTAAAATTCATGGAAAATTAACTTGTTAGCTTTTGGTGTCTCATCTTATATTCTACCACATTAGATATTTAATAAAAGAAAAAAAAACATATAAAGTAAGGGCCTGATTTTCCTAGTAAAAAGACTGTGTTACTTTAAGAGGATTTACAAGTCTTCGAAGAAGGTATTATCAGGAGACTAAAGGCTTATTTTGAACTCACTTTTTGTTTCCCACTAGACAATATGAAAAATAGGAGTAGTTTCTTAGCATAACAGAGTATCTGATTTTGATGAAGTACAGTGCTGGACAATTAGGCAGTCAAAAATTATGAATGAATTAATGAATAAAAGAAAATGGTCAATATTTGCAAAAAATGGTGAATATTTTCATTAAGTCGTGAATTAACTAAATTTAATATATATACACAAATTTGATTACCAGATTATCCAAGGAGCTCAAAAGCAGAACTACAATATTGTATATTCTTTGCTAGTGATGTTAAGAAAATAAAGTGAGGTCAGTATTATTATATTTATTTTATAGACATGAAAAAAGGGCAGACACACAATAGGTAACTCCTTGTCAGGATAGTCAGTGGGAAAAACCATGTGGAGGAGACACTCTTTCACATTATATTTGTTTGCTTACATATACAATCTACATTCAATTGATAAAGAAGGTTCTTTAGGGAAACCTGTTCTAGTGAGAATTAGTTTGTATCACCAATGTAACCTGTGGGTCACCGTGTATAGATATTATTACATTATATTAAGACAAATGAATCAAATTTTGCTGAACCTTTTCCCTATCAGCATAAGGTTGAAGAGCATAAGATCTGTGCAATATTCTCTCACTCACTCCTAAAATATTTCTTGGTACTTCACACATGTCATCTCTCTGTGCTCTTTGCTCCAGTCTTCCTCGTGCATTTCTCGTGCTTCAGAAGCTACTTGGGAGAATGCGCTGCCATAGCTATCCTTATTACCACTGACCTCCTGCCTCTGCCCTTACATCCGAAGTTCCTGTTAAAAAAGGAACTGGAGTCCCTGAGGTTGCAGGTCTCAATCAGTACTGTGTTTTATGTAGTATTTTTTACTGCTTTCCTCACACTTTGTAATCTTTGTCAAAAGAGGTAGTGCTTACATTTCATGGCATCCTTAATGAAAATTCCCTTTTCTATTTGTAACCTCTATCTCCATAAATTCTCTCAAGAGGTCATGGAGTCCAGTCATGGTGTGTACTTGAAAAAAACCCTCATACTTCACTTCTGGATATGCCCAACATAGCTTCACGTCCCCGATCTTCTTCAGCAAAATCTCTCTTCCATCCAAAAGCTCTCAGTCATATATGCCCACGGTCGTTCTGTTCACTATGTTGTAACAAAAGGGGGGGTGTTGAAGTTTGTTTGTTTGTTCATTTGTTTAGTGTGAGGAATCTGCCAGGCATAGAGGTAAAAATTAGAAGTAAGCAGATGGTTATATAACTCTGAAGTTGAAGACAGAGGTTCTCATTTGGAAGCATGTTAATCTCCCTCTCCTCCTCTCCCCCTTTCTCCCCTCTCTTCCCATCACCTCCCCTTCCCTTTGTTTCTTGCCTTGCTACCTACTAGGCTTACAAATATAAATAAGGCTGAATCACTTCTCAAGGAGCTCACACATTAGATGGAAGGCAGACAATTTTAATGGAACAGGATATGTGTCATATTAAGCTATTAGCACGTTCTATCAAGGGAGTGTCTGATATTTACTTTGGAAAATCAGGCAAAGCTTGACATATGGTGATGTTTCAACAGTGTCCAGAGGGCATAATGTGGGCAACTTCCCAAGGGAAGGAGTGAAAACATGCCAAACTGTCAAACTATAGGCATCTTGATATGAGCACAATATTGTATGCATACGGGAGGAGTGGGTAAGATAATAGCAAACCTAAAATTAGTTTATATACCATAGTAAGAAATTTTTAAGATTTGCCCATACTTATGGTACACCTTTGAAGGACTAATCGGGAAGGGCTATCAAATATATCTATATTTTAGAAGCAACTCTCAGATTGAACTATATTAGAATGGGTCTAATAAGGGAACATGAAGGAAAAATGGCCTTTGGCAGGTTATTCCAATAAGCCAGACAAGACATAATGAGTGTCTAAAATATATCATTATTTTACTTTCAAAAGGAAAAGTTTGTATTTTTCAATCTGTGAAGTACAGACTTCTGGTTTTTATGGAGTATTATGTGAAGTAGGCATTATATGAAAATTGGATAAACAATAGCCTCTGAATGCACACACAAACACACAATTTAAACATTTTTTTCTATTTCTTTAATGATAAAATGCAAATTATTTTTAAGTGTTATGGAATTCACTTTGATTCTCAATGAATATTCTAAATATCTCAATATTTTCAGTTAATAGATGATAAAAGCTACTTTCATGTTGGGGTCCACCAAAAATTTAAGATTATTTTCAGACTTGAAAGTATCAGTGATGTATATTAATACCCAGCTTATTTTGATTTATACAAATGGGTAGATAATGGTGTCATCCATGGAGATAAGGAACACAAAAGAAAGAGAAGGGCAACATGTTTAGGTGTAGATGTTGATCTTAAGTACCTACAGAATTGTCCCGAGAGGTATTTTAAGTAAAAGAAGATGACTGACTTCTAGAAATGTCTGGCTTTGATACATAAACCTGGAATATATCATTCTATCTAACTTACTCTCCAGCTAATGATCACTGAGACCATGAATCAGCAGTATGTATGGAGGGAGTGGAGACTGAGCACAAAATTTTATTTATTTATTTTTTAAGATTTTATTTATTTATTTATTTAAGAGAGAGAGAGAGAGAGAGAAAGAGCATGAGAGGGGAGAGGGTCAGAGGGAGAAGCAGGCTCCCCGCTGAGCCAGGAGCCCGATGTGGGACTCGATCCCAGGACTCTGGGATCGTGACCTGAGCCGAAGGCAGTCGCTTAACCAACTGAGCCACCCAGGCGCCCCGAGCACAAAATTTTAAAAATAGTTATCATGAAGAGAAAGCCATGAGTGTTATGAAGTAGAAATAGTCAGACAGGTAGGAGATCTAGAAGACCAAGAGAGACATCCCAACATGCAAGAGAGAAATGAATATACCATTTCCTTAAAATATTGTTTTGAATCCTGATGATCCTAATATAGTTTTGTTTTGTTCTTTTTTTTTTGAAATCTGTACTGAATTGTATCTACATACAATTATAGAAATATTTTCTTTAAAATGAAGAATAGTTAAACAATCATTTGCCTTCTTTATTAGTGAAATTAAAATAGCAGTTAAAGCAGAGAGTTAATGTGACATTTTATGAATGATATGACATTTGGTATATGAATATGTGACCCACTTTGATGACATAAGTAAGACTGAATAATTTGATGTAGTCTTACCTCCATTATTTTCAAAATGTCTGGCAAAGAGTTCTCAATGTGCATAGTGCCTCAGAAAAAATAAGGTTTTAATATCTCTTAATATCTAATACTTTGCAGAAATTGCCCATGGAAAGGAATCTTGCTTAATAAAGTTAATTTGTATTCCACTTATTAGGAGTCCAGTTTCCAATGAATTCACACATTTTTGTACATTTATTTTGAAGGAAAATTGATGAGTAGAAGCTAAACATCTGTAGCACACATCCAATATTGTGACATGTGAAATTTTAAAACTATTCAAATTTATATAATTCTAAACTGTCATCTGTTATGAAGATGTGTATTTTTCCTTTTGTTTGGATGTGAAACAGAATTTCCAGGAAGTAAAATATTATTACTGTTGAATTTATATAAAACATCACTAATACTTCTGTTCTTGGTATTACATCTACTATCAACTATGACTTATTCTTTGATTTAAAGAACAGCAAATAAAACAGCACAGACATTTTTAGAGATAGTTTCTCATCAGTTTTTGGAGAAATTCCTGAATCTTACCTGGGGGTAAGATTAGTTTTGCTCTTGCCTTTTGTCACTTAAACATCAGTGACTAAGCAAAAGCTTTTCATTTTCTTGGTGTCAGTCTTGAAAACTCCCTGGGCTCCAAATGATCAATTAGTGCCAAAGCAGTGAAGACACTTCAGTTATCTTGGTTTAGACAGTGAGCTGAGCTTTCTTATGCCTGTTAACAGCTTGATAATTAGACTTCTTTCTGCACGCAAGCTGAATTCTGTGACAGATCCTGGAGTGTTACAAGCACACCGTTCATACTATATGTCTAAACCATAGTCTATACACAATACTATAGTCTAAACACAACTTTCTTGTTTTCCTTTTACTCCCTCTTTCTTTATATATGATCTTTTGTAGTGTAAATTAGTGTTGCAAAGAAAAAGCACATGTTAAAATTACTGAAAATAAGTCCTGTCTTTAAGAATTGTCTGGTGTGTTTTATAAATAAATTCTAAATCAATAAAGTCAAATTTGGATGCTTAAATTATATACTCATTCAGTTCTTAACTTTCCTATTTGAAATAGTATTTTACCTGAGATTTTATATGTTTTATTTTCACATTGATTTATTTTTTGTTTATGTATTCATTATTGGAATACCAAAGCAAGATTAGCTGTGTCTTATACAGCAACCCCTAGAAAAGCAATGTTGTGTAAATTAATGAAGTTAATAATGTGAAATACTTAGAATACAAGAAAGTGTATGTAAACATGATTTTGTACTATTCTTAATCACTTTTATATATTTGCAATTATCCTATTAATGGGTTTAGTCAGTACTTGCACCTTGTTCCAATATAATTAAGATATATTTTATTGTATTCTCAATTGTCACCATCAGGTTTATAATAAAATTCTCTCCTGGTGTTCTTATAATCCATTTATATACACATTTTTCTGGACATGATCCAAATGGACTACTTTATAAGAAATTAGAACATCACTATATTTTTAGTTTTTAAGTATTTCATAGGATATTTAAATTTACTTTATTTGAGGTAACAGAATTTTAAGTATTTTATATTTAATGTCACTATTTTGATTTAAATCAATTTTGAAGGACTTAATTCAATTGATTTTTGAGAATTTCAATTTATATAACTGAATTTTCCAAAGTATTTTCTGGAACCCCTGATTAGCTGATTTATAGCCTCTTGATTTCCGCTCTTCTCACTATAGCAGAAATTTCTGGCCAACATGAAGATTTAGTCCCACCAGAATTCTAGGACCAATCCTGAATTTGGTTAAAAGCAATTTCAGCAGCAAATCCCTCACCTATGAGATTTAGCACTTTCACAGTGTTTCTCTGACTGTTATTTTCTGATGTTAGCTCTAGTAACTACTTTTCTGGTTTATTCCCAAATTTATTCCCCAAAAGACATTTAGCTTTTGTCTCTGAATTCTTGCTTTGTTCCTTGTGTCCCAGTCTCTGCCTTATTCCACTCACCCTGAAAGCAGGCCCCTTTCCTACATTTTCCAAATCATAAAACTGAATGCTGTCCTTGAATTACATGCTAGGAAAATGCTATTAATTGGCAAACATCTTTCATACCAGCTGCTTGACTGCTGGGATTTCTTATTATTAGTTCCATCAAATATAATAAAATCAATTCTCTAATTGCTAAGTGTTAAGTGGTCCTGTTATTCGGGGTGCCTGGGTGGCTCAGTTGGTTAAGCGTCCACCTTTGGCTCAGGTCATGATCCCAGGGTCCTGGGATTGAGCCCCGCATCGGGCTCCCTGCTCAGCCTGGGAGTCTGCTTCTCCCTCTGCCACTCCCCCTGCTTGTGTTCCTGCTCTCCCTGTCTCTCTCTGTCAAATAAATAAATAAAATCTTTTTTTTTTAAAAAAAAAAGAGGTCTTGTTATTCACTCTCCTATACCCACAAAATAAGTGTTTGCTTAAGATGTCTTTCATTGCTATACTTAAAGCATAGGATGTGCATTTCTAGTATTTGAGAATCACTCTGTATTTTGGTGTCTTTCCTACGCCTAAGGCAGGTATGGCTACAGTGCCTCTTTCCCCCAAGTTGGCCTCATTGCACAACAAGTTAATAATGCTCACCATTCTGGCAGCAAAAACTTACGTATCAGATCTCCAAAATATAATTTACAAATAGAATTTAAAAAAATATGTCAGTGTAAGCATATTAAAAAACTCCATCTCATCAATTGTCCTTAAAGAAAGTGAAAACTGTTACTGGTTAGTGTTGGGGCAGGGAGAGAGCTGAGGAGAAGGGAAAGGCAGAACTGAGGCATGCACAATTCAGAATGAAAACCTCAGCTTCTTGAGTCATCATACCAAGGATGGTGGTCCAACCATGGCCTCTGAATGTACCAGAGTAAATTAATTTTCTATTGCTGTGTAACAATAATTACAATAAACTTAAAGACCAACAGTGTTGATTAAGGGAGGAAGATAAGTAAGATTTTTTGTACCCCTGTTGGTATTTTGAGGATGTAACACACCAACTCTAACTCCTAAGGGTGATTTTATTTATGTTGAGTCTTTCATAATATAAAATGGTTTAAAAACAATGTGCTCTCTTTGTGGAAATTTAGGGAAAATGAAAAATAACTTCAAGACTCAGTCCTAAGACTCAAAAGAACAAAACTTTTTTGTATGTGTGTTTCTAAAGATCATTTTTTTCTGTTTAGAAATGTTTAATTATATCAATAAAAGCACATAAGCACACATATACACACACAATATTCAGTCAATAAGAACCACTTAAGATAAATAATCATGAAGCAACTTTTTTCCCTCTCAATTCCTTTTTTTTTTTAAAGGAATACTAATTTACTCTCTTACAGTTATGGGGAAGTCAGAAGTCCAAAATGGATTTGCAGAGCTATATTCCTTCTGGAGGCTCTATGTTTATTTGTTTGTCTTTCCCAGCTTCTGGAGGCCACCTGCATCCTTGGCTCACAGCCTCCTCTTCCATCTTCAAGTGCAGCCATGTAGCAGCCTTGAATTTTAATCTATGTCTCTGTTTCCCTCTTTCTTCATATCTCTGTCTCTATTTTGAGGTGCATAGGTCACCATGAAACCAAGGGGGCTCAAAATGGAATCTTGAACAGGGTATTTTATACCCTGCTGGACATGTAAATATATTCTTGCTATGTAACTATCCCCATTGCAGAATCCACTCCGAGTCTCACTGAGACCAGGAGCCAACCATGAATCTCACCATTATCAATAAGCAATGCTGATGAGCTGGTTGCAAATTGCCCCCAAACCGCTCAGCTGTATGGTTACAAAGCAGCACTATTAATAGAACATTCATGTCTTAACCAGGGATCAGCATTCTGCAGGTACTTTAGAAAAACAGCTTAGGCCAATTCCCAGTCCACAGGAATTAATCCTTACACAGAAATATATTAAGAAAAAACAAAACAGTGGATGTATGGTGAGGGAAAGAATTCTTTTTTGTTGAGAAAAACAAAACAAAACAAAACAGAAACTCCACCACTTCAAGCAACCAAGCCAGAATAGCCAAATTAGTCTGGACAAATATTAGACTTCAATATTTGAATTGAACTCGAGGTCAATTTTGGTTGACTCTTAAGAATCCCTTTCCTAATTTGATAGTTAGGTGAAATTCTTCACTCCTTGGGGAAACTATTTCCTAATCTGTTCTTCAAATGTGCTTTCTATTACTTACATTATCACCACCACCACCACCACCAGGACCACCACTAGAACCACCTCAATCCTTGATGAGGGAATATCCTGCACTTTCTCTCTGAAAATGTTCTAAAACTCCTAGATACTGTCATTGTCTCCAGAGTCTAGAAGGTGCTCCAAAAAGTTTGTGTTTTTTTCAGACTTTTTCCCATTAATCTAACTCTCCTAGAAGAAGTTTCTACATCAGTACTCCAAAACACCTTTTTTCTCCCAGGCAAAAACATTTTGTTCTCACACTTTCTCAGTCTTACTGCAGCATATTCACTAGTTGGTTTTCACATGTGGTTATTTGTATAGCAGATATCATGGTTTTCAATTTAGTAATCCACAAATTTCAGGGGTATAGAACTTAGACCATGTATCTCTAATTTCTGTACTTAATGGGAAACTTAATATCTTGCCTTTTCCAATAAACTCTGTGTCATCTAGTAATTTTTTAGTTACTTCTGTTTTTTATTTAGTTACTTTATTTTTTTTAATTTTTTTATTGTTATGTTAATCATCATACATTACATCATTAGTTTTTGATGTAGTGCTCCATGATTCACTTCTGTTTTTTATTTAGTTACTTTAAACTCTTCAAAATGGAAAGAGATGCATAGAAATAGATGCACGGCTTCATATTACCCTTCACCCAGTGAGGTTTATTTATATTATGAGTGAGAGGAAAAAGCTTATGAGTAACACTGCACAACTTATTGGTATCCTTATGACCTCAGATAGGAAGCTGTTCCTCTAAACTTACTAATGTAAGTATTCTTTTTTTCTTTCAGTGATAGGTATTATCAAGTAATTAATGGATTATTTTCTATTAAATTACCAGATTAGGGGAAACAAAAAGGAGTCAGAGGGAGTCTGGGGGATTATATTCCATTATTTTTCACATTTTATCTTCAATACCTTTTATGATGATGATAATAACAACAATAAGCATGTCATTTATTAAGCACAAGTTAAGCGTCAGGTTGTGTTACCTATTTATTATATCTAACCCTCATAACAGTGAGATATATATATATATATGTATATATATGTGTGTGTATGTATATATATAATCATTATCCCTATTTCATAAAAGAGGGAAATCAAATAAGAACATGGCTTAAAGGCCATATTCAGATAATATCTAAATTGGAATTTTAACCCACATCCCTGATATTTAAGAAGCTGTATTTATTATTCAGTGCTTCTTGTCTTCATCTCTTTCCTCTCTTTCCTTCATAGTAGTTACCACAGTTAAAAGTTTGTATTTACTTGTTTAATGCTTTGATTAATGTAAATGGTATATTTTGTTGGGAATGCCTCATGATCTTCTGTCAGCTACCTATTCCAAACCATGGGATAGAGTCATATGTGGTAGGATAATTATTTAAATAATTTCATGATTACTCCAGGTGTCTCAAAAAAAAAAAATAGGAGATGTTTCTAAAATCTCATTTCCCAGAAGTTAATCAAACCTTTGGGTTTCCCCTGGGTTAATGATGGTACTGACCAGAATTTTTGAAAACTATTCATAGTTCACACTTTTATTGCTTTAATTTAAACGAACAAACAAAAAACAACCTAGGTTGGGAGGTATAAATGCAAGTAGAGGGGTGTCTTGAGAGCTTCTCACAATGACTAGGAAGTCTGAAGGACTCTTACCCTGTTGGGAGATCAAGCTCTCTCATAGCTATTCCAGGTAGAGAATAGGACCTTGGACAGGTGTTAGGGTGAGGTGTGGGTTCCTTGGTAGCTGAACTTTGTGCTTCAGCTCTCAGCCCTTAAAAAAACAACTGAATTCAACCCAGGCACAAAGGGTGGCCATCATCAAGGGCCCTGGATCAATGAGCACACCACTAAGAACTTATGTGGCTATGGAAAGAGAGGATCTCCCTACCAAGTTTTAAATGGGATTCTAGAGAGTAAATAATCTCTCCCACCACACCCTAAAGTCCATGACTGAAAAAGAATTTCATTCCATCTTTCCATCCAGAGTGGCTACATGGAACAGTTTTAGCATGGTTTCAGAAAATAAAGGGAAATGGTATTTATTTTTTGCACCTAATATATTTATTGCATAACATTCTGTCTGACCCATTCACATAGCCTTGTGAGTTAATGTTGTGGAAAAGAAGAGAATGAAGTGAAGCTTCTGCACAGTAAACTTCCTTTTGGCCTCTGTGGAAGGGACGTGCTTATAACCAGTTAATGACCAGTAGTCAGCTATGGCATGAGTAACAACAAAGCACAAACAAGAAAAGAAAAGCATGAATAAAGTGTAACTCTGACCAGATCATCCAGGAATGGTTGAAAATAGAGGATTTAATTTCCATATTTACTCTAGAAGAGAGAATATTGACTCATTAAATGTATGTTCATGGGAAAGTGTGGTGAATAGGGTAGAAGGGTGCTTGGCAGATGTATCTTAGCCTCTATTACTACGAATATTTGATTGACTTATTCTCTATATTTATGGTCAGTCTTTCTTTATAATATGGGATCCTTCTGGTTTCACTGCTTAGCAGAGTCATGCAGCTAAGCTTATCAGAAATGGTTACATAGAGATTAGATCGAAAATAGTCAATACTTCTTTTCTACTCTGGAAAATATGTCTATCAAAGCATTAATGATAGACATTTGAATATACAGTGTAGCTCATTTTGGTTTTCCATTAGCCTATCATTTAATGCCTTTGAACCAAGTGATATACAGCTAATTAAATAATAAAAGAAAATCAGACTAAAATGTTTGAAGTGAAAATGTGTAGCTTAATTTTGGCATTTGGAAATCACTTTGACATTTTTATAATCTACTGGGTTTTAAAATTTTATTATCCAAAATTCATATATTAATAGGATTTTAAAATTGGAAATGTCTATATAGGTCATTTTGTCCAACCTCTCCATTTTACAGATGGGGAAATAGAAACATAATACTGAGATTATTTTCAGCAACATTTTAAACTATTTTCATTGTGATACATTCTCCACAGTCCATTTCATTAAGTAGAAAGTATATTAGATATTGCTGTAAATAATTTTAAATGCTATGTTCAAGTTACTATATATTAGAAAGATGTTAAATCGTGAGTTTTAATCAAAACTAGAAGGGGTGACAATACATGAGTTTAGCATCTAATTCTTTTTTTTTTTTAATCATAATTTTCTTGCTGTTACTCAACAGAATTGCCACATGGGATGGAAAGGGAATGGAGGGATGGTAAAGGGCCTAGGCAAGAGGCTTCCAGCCCTTGCTTCCACTCTATAAGAGCTCGAGAAGTTCTATTTTCATGTGCTTTGCATATTCAGCTTCTATTGGCCATTTGGTTTCCAGATACAGTTCCATCGCAAAAATCAATTTATAGAATACTTAGTCATCTACATCTTCTGCCAATGCCAAAATAAGTGTTTTTTAAAAATGAGTTATTTCCAATTACTCTCTTATGAACTCATTCAACTTGGATTTTCAGTCCTTACCTTCCTGCTTCACTCTATTTCATAATAAATTCTCAGTCTTATTCTCTTCCTGATCTTTTACACCTGAAAAGTTATTTTTATAGTCCAAAATGGGCTTTATACCCAAGACTAAAATTCTCTGTTCTTTCTTAATTTTTCCTTTTATACAGTCCTAGAAACTAATTATTAACTGAATTTATATCTTTTTAAAAATTCTTCATAATCAAAAGTGTCTGATATGTTTATGATAAACTGCTTAGTGTCTCTCAGGCAAGCCATTAATCTCTCTGCTTCTTTGCTTTGCTGAATTCCTCCTTTACCCCAATAATTATCTTCCACTGGTCTATTTAACACACTCAAAGATTCATTGGGAGTCATTCCTGCACCATGATTTTCTATGCTTCTAGCAAAGATGCACCTTCTCCCTATGCTCTCAGAGCTTTTGCCCTCAATATCACCATTGAGATAGCACAGTACTCAGAAGATATCAGTTGTGAATATTTCAACATTTTGTTACCATAGTAAACTCAGAGATTGAAAGCTGTTGTTTTTTCCATGCCACACTCTTCATTTTTATTGTTCTTACTTTTCTGTATTCATATTCTTTTAACAGAAATGTAAGTTAAACATTTTACATGCTGTCTTGCCCTGGTGCTTATGTTTTCCACATATTTTTTTTCCCCCTAAATTATTTATTTTAGAGAGAGAGAGCAGGAGGAGGGGCAGAGAGAGTGGGACAGGGAGTGGGGAGAGAATCTCAAGCAGAATCCTCACTAAGCATGGAGCCCAGTGGAGCCCAATGTGGGGCTTGGTCTCACGACCCTGAGATCATGACCTGAGCTGAAATCAAGAGTCAGACGCTTGACCCCCTGAGTCACCTAGGCGCCCCATGTTTTCCATGTGTTCTTAAAGAAAAGTCTCGGGCGCCTGGGTGGCTCAGTTGGTTAAGCGACTGCCTTCGGCTCAGGTCATGATCCTGGAGTCCTGGGATCGAGTCCCGCATCGGGCTCCCTGCTCGGCAGGGAGTCTGCTTCTCCCTCTGGCCCTCCTCCCTCTCATGCTCTCTGTCTCTCATTCTCTTTCTCTCAAATAAATAAATAAATAATCTTTAAATTAAAAAAAAAGTCTCATTTGTGATTATGTAAATTTCTTTGATTAAATATGTCCTATAGTTTTCTAGGGTTGGTGAAAAGAACTACATCAGTGGGATGGTATATTCAGTTATTGGAAACAATCTACAGCTATTTACTCAATTTAGCACTTCATAAGCTTTATGTATTTTTCTGTTTATACCCTTTAAATAAAATGATGACCGGAATTTATATAATCCTCTATATTTTATAATAAAATTTCAAAAATTTTATCTTGCTGAAAACATACAATATATTTTTGAGGTAAGTAGGATGAATTACATCATCTCCATTTTGAAATTTATAAAATAAAATTCAGAGAGGTAAAATAATCTTAATATTTTTAGATTCTGAATACTTTTCTTTGGGTTCCATTGTCTCTTTGTATGTTTTTATCCTGTAAGATGAATACTGAATATTTTTTTAAATTTTCATTTAAATTTTAGTTAGCTAACATATAGTGCAATATTGCCTTCAGGAGTAGAATTCAGTGATTCATCACTTTCATAATCACCCAGTCCTCATCACAACAAGTGTCCTCTTTAATACCCATCACCCATCTAGCTCATTCCCCATCCATGTCCCTCCATCAACCCTTAGTTTGTTCTCTATCTTTAAGAGTCTCTTATGTCTTGTTTCCTCTCTCCTTTTTTCCCCCTCCTATATGTTCATCTTAAATTCCACGTATGAGTGAAATCATCTGGTATTTGTCTTTCTCTGACTCACTTATTTCACTTAGCATAATACATTCTAGCTCCATCCACATTGTTGTAAATGGCAAGATTTCATTCTTTTTTATGGCTGAGTAACATTCAATTCTCTCTCTCTCTCTCTCCACATCTTCTTTATCCACTCATCATTTGATGGACATTTGGGCTCTCTACATAGTTTGGCTATTGTTGATAATGCTGCTATAAACATCAGGGTGCATGTATCCCTAAGATTCAGTATTTTTTATCCTTTGAGTAAACACCTAATAGAGCAATTGCTGGATTGTAGGGTAGTTCTACTTTTAACTTTTTAAGGAACCTCCATACTGTTCTCCAGAGTGGCTACACCAGTTTGTATTCCCACCAACAGTGTAAGAGGGTTCCCCTTTCTCCACATCCTCACCAATACCAGTTGTTCCTTGTGTTGTTAATTTTAGCCATTCTGACAGGTGTGAGGTGGTATCTCATTGTGGTTTTTGATTTGTATTTCCCTGATGATGAGTGACGTTGAGCATTTTTCATGTGTCTGTTAGCCATGTGGATGTCTTCTTTGGAAAATTGTCTCTTCATGTCTTCTGCCAATTTTTTAACTGGATTATTTGTTTTTTATGGGTGTGAGTTTGATCTATAAGAAGTCTACAAAGACTTACTCAAAACTAAGTAACTACTAAAAAGAACTCAGTAGATTTTATATATTAACCCTTTATCAGATATGTCATTTACAAATATCTTCTCCCATTCTGTAGGCTGCCTATTGGTTTTGTTGATTGTCTCCTTCACTGTGCAGAAGCCTTTTATCTTGATGAAGTCCCAATAGTTCATTTTTGCTTTTGTTTCCCATGCCACTAAACATGTCTAGTAAGAAGTTGCTGCGGCTGAGGTCAAAAAAGTTACTGCCTTTGTTCTCCTCTAGGATTTTGATGCTTTCCTGTCTCACATTTAGATCTTTCATCCATTTTGAATTTATTTTTATTTTTTTTTAAAGATTTTTATTTATTTGACAGAGAGATAGAATGCACAAGTAGGCAGAGCAGCAGTCAGAGGGAGAGGGAGAAGCAGGCTCTCTGCTGAGCAGGGTGCCCGACATGGGGCTCAATTCCAGGACCCTGGGATCATCTGAGCTGAAGGCAGCCGCTTAATTGACTGAACCACCCAGATGCCCCATTTTTTAAATTTATTTTTGTGTATGATGTAAGAAAGTGGTCCAGTTTCACTCTTCTGCATATTGCTGTCCAGTTTTCCCAACACCATTTGTTGAAGAAATTTTTCCCATTGTATATTCTTCCTTGCTTTTTGAAGATTAGTTAACCATACAGTTGTGGGTTCATTTCTGGCTTTTCTATTCTCTTCCATTGATCTATGTGTCTGTTTTTGTTCCAGTACCATACTGTCTTGATGATTACAGCTTTGTAATATAGCTTGAAATCCAGAATTGTGATGCCTCCATTTTTGTTTTTCTTTTTAAGGATTGCTTTGGTTATTCAGGGTCTTTTGTAGTTCTACACAAATTTTAGGATTGTTTGTTCTAGCTCTGTGAAAACTGTTGGTAGTATTTTGGTAGGGATTGCTTTAAATGTGTAGATTGCTTTGGATTGTATAGACTTTTTAAAACAGGGTTCATTCTTCCAATCCATGAACATGGAATGTTTTTCCATTTCTTTGTGTTCTCTTCAATTTCTTTCATAAGTGTTCTATATTTTTCAGAATACAGATCTTTTTTTCCTTCCAACTTAGATGCCTTTTATTTCTTTTGGTTGTCTGATTGCTGAGGCTATGACTATGTTAAATAGTAATAGTGAGAGTAGACATGTACTATGTTAAATAGTACTATGTTAAATAGTAATGGTGAGAGTAGACATCCCTCTCCTGTTCCTGACTTAGGACCATAGAGGGAAGGGTCTCAGTTTTTCCCCATTGAGGATGATATTAACTGTGGGTCTTTAATATATGTCCTTTATGATGTTGAGGTATATTCCATTCATCTCTACTTTGTTGAGGGTTTTTTATCAAGAATGGATGCTATATTTTGTCAAATGCTTTTTCTGCATCTATTGACAGGATCATATGGTTCTTATCTTTCTTTTATTAATGTGGTGTATCACATTGATTGATTTGCAAATATTGAACCAATCCTGCAGCCCAGGAATAAATCCCACTTGATCATAGTGAATAATTCTTTCAATGTACTGTTGAATTCGATTTGCTAGTATCTTGTTGAGAATTTTTGCATCCATGTTCATCAGGGATATTGGCCTGTAATTCTCCTTTTTAGTGGGGTCTTTGTCTGGTTTTGGAATCTAGGTAATGCTGGCTTCACAGAATGAGTTTGGATGTTTTCTTTCTATTTCTATTTTTGGAACAGTTTGAGAAGAATAGGTATTAACTCTTCTTTAAATGTCTAGTAGAATTCCCTTGGGAAGCCATCTGGCCCAGGACTTTTGTTTATTGGGAGATTTTTGATTATTGAGTCAATTTCTTTGCTGGTTATGGGTCTATTCAAATTTTCTATTTCTTCCTTAGTTTTAAGTTTCTAGGAATTTATCCATTTCTTCCAGATTGCCCAGTTTGTTGGCATATACTTTTTCATAGTATTCTCTTAGCTATTTTTATGTCTGTGGTGTTAGTTGTGATCTCTCTTCTTTCACTCATGATTTTATCTATTTGGGTCCTTTCTCTCTTCTTTTTGATAAGTCTGGCTAGGGGTTTATCGATTTTATTAATTCTTTTGAAGAAAGAGCTCTTAGTTTCATTGATCTGTCCTACTGTTGTTTTTGTTTGTTTGTTTCTATATCATTTATTTCTGTTCTAATCTTTATTATTTCCCTTCTTCTGTTGGCTTCAGGCTTTATTTGCTGTTCCTTTTCTAGCTCCTTTAAGTGTAAGGTTAGGTCGTGTATTTGAGACTTTTCTTGTTTCTTGAGATAGGTCTGAATACTGAACATTTTTATGTGTAAATGTCTCACATTTAATCACCAATAAAGGGGAGAATTAATGACAACACAATGCTGACAGACTAGAAACTTAATGACTCTAAACCAAACATTTGGAGAAATGAATCATTTATGACAAACACATTCAAAGCAGGAAGTAAAAAGAGTAAATCATGGTAGCCTCTCCCTACTCTTTTCTCATTGAAAGGGAAAACAGAAGTAGGACAATAAGAGGGGTCTTCTAAAATTGTAGCTGATTGGTCCTCAGAGAAAGCAATGCAAATCCTGTAAAGCATTCAGAGTTATGCTCTTGGAGTGGGATGAAGCCTTGGAAACTGTACTGGGGACAATTGAGTCTCATGCTATAGATTCATGTTATGATCACATGGTTACACTAAAGAGAAAAATCCTTTAATTTACTTGACATTTTGCTGTTGGAAAGTGCATAGCACTGGGGTTAAAAGCCCTATGCCTGACCATCTAGCCCTGAGCTAGTACATATTAAATACTTGATAAATACTTATGTCCATGCCTCTTATTAGCTGTGTCTTGGGATTCTGAATTATAAATGGAATAAATGTTTATACAAGTTTTTGCTTATTGGTTTTTGTTCTTGGAACCAAAAGATACCAAAGGACTTGAAATGGTTTTCACATACATACACACACACATAAAACTACAAATTGATAAATGATATTTGATGATCTCTGATGTCATTTTTAACAAAAAGCTAAAGATGTACTAGCATTTAGTAAGTTACAGTAGGTGGCATTTTGCTGTATTATTTCCATTCAATGTCCTCCATCTTGCTGATGTGTTCAGTAGACCCTGTTTCCTCTTACTCAGCAAATACTCCCAGTATGGCAGCAGCCCACTGCCAATGTTCAAAATTGTCTTTAATTTATAGATAAATAACATAAATGTGAGTCGGTTAAATCATACAATGCTCTCTTCATTCACATTAGGGTAGATATGATGAATATAGCCTGCTTTATTCTTCTAAGTCATTTAAAATAATCTTCTTCATCACCCAAATGAATCAAGTATAAGGGAAAGGACAGTTGTCGAGCCTATTCAAAACACTGGTTAGGGCATTTGTGTATCAGTTAGATCACTGTATATTGAGAGTCTAGTCCTTAGCTTTGTCATTTTAAAAACATGTTTCCCCTCTTCTGCTTCAAACTACATTGGTCTCAAGAAGTGGATGAATCTTTACACTAGAATGTCACTCTACATATTTATTATGAAACTCGATCTGGTAAGAGAATATATATATGTCATTTACACAGACCACTCACTTTCATGACTCAGTCTGCTCATGTACCATGATACAGATCCAAAGACTTCTTGATGAACATACAATAAAATAAAGAAGGAGACATCTTTCTAATCCTATTATTTGTTTCCAATATTATGGCTGGATTAGGAAATGGATTGATAGAGCCCGCTGCCAAATTAACTAAAATTCTTAAATTAATAAAATATTTATTGTATACTGACATTGATGAGATAACAAAAATAATTAATATGACACTACAACCATGATATTGTTGACAAACCAATTAATGAGTGCACAACTAAACTTGAAAGGATATGAACCATGTAGCCAGCCCATAAGTGAAAGAAAGTTGATAAAGCTTGTTACAAATTTGATAACAGTCCTAAAATTTATACAACCCTACCAATAATAAACCCTACAAAGCCCGGATTTCCCCCTGGTAAAGAATTAAGAGAAAATCAGGGTTGCTTAGCTACTCATTATAATGTTTATAGGACTTAAAACGTTACTTCATAAAACTATGTTCTTAATACTACTATCATTGATATATTATTCCAATATACCAAAGAGACCATGCTTAGACTAAATAAGATAGTATCCATGATAAAATTTTAATTACTCAAGATTCTCACAAGACACACAACAGGAATTTAAAATGTCTCTCCCTCTTTTTTGTCTCAGTATACTTAATGCTCCAAATAACAATACATTAGCATTCCAAAAAGATGTATTGGACAACCAAAAAAATTGCAAAGGAGGTTGCCAAGACTTAATGAAGTCTTTATTTGATCACCCAAATCCAGTTAAACAAGTCAGGAGTCATAATGGCACTGGATATTAGAGAGACCTCTATAAGGAGAATTGCAGTGTCTTTAAAGTTCTACCTAGCCTCACCCCTACCATGGGGGGAGAGGTGGTGATTCCTCTCATCCACTTCAGTTCTAGTTAAAGGGACTTCATGTTTCCCCTGGAACTTGGGCAATACAGTAGAGGAGTGTTCAACCCTCAACTGACAAATTTAAAGGATAAAAATCTACCTGAAGATATCTGTCAGTTGAATAATGGGCTGGTTCAGCCAATGAAAGTTGTCCAAAGGAACATGTTTCACATAGATCAGATGATAGAAGGTCATTTTCGGTCATGCTTTAAACTGAGAGGTAAAAGAAGACTCTAAGCAAGCTTCCAGAGGAGATCGATTTGTCAATGTCTAGAGAGTTAGAGATAGAAAATTCTCTGTGATAGGAGAATCTCCAAAACACCCACCTGCAATTGATTCTAGAGTGTTAGGCCTGATGGCAAGTGATACTGTCTCAGAACTGGGCTCCCTAATAGCAATGGGAATAAAGGAACACTGATGTCATGGAGGACAAATGACAGCATTTCATGGTCAGAAGCAAGAAGGATGCAATTATCTTAATGAGTGATAAGGTTGGTATGGTGGTCAGGGTTGTCTGTCCTGCTGAGAGCTAGGGAGATGGTTAAAAGATCAGTGTCCTGAAGGGCAAGATGGATATATAGCCAATAAATATCTGGCTTAATTTATACAAACAAATCAAGAATAAATGATCCACAAATGGAAAACAATGTTGTAATAAAAAGTCATGCTCTCTTAATAGTTTCCAGACCTGAAACCATTCTTATAATTGGAACTCAGTGACTGAAAGGGACTAAATCCCAAGAACAAATGATGCTGCAACCGTGGGAACTATCCACAGGAATGATCGCCTAGTCCTTCCCCAAAGGGATCTATGGGTATCTACTCAGCCAACTGTACACTGTGGAAGTAGGAAATCCAGATTTTTATGCACTGCTGGACACAGGGTCAAAATTTTCATTGATATCATCATGGCTCATAGTGGAGTTCTTTGATGAGAAATGCCCCAGGTTGAAGAGAGCTGCTTCTTCCAAAGTCATGCCCCCTCTGCAGGGATAGACCACATGGAATGGCTGGTCTATGTGGAGGATGTGGGATGAAAAAAATCTAACTCTTGCCAGATCAGCTCAGATCTCTGCTGCTACTGCAACAGATCTCAACCTCTCTACCTAATCCTGCTTCTTTTATTTCCTTGTGGAGCACTTCTGGAATATTCTAATAAATTTCCTATGTGTGAATTTCCATCTAGGAGTGTTTTTCCTAGGGATTCTTCCTGACACACTACCAAAGCACTCTAAGGAGAGTGTGTGAGCCTAAAAACCTGCCAAGCCCAGAGTGTCTATACCTGCTCACTCCCATCAGATGTCTGTTCTCACCATTTATCCCTTTATCTTCCATTTTTATGAACCTAGAATTAGCAAACTGGAGTAGTAAAGTAGATGAGCCAGGTGGGAAAATAGAAACAACAACAACAACAACAACTTGATGATTCCCTTCTTTCCCACTTTGGCAACCAGTTTAAAGCAAATCAAAGTTGGGAGAAGGAGAATTTTGAACTTGGATAATTGGAATGTTACATTGGAATAAATATATAAATTACTAAACTGATACATCTGTGGACCAAACTGACCTGAAGACTTTTCAGTATCTAAGAGTGACTACACAAACCAAATATTCTGTGTTAGTTTCATAACTAACGGGGAGAAAACAGACTCTCAGAGCAGCAAAAATGATGACAGTGTTTTCTGTTGTACCAGCATCCAGCTTGTTCCATGTAGGGATGTACATAGCTTCCCTGGAAATAGCCCAAGCCAAAGTAATGTTGGAGTATGTGCAATGGACTTTAAGACATTGATTCTCCTGTGCTTCTGTGCTTTACTTTCTCTAAATCCAATTATTGAAAATGGTAAGTTGACATGTTTTTCAAAGTTCTTGATTAATGAAAGAAAACCTGACACTTATTTTATAGTTGGAGAGAGAGATAGAGAGGGATTGAGAGAGAAAAAGAGAACAGAAATGAATTTTAAATCAAATTGTGGAAAAGAGGAACAGGTGTTGGAGGCAGTGCTGCTGAAAATGAAATTGGCTCACAGATTTTGGTGACTTTTACTGTGAAAATCCTTCCCAGAAAGCTCTGCTTCTTCTGTATAATGTCATATTGTTCAGTTTGGAGAACTCTGTCTTGGAATTTGCATGGTTTATTTTTAAGACCTACAGAAAATGTATAAAATATTTATTGAAAACCCATAAGACAAGGCACTACTGAAGTGCTGTTGTTAAACACCTCAGAAGTGTAGGTTTCATAACAGCACAATGGCTTCATACTTCTGATCCTTAGATTATAGCTCTAAAAGGCACATAGAATTAAAATTAATGATAGACATTTGTAGAGCATTGTATGACTCCCTTATACACAAGCTAATTCACTTTAATGCACTTTTTGGGTTTATAATATTAGAGTTAAATACCATTTATCAATTCAGAGAAGATTAGCCACATTATTTATTGTGGATTCTCCATATCAAATTTTTAAGCTCTGAAAATGTGTATTTTTTCTCATTTTACCAATTCTATCTCCTTCCTGCTCCTACTAAAATGGTACTTGGTTCCCATGGACATGAAGTCTAGAAAAATAAAACAGGAACTATCTCAGTGTTAATACAAATCCTATTCTAATACTTAAATAAAAATAGGAGATTTAATAATAGGATATTTTGAACCAAATGCTTGAGAGTCATTTCAAACATTCACATTCTCTTTGTATTTTATTCAGGAAAAATATCCCTATTTTCAAAGAAAAAGAATATTTTTTTTCCTTCCACCAACTTCACTATTATTCATTAATATATGAGAAAAAATTGAGAGAAAATTATATGAAATCTAGATCAAAGCAAATAGGGAAAAAAAAAGCCTGATTTACTAACATATTCTTGTAATCAATCCCCTTGCTCTTTAATTTATGCGTCCAAGACCCTGAGATCCTTTCAGAGAAGTCAACCACCAATGGTTTTGCTAACCATTTTATTCTATCTCAATTCAAATAGTGACCAAATAGATCTAAATAAGAGAATCATCAATCTCCTATGCATTCATTATACTGGCTTTATAAAAAGGAGGTTGAAAAGGTAAAAAAATAAATCCTGTAGGTGTTGAATGAAAAGCACTCCCCTTTGTGATTCACAGTTGGGCTCCCATCCCCAGTATGTTACAAGTGAATTTAGTTGAGGGGCAGCTGGCTGGCTCAGTTGGTGTATGTGACTCTCGATTTTGCGGTCCTGAGTTTGAGCCCCATATTGGCTTAGAGATTACTTAGAAAAGACAAGACAAGACAAGACAAGACAAGAAAAGAAAAGAAAAGAAAAGAAAAGAAAAGAAAAGAAAAGAAAA
>NW_023270451.1:59645863-59916073 GCF_011800145.1 Mirounga leonina
AAGAAAAGAAAAGAAAAGAAAAGAAAAGAAAAGAAAAGAAAAGAAAAGAAATGGCCCTGAACAAGTGAACTGGGTTGAAAAACTTGTATTCAATCCCTAGATCTTTATTGGAGAAGCAGTAGGGGAAAATAAAGGCAATGTGTTTGTTTCCTCTGGAGAGTCTTCATTGTATTCCACATTACCTCACTAGATCTACAAAATCTCATTTTCTTGACCTTTAAAGCATGAGACCAGGCCTATCCATTTAGTTAGACATTTCCGTGATTGTGAGCAAAATCTGTTTAAGGATGAGTTTATTTGCTAAGTTCTTACCATTTAGTCACTGGTTATCACAGTAAGTGCCCAATGCTCATGTGTGTATTTAAAGATAAATGCATTCAGAGTTTAAATGATGGGCAACTGAAAATATGTTAAAAAAAAGTTAGTAGAGTTTACATTAATAAAATTGATATATGAACTCAGAAGCCTGCACACATCAGGCTTCACTAAATAGTGTATATATATATGTATATTTTTAAGATTTTATTTATTGATTTATTTATTTATGTAGGTATTTATTTATTTAGAGTGCAGTGAGTTGGGAGGAGAAGCAGAGGGAGAGGGAGAGAATCTTAGCAGACTCTGCACTGAGCACAGAGCCTGACGCGGGGCTCCATCTCATGACCCTGATTTCATGACCCGAGGTGAAACCAAGAGTTGGATGCTTTACTGACTGAGCCACTCAGGCATCCCTAGTACATATATTTCTTAATGCCAAGGAAAGAAATTAGAAGTGAGAAAATCACTCATTGAGTATCTTACTAGCTTTACCAAAATAAAGTATTTTGCATCTTCATAAATCCCAAGCTTCACAGGTTTTAAAAATTTTATAATTCATTTTTACAGAATTTTCTCATAATACAGTCACTTTACCTTTTGAAAAATTAAGACTAATATACAAATAATCCTTCAGCTGGTAACACCTTACACTTTAGTGACAGCTGACTTCCACTTCACAAAGAAATACAAAATTATACACTTGAAAAATTTCTCAATTAAGAAAAATTAAAACAAACTTTAAAAATTGCATTAAGTACATTAATAGGGAGGAAAAATTTCAGTATAAAATTAGAAAATGCAAAATTTAACACTCTCATAATAACATTAACTCAATGACATTGCTTCCAAAGAAAGCCCAATAGTCAGATGGCAAAGGGTCATTGTCAGTGTTAGTGTTATGTAGCAGTAGAAACACTACTGGCATGAATGGGTTCACTCTGAACACTTATATTTTGATTGCTTTGTATAACTTTACTGATATGTCCCTGAAATATTTTTTAAATGACATTCAGAATTTGTCCTGTTCTATTATTGTTTTTTACAGCTTTGCAAATATATCTGAGTTAAAAAGGCAGGAAATAGAGTCCATCAGTTAGGTTTTGAAGCTGCTTTTGCAATATTATATTTTCATTTTTCCATAATCACATTACCTGTTCTATACTAACTCTGAGTATTGCACTTCTAAATGTAAAATTATATTTGTTTTTTAAAAAAAATTAGCAAATGTAACTTGAAGATAATAAAATTATTTCCTGAACTATTAAAAATGTAGCTGTATCTATTGGTTCAAAGTGAATTTAAAATATGTAAAATACCTCAATAATTTTTTCAAATAAATTAGTATTTTCACATTATATTTATAAGGTATTGTTTTGTTAATTTCATAAATGTATTTATATATTTATATCTATTTAATTAAATATAAATATACCATCACTTCATAATGGAGTTCTCAACTAGCTATTTCTCAATACTTAAGTGACCTAAAGAAATCACTGCATATTTTCAAGCATGTTTTTCACCGGAAAAGTGGGTGGATTAGGCTAAATGCTTTTAAGATCCTTTAGGGAATAAAATGTTTGAGTTAAAAAATCCCTCCATTTATTGTTAGTTAGCCAATTAAAAGCAAGCTTACTTAGATACACAATCTGAATGATTTCAAATTACCTGATTTGTCTAATCCTTCACTTTTCAAATAAATATGAGGCGGTATTATAGGTACACATTTCTAATGTTTCAGTTTTCCACTGACTGTTTTGGTATTACGTAGTCATATTTCCATCCTTTCCAGCTGTTTTTATTTTTTTCTCATCTCAGGTAGGTGGAAAAAATTAAATAAGATTGTAAAAGCAGTTATATCCCTGGGATTCCCTATAATTAGGAGCAAAACTAACCCAACACATTTGTCCATTGGAAAGAAAACTTCCCAAGATAAGAAATGTAGAACTTTCACAGAGATTAAGATTGTCTTGTCAGAGTGTCAAAGACTTCATCAATGGTAGTAGAAAAAATAAAAAGAAATTTTCATAGATCATCATCAAATTAAAAAATTGTAATTGCTGTAAACAAAAATAATATAATTTTGCTGGCAAGCAGCATGACAGTTTATAATCTAAAATATGTCACCTTTATATTTGAGTCTAATTTTCTACTTACCAGCAGGGTATCATAAAACTGATGATTTTAAGAGTATGTCACATAAATCTAATCTCATATTTCTTTACTTCTTTTTCCTTTTTTTCTTATTGATTCTCTCAACCTAGCAGGAGATCTTAAAATTCCTTCCTGGTTCTATAACCCCATAACATGTTTCATAAATTACTCTATAACATTGCTTGTTCAGTCAGTATGAACTTTGTGTCATACAATTTCCTAGATATCTCATATATTAGTATTAACAAATGAAGGCCTTCATGGAATTAAATGTAGGGCTCTAGACCAAGGTTAAAATTGTTCTAACAAACATCATTCTTCAACCCAAATTTATGCTTAATTAAATCTGAAATTATTAATTTTCAATAGCTTTTACATTGTTTTTTTTCATTATTTCCCATTTCTCATTACATTCATGAGAATGAGAATATTTCTATAAACATTTTTTTAAGGAGAAGAAATATAGATAGTGTCACACAGGAGACAGATTGATTTGTTGACATTACTGTTCAGTTTTTATAAGTAGGGCCAATAGTATACCACTACACAATTAACTACAAATCCTTCCTAGTCAAAGTTTCTTATCAATAAAATTGTAATATAAAAGAGCATTACTTATCCAGCCATCAGTATAGGATCTATGTTAAATTTGATTCTTTACTATAAGAAATGTTTATTTTCAGTCTCAATATAAATCATAAGGACACTTGAGAAGCTTGCTTTGTGGAAATCCATATAGAGTACAATTAAATAAGGAATCACATAAAGGATCATTCGAAAATAGGTTCAAGACAGAGGCATGGTGAACATTAAGGTGCATAAACCATAGTACTTAATCTTATTCAGCTACAATCCTTTCTTTAAAAACAATAACAAAGAGAAGTTGACTTAGGTATACCTTACCAAACTGATATTACTGGTTTCATCTTATTTAATCTTATTTCACTGCATTAGTTTGCTAGGGCTGCTATGACAAAAAACTACAGTCTGCGTGGCTTAAATAAGAGAAATATATTTTCTTACGGTTTTGGAGGCTGGAAGTTCAAGATCAAGGTGTTGGCAGTTTTGGTCTCACCTGAGGCACCTTTCCTTGGCTTATAGATAGTCACCTTCTTGCTGTGACCTCACAGGGCCTTTTTTTGTGTGTGCCCGTGCATCAGTGGTGTTTCTTCCTTTTTCTGTAAAGACACCAGTCATACTGGATTAGGGTCTCATGCTTGTGATATCTTTTAACTTCAATTATTTCTTTGAAGGCCCTAGCTCCAAAAATAGTCATATTGGGAGTTAGGTCTTTAACATATGAATTTGGAGGTCACACACTTTAGACCACAACACTTACTAAATGCTTCTTTAAAATATCATGGATTTCAAAAACTTTTATAGGAGGGTCCTATATGATGTGCTGAAATGCAAATATTGTCATACAGAGCAACTCCAGATGATTATTTTTGTTTTGTTATGCTTTGTGGGGAGGAAAAGATCACAGTCAATTTTATAGCCCTGAAATTTCGATCAGGCTTTCTTTTAACTTCATGGTATTTTATTAATCTCAGAAGTAATACAGCACAGACATGCCCTGCTGTGAAGAGGTTAAGGAGTCCCTGTGCATGGTCACTGCGGAACTTACTTGTCATGCATATTTCACTATAGTGCATTTTATGCATAAATGTATGTCAGGTAATGCATATTTTAGATAAAACATCTTTTAAGAGATTTATAATTACCATTTCACTGATATTTTCTTACCACTCTTGAATAAATGGTTAAGTGTTAAATGGCAATTGTGCCATGATTATGGACATCTTTTATAATATTTATAAACAGCCATAAAGCACATGGTATTTTTTTTTCTTTTAGATTCTTAAGTTGAGGAGCCAATGCTTCCAGATGATCGAAATAATTTCTAGTGTAGTAGGTGAAAGTGAACTCATTTCTGTTTTTAAAAGATTAACTTTAGGGATGTAATAAATAAATATGATAGAAGTTCTCTTAATTAGTCACTGCTTAAATACCTAACTAGATTAAACCATGATCTTCATTCCCTCTGAAAATACACTCATTGATATTCAGAATGCAGAGAACTTCTGGGAAATGTTGTCTATATGCTCCCAACAGTGAGTCTCTAAAATTCATTTGTGCTTGTCACTAAAACCTTTCATTCTAGTCGTACCTCTTGTTGTAATTATATCATTTAATTAAATATTACAGAGCAGTAAATTCTCAATTTGAAACAGTTATTTCGAGGAATACTGACCTGAATATTTTGCAAATACGCCAAAAAAGTGAATATCTAAAACTTGCTATTAAATTGATATTAATACAACTTTATAAATTTGGACAAATCATAAAAATCTACATTTATCCACTCATTACTTTTACTTCATACTGTTTTTTTCCCCAAAGAATCTGAAAATAGGAAATCTGAATGGATCTCCAACAAGTAATTGAATTAGTAACTAAAATTCATTTCACAAAGAAAAGTTAAATCCAACCCAACACATAAAGAAGAAATACTAGTTTTTTTTATAAATCCTCTCAGAAAAAGAGGAAATATACTTTCAAACTCACTTTATGAGCCAGTATTATGTTGCTATTAATAACTACGTTAAAATATGGTGAACACCAGTACTCATCAGTAATAATTACACATAAAAGGAAGCACAGATAATTAAAGTTAATGGAAGGAGAGTACAAATAAAATCTAGATTAGAGTGACAGAATATTTTGTTTTAATACCATGTTTTCAACAAATAAATATAATTTTCAAGTTGAGATTGCTATAATTAGCCAACACTTCCCCTTATCCATGTATCTCAATTAAATGATTATCTCTATAATAATCTTGTCAAATTAATCTTAATGCAGGACATTTGGATCTTTTAACTATATAATTACTAAATATTGATGATATTTATATTTTAAGAAGCCTTAAAATTGTCTTTACAAAATATCTCTCAAAATTATGAATTGATAAGAGGTTACAGACCATATGAACACTAATTTGCATGATTCCACTATTTACAGATCTATTTCTGAACCTAAATTGAGTTCATAGAGTTCTATTATAGATAATTAGTGATCATGACGAAACTGATTCTGCTAATATTTGGTGAATTTTTTTATCTAATATACTTCTTTACAGACAGTGTAACTAAACATTACATTAAGGGACAATTATTAATTATATTATTAATGAAGATGCATAACCAGCACATTAAGAATTGTCTGATTCCCTTTATGCATTCTAAATTTTAGTATTTTACATTAATATTTGTTTTACTCATTCTGATGCCTTCCAACATAATATTAAACATATTTTGCAGATACTTCAAACAGTGCTATACGCTGTGTTATAAGAGTTGCTGAACTCTTTGTATTTAATTAGTCCCAGATTTCCGGTCTCAGTAGGTCTATGTTCCATAGGATTCAAACATAGGCAATTGCTGTTATTAACATTAAGCAAAAAAATGTCAAGATAGTCCCATATAAGAGGCATGTTAAAAATCTATTAGCTTTTTGTATAAGCTGCATTGGTAAAGTCATTTCAAATTTTAATAGATGGCAGTGGCTTGTGAAATACACTGGTCATAGTAGGACTTCTAGAGAAGTTACAAAAAGAATGAAAAGATACATATCTTTAGTCAAATATTTATGTAATACTTAAGTAAAAATGACAACGTCTCTTGGCTCTAGTCATATATATGATCTTACATATATTATGAAAAGAGATTTTTATTTTATGCCTCTTTACTCTTTCTTCTGGTGAATCATAATAAATATTGCCTATAGTCAGTTTTGTCATGAAAAGGAGTAACTATTTCATTGTTTAAAAGAACCCATGAATTTAGTAAAAAAATGAATTTGTTTCTATGCATTGAATGATAAGGAAAATGTTCAAATGTATTCTTTAATTTTTTTGTACTTGTACATTTTTAAATGTATCTTTTTTCAAATTTTTATTTAAATTCTAGTTAGTTAACATATAGTATAATATTGGTTTCAGGAGTAGAATTTAGTGATTCATCACTTATACATTAAATGTATTTAAATGTATTCCATCTTTATATTTAGGATTCATATATATTAATCAATCCAAATCTGCTGCATTTTTTTCAAAAGCAAAAATTGTCTATGTTCCAATTGCTTCATATATACAAATATGTTCAGGGATGAGCTTACAAAGGGCAATGAATGAGAATATAATTCAAACCTATAGGGATTTTTCAAGTAAAAATCTAGTTGTCATAAAACATTGATGAAGAATTCAATGAAAATAGTATTTGAATTACTAAATACACAAATTATGCCATTCAAGAAATAAATCTTTTGAATTACAATGAAGAGCACTCTATACAAAGTAAATATACCTGTGTGTGTACACAGGTATCTTATTTCATCAGAAGAAAATAATTTACAAATACAATATATACTTAAAGTGGAACAGGTCTGCCAACAATGCTTTCAAAGTTAAATAAATTACTAGAATTGAATGTTTTTTAACAAGTCAGTTTTTAGTGAGACCTCAGAGTTTTGTGAATTGGCAACAATCTATGGGTTGGGGTGTGGGTGGACTGTTCAATCTTAAATTCTCTTGGAGCTATTGTCTGAATGTGTAATGTTGATAAAAATTATGACTGCATCAGTGATGGGCTTCCAGTGTAATACACATTGCCCAAAGCAGGCTTCTCATGACCTCTGATAATTTGATTCTGCCACTGGTTCTTGAGAAGGCTGCTGAAGTGATCACTAGACCTGCAGAAATGGCCACCCATTTCTCATGTTCCGAACGAGATTTCAGCCTTGAGCTGACAGCTTTAAAGGAATAATATCCTAAGGGTTAAGAAGAAATGTTCATTATTTCCCTGAAAGTAACCTAAAAACAGGACTCTGCACACAAAATTAGAAGTGTGAATATTATTCAACCAATCTCTTGCTTAGATAATTAAAATAACATCTTTAAGTAAACTATTATTCTCCACTCAAAATGAGATAAATGAATTCAATGACTAGAAATTCAATTTGTCTTTTAATTACATCTCACAATTATATCCATGTATTGTACAATGTTACTTGTACACTAAATGTTTTTCATCCTGCAGCCCACCTGCATTCAACGCAGAGTAAGTCTTTACAGCAGTTCTGTAGCTGTACTCTAAATCCAAATAAAGCATGTAATTACAATTAAAAAAACCTTTATAATTGCTTGGGTTTTAAGAATGCATTAAATTGAAAAGACAGCTGACACTGGAAAATGCAGTCATCTCTGGGGATAGGGGGAAGTTTTTATAAAAAGTAATCCAGTTTCAGTGAAGCAACTAATTATTAACACTACAGCTGGACACTTGTGTTTCCAACAGCCAATTTCATAGACTTTCTGTTGAGTAAAATCCAATTTTAAAATTTATAGTGCAGTTGAGTTTTGCCAAAAGAAAAAAACCTTAAAGTTGGACACAGTTGGAAGGGACTTAGCACCAGCAGAATCTCCAGTTTTAACCAATGAGAAAATCAGTTTCCACAAAGGTCAAAGGAGTTTTCCAAGTTCATACAATTAATTATTTACAAAATAAAGGATAAACCCCAAGCTACTGACTCTCAAAGTTTTTGTTTTAGCAGAAATAGCATCATATACAAGTAAATTTATGCACTATGTAGGAAGGTGATAAAAGTTATGCAAAAAGAGACAAAAGTAAACAGAAAAAAAATATTGGGATTGTCAAAGTTGAGGAAAAGTGAGGTAAGGGTATACTTCCAGGTAGAATAGTCATCATTTTCATCATTAAGAAGGTGAGATTTGAGCAAAGACTTGAGAAAGATGTGAGTTGGCAATGCAGACATCTGGGAGAAAAGTGCTCTAGTTAGAACTGATAAACCCCAAAGGTGCTACTTTGGTGGGGTGGGGACTGTCTGGGGTATGCAAGTACTCAACATATAGCTGGCATGGCTAAGGTGGGATGACTGATGGGGAGACAAGAAGATCATATAGGATTAGGAGGAAGAGAAATGTGAACCACTGAAGAGTTCTAAATAACAAAATTATTGGACTTACTTTCAAAATAAACCTTCTCTGTGCTGTTTTAAAAAAGCTGATAGATGGACAAGAGCAGAAACAATGAGACCTGTTAGGAGTAATAGAGTGATATATGGTGGTAGTTCAGATTAGAGTGTTAGCAGTGATGAAAATGAATAGAATTCTCTTTACATTTTTAAGCTAGACCAATATTGGCTGAATTGAATGTGGCATGTAAATGGAATGTGGCATGGTTGGCTTAAAAAAGACAGAGTCAATAATGACATCAATATATAAGGCTTGAGCAACTGAAAAGACAAGAGTTGCCATCTTGAGATGAGAAAAGACTAAAAGGTAAGCTTTGGGAGGCAAGATCAAGACTTCAGTTTTGGTTCATTTATTTGATATCCAAATTGAGACGTTGAGTAAACAATTCAATATGAGTTAGGATTTAGGAAATAAATGTAGAATGGAGATGTAAATTTAGATGTTTTGAACATAGAGATATTAGTTAAGCCCAAGGACTAGATAAGGTTTCTAGAGAATGAAAATAGACAGGAAAGAGAAAAGATTTAAGAACTACAACGTGAAAATTTTGCATTTAAAAAACTGAGAGAAGAAGAGTAATCAATATAGACAAATGAAAAAGAATTTGCAGTGACTAGGAGGAAAAACCAAGAGAAGGTGTCCTGGAAATCAAGTGAAGAACATCTTTTAAAGATGAGAAGTGAACAAGCATGGCCAATGCTATTGATAGGTCAAGAGTGATGACACAAAAAATAACTTTGGAATAAACTTCATGGAAGTTACTGTTGACTGTGGTGAGAGCAGTTTAAAGCAGTGTGATAGAAAGAGGAGTTAAAATGGAGTGTTGTATAAGAACATCTTCATCAACCTATTCCATCAAAAATAAGATACCATTTGAATAGTCTTGCCCACTTCCCAGAAGTAACAAGGAATAATTTGAAGTACTGAAGTACAATAATTATACACTTAGACACCAGTCTTAGGACACTCTAATTTTTTTAACTTTGGAGCTTTCTACTAAATACATATTAAGTATAGTGTACCTCTGTAACCTTTACTAGCAATCTCAGTACTCACTAGTACATCTTATTCATTATTAATCATCCTCATTTAGAATTCAAATATATAGTTTGATAACTTTGATGGTGGTGAATAAAAGAAGATAAACATCTTATTATTATGGTTAATTTGAATTTTTAAAGATTGTAAGAAAAATTTCAACTATCCCTCCTTTCATGAAAGGTATGTAATTATTGTGTTTTTCTCACTTTGATTGAAAAGCTATAGTGTTCCATATATATTAACTTTTTTCATCTGTTGCAGTTTTTCATCATCTTTAAAACTGCAAGACTACTATTAAGATAATAAAGTACCTAAACAATCTTGCCTCACTGACCAGAGGCCTTTAAAGAACAACCAAATTCTTATTTTCAGCTCTTACATTTCCTCAATTATCCTATGGAAATATGACCTAGTAAATAGTTCACACAGTGGTTATTAAATGTTATTTTGTATCAAAATCAGCTTCTTTTAAAAAATATAGGTGTTCCCTCACTTTACCCTCTATTGATTTGGAATTAAATCATACTTTCTGGGTATTTGTATTTTTAAATTTTTTAAATTAAAAAAAATTAAGTTTTTATTTGAATCGCATGGGTGCTCATCACGACAAAGTGTACTCCTTAATCCCCATCACCTATTTCATTCATCCCCTTACCTATCTCCCCTCTGGTAACCATCAGTTTGTTCTCTATAGTTGAGTCTTTTTCTTGGCTTATCTCTTTTTTTCCCCTTTGCTTATTTGTTTTGTTTCTTAAGTTCCACATATGAATGAAATTATATGGTATTTGTCTTTCTCTGACTTATTTCACTTAGCATTATACTCTCTAGTTCCATCCATGTTGTTGCAAATGGCAAGATTTCATTCTTTTTCATGGCTGAATTTTACATATATATATATCACATCTTCTTTATCCATTCATCAGTCGATGGTCCCTTGGACTGCTTCCCTATCTTGGCTATTTTCTATTCTGTTTTACTGATGTATGTGTCTATTTTTGTGCCAGGACCGTACTGTTTTGAGTACTACAGCTTTCTAATCTAACTTGAAATCCAGAATAGTGATGCCTCCAGCTTTGCTTTTCTTTTTTTTAAGATTGCTTTGGCTATTTGGGGTCTTCTTTGGTTCCATACAAATTTTAGGATTATTTATTCTAGTTCTGTGAATACTGCTGCTGGTATTTTTATAGGGATTGCTTTAATGTGTATATTGCTTTGGGTAGTATAGGCATTTTAACAATATTTTTTTTTCCAATCCACAAGCAGGGAATGTCATTCCATTTCTTTGTGTTATCTACAATTTCTTTCATCAGTGTTTTATAGCTTCAGAGTATAGGTCTTTCATCTCTTTGCTTAGTTTTATTCCTAGGTTTCTTATTATTTTTGGTGAAATTATAAGTGGGATTGTTTTCTTAATTTCTCTTTCTGCTGCTTCATTATTGGTGTATAGAAACACAACAGATTTCTATACATTGATTTTTTTATCAGCAATGTTACTAAATTTATTTATCAGTTGTAGAACTGTTTTTTGGTGGAGTCTTTCAGGTTTTCTGTATAGAGTATCATGTCATCTGCAAATAGTGAAAGTTTTACTTCTTCCGTACTGATTTGGATGCTTTTATTCCTTTTTGTTGTCTGATTGTTGTGACTATGATTTCCAGTACCATGTTGAATAAAAATGGTGAGAGTGGACATCCCTGTCCTGTTCTTGACCTTAGGGGAAAGGCTCTCAGATTTTCCTCATTGAGGATGATGTTAGCTGTGGGTTTTTTATTTATGGCTTTTATTATGTTGGGATATATTCCCTCTATTCCTACTTTGTTGAGGGTTTTGAGCATGAATGGATGTTGTACTTTGTCAAATGCTTTTTCTACATCTATTGAAATGATCTTATGGTTCTTATTCTTTCTCTTATTGATGTGATGTATCATGTTGATTGACTTGTAAATATTGAGTCACCCTTGCAACCCAGGAAAAAAACCCCACCTGATTGTGAATCATCTTTTTAATGTATTATTGTATGAGTTTGCTAATATTTGCTGAGATTTTGCATCTATGTTCATGAGAGATATTGGCCTGTAGTTTTTTTTTTTTTTTTTTTTTGTGGCATCTATCTAGTATCAGAGTAATCCTGGCCTCAAAGAATGAATTTGGAAGTTTTCCTTCTTTTCTATTTTTTGGAATAGTTTGAGAAGAATAGGTATTAACTGTTCTTTATATGTTTGGTAGAATTCACCTGTGAAGCCATCTGGCCCTAGACATTTGTTTTTTGGGAGTTTTTTGATTACTGATTCAATTTCGTGGCAGGTAATCAGTCTGTTCAAGTTTCTATTTCTTCCTGTTTCAGTTTTGGTAGGTTATATGTTTCTAGGAACGTATCAATTTCTTTTAGGTTGCCAACTTGTTGGCATATAGTTTTTCAAAATGCTCTCTTATGATTGTTTGTATTTCTTTGGTGTTGGTTGTTATTTCCCCTCTCTCATTTGTGATTTTATTTATTTGGTTCCTCTTGATAAATCTGGCTAGAGGTTTATCAAGTTTATTGATTTTTTCAAAGTATTAGCTCCTGGTTTCATTGATTTGTTTTATTGTTTTTTTTTTTTTTTTAGTTTCTATATCATTTATTTATGCTCTAATTTTTATTATTTCTTTTGTTCTGCTGGTTTTGGGTTTTGTTTGTTGTTTTTTTTCTAGCTCCTTTAGGCATAAGGTTAGGTTGTTTATTTGAGATTTTTCTTGCTTCTTGAGGTAGGTCTTTATTGTTATAAATTTCCCTATTAGAACCGCTTTTGCTGTGTCCCAAAAGTTTTGAACCATTGTGTTTTCATTTTCATTTGTTTCCATGTAGTTTTTTATTTCTTCTTTTACTTCCTGGTTGACCCATTTATTGTTTAGTAGCATGTTATTTAACCTCCATGTATTTGTGTTCTTTCCAGATTTTTTCTTGTGGTTGACATCTATTTTCATAGCGTTGTGGTCAGAAAAGATGCAGGATATGACTTCGATCTTTCAAAATTTGTTTAGGCTTGTTTTGTGGCCTAAAATGTGACATATTCTGGAGTATGTTCTTATGTGCATTTGAAAAGAATGTGCATTCTGCTGTTTTAGGATGGAATGTTCTGAATATATCTGTTAAATCCATCTATCTGGTCCAATGGGTCATTCAAAGCTGGATATTTGTATTTTTAATCGAGAATTCCATTTGATTCTTAAGCACATCAACTCACATCACTAATCAGTAACAACTTTGAATATTTTAAAAAATCCATTTTCTGGTAAAAATATATAAATATGTATGTATATATCTCTCTATATACTAAATATACAGTATAAATATGTATACTATATACATATGCAATATATGTATATACATATAGTAGAACAGTATGTGGCACATAGTAAGCACAATATAAGTGTTAATTATAAAGGCAAAAACAATATAAGTTACTGTGCGTTTAGATGTTGGCCCAGGTCTTGGATATCACTAAGCTATTAAACTAGCAAAGTCTTTCCTGCAGACTTATTACATGATCAAACTACATTCCAAGTATAAGCATTATTAACTGAATTTTCTTTTATATACAATGAAATCATCCTTAATATGTGCCTTCCACATTCACATTTGTGTTTATTTCCTGTTTCTATTTCCTCTCTCATCTCCACCAATATTTCTTTTTTCTTTTACATGTTTCCAATGAGTATTTATTATTAGTTAAACCACGATTCAGGATCCCAAGGTGGGGATCACCATATACACAGGTCCCCCTTCACCACCCTGGGAGAAGAATGGATGACAAAGGAGAGGTGGGTGGAGCCAGTTCAGACCTTCCCAGGAAACATGCCTTTTGTGCTGCAGTTGTCCCAGGCTGACTCCCAGGATATGGGGCAGAGGGACTTGTACACACACCAGTACTATTTGCACCTGAAGACATCAGCCCCTTTAGCAGTCATTGCCTTCTCACAGCAGTGGAAATCCAGTTAGTTCTGCCAGCAGTTCCTAGTCTGGTTCTGGTTGGGAAAGCAGTTGTCAAAAGGGACAGTCTGGTAGTTCTGGTAGGTCTTGATTTCTTCTGCCATGGTGCTGACTCCTAAAGACATCCCTGAAGCAGCTCACAGCTCAATGTGACCTCCGTAACAGACACCAGAGTCACCACTAATATTTCTGAAATCTTTCCTGACAATGTCTCCTGAGATGCCAAGGAAGTTCCTTGCTCCTTCTCCTTCATTCATATCTTGAGACACCACCAAACCAAGAAGAGGTTGAAGTATGTGGGCAACTCCAAAGTGGTAATTTTCATGTTTTACATCCTAAAAATTTTAGGCTTAATTCTTACCTAGATGTATTGTATATAATGCCAAGATATGTTTAATTGAAATAGTGCCAGCCGTAGATGGAATTTAAGGAAAGTGGCAGCTGTGGGAGTAAGGAAAAAACAGTTGATAACAGAATGTTTAAAGGTAAAGGACTAAAGCATGGGACCCATAATGTCTTCTCTTCATTTTTACTTGTTTGTTTTGTGGTAAAGATTTTGAAAAATGAATATTTTCTTTTTGTAGGAAGGGGCCATTCAGTTTATCCCAGATCCCAGAAGTTTTCAATTCTGCCTTGCATATTAACATCAATTTAGGAATTATTATTATTATTATTATTATTATTATTATTATTACTATTATTTTAAAGTAGGCTCCATGCCCGGTGTAAAGCCCAATTCTGGGCATGAACTTACCACCCTGAAATCAAGACCTGAGCTGAGACCAAGAATCAGACATTTAATTGAATGAGCCACTCAGGCACCCCTAGGAATTATTTTTAAAATGACCATGCCTGGCTCATGCCCCATATCAATTTAATGAAGAATTTGGGAGATGAGACACTGGTATATTTAAAAGTTCCCTAGGCATTTCTAATGGGTGGTCAGGGAAAGAAACTACTGAAATACTTCATCACATAAACATGGCAAGCTAGTAATCTAAAAGGAAAAAAAAATGGTACAGAATAGAAAAACATGCAGCAAGCCATATTAGCCCATTTTTTGCAGTTTTCAAAAATCTCTATTAAAAATCAATGTGCAGGGGCACCTGGGTGGCTCAATCAGTTAAATCCAACTCTTGATTTCAGCTCAGGTCATGATCTCAGGGTTGTGAGATTAAGCCCCGCCTTGGGCTCTGTGCTGGGCATGGAGCCTGCTTGGGATTCTCTCTCTTCCTTTCCCTCTGACCCACCCCTCTCAAAAAAAAAAAAAAATCTATGTGAAAACATAATTAAAATTGGTGAATGTACTGTACTGAATGAGATTCTAGCAGGATAGTCAATACATGCACTAGATACTACCTATATTCTATTAAGTCACACTTGTGATGTGGAATATGTAATATACAAGTAGTATGTAATAAAAGTAAAATGGATTATTTAATCATATTCATTATCAAAAGTTCTACTTTGCTTTTGTCTTTTTTTTTAAAAGATTTTATTTATTTATTTGACAGAGAGAGAGAGAGAGAACAAGCAGGAGGAGCAACAGAGGGAGAGGGAGAAGCAGGCTCCCCGTCTGAGCAGGGAGCCTGATGCAGGACTCGATCCCAGGACTCTGGGATCATGACCTGAGCCGAAGGCAGACACTTAACCAACTGAGCCACCTGGGTGCCCCGTGCTTTTGTCTTCTGAAAATTAACAATAAGTCTTTTTTTAATCTCAGGATTTAGATGGGCATTTTATTATTTTCATATATATACATATATGTATGTCTGTATATATATATTAAATTATGCTAAATATAAAATTTGAATTAAAGAAAACATATATATTGATTCCAGTATATTAGATCTTTATATGCAATAAAATCTCACTGGTTATAAGGATAATCCAAATTAAGATAGTCAAAATGTACTTTATTTCTTTCAAGAACAAGTAGCACATAGGAAACAATGTTCTAAATGCTAAATATTACACATCTGAAATTCATTTGATTCGATGTAGAAAATAGATAATCACTTACAATGAATGCTACTAAAAAAACTAAGCTAAAATCCTCACAATAGTGCATTCATTCTCATTCACTAAACAGTCATGCTATTTTCTGTGTTTTACGTTTTTAGTTTTATCACTACATGAATAATTCAAAGGAAAACTTTTGCAGTCTGAATTAAGTTATCATAAATTCTGAATAATGGTAATTTAACACTACAGAAGTACTAGAAGGCTCATTTTAAAGATTTCATTAATATCTTAGAAACTAAAGGTATCATTCCACATATAATAGATATGTTAATTAAATTTATAAAAATATATGTGCAACACAATTAAAAATGTCATGTCACTAGATAGCCTGCTTTCAATAAGTCTAACTTAAATTCTCACTAATATGATGTCAATAATTTTAAATAAAGATGTACAAATATTGATATTTAGGATGATGCTTTTTAAAAACTGTCATTTATCATGTGAAATTCAGACTTATTGGACCTTACAAAGGCCATATGGAAATTAGAACTGTAAGTGGGAGCTGAACCATGGATAGTGAAATACACGTTACCAATACATAAATTTTCCAAATAGAACTCATTCTACTCTATTTTCAGAGAGCATAATATTTATTTTGGCAACAAGTAAGGCTGCAATTGGAAATAGGCTTGGAATTTGAGTTAAAACTTTTAAAACGTTTGCAACAGCCTGTACAGTAAATCATAATACAGATCATCCATTTCCGTTTATACACAAAGATAAAATACTTCCCTGTAGGCCCCCACGAGAATACTCTTTCCTATCAGAATAAGTACATTGACTTCATAAATTCAGTATGCCATGATGTTTAAAAAATGTTTGGGTGACATAAATTGCTCTTGTACACTGTAGAAGTGGTTTTATCAATACTACCGACTTCCACACTTACAATGGATTTGCAGAATTAATCAAATGCCGGCACAAACTCAGAAACTTTCAATTATGTATTTCAAAAATATTCATTTTTATATACTCACTGGTTGCATTCAGATCATATCTTGCAATTGTGTTAATTCATAGACCATTTTAAAATCATGGAGCTAATTTGGGAGATTGTCTTTGGAAAGAATCTGCAAAGTGCCTATTTCCTCAAAAATACTCTTTATAAGCATTCTTTTTCCTCCTTTATGCAATTTGGACCAAGCAAGGTCAGTTAGTGAGGAAATAACATTATTTAAAAATAAATCTCTATCAGACCTTGGAGCTGTCCCTTGGGTAAACATTGTAGGAAATGAATGAATGTTTTGCAGTTTGTAGCTTCAAACTCTCTGTTTTAATATTGCTCATATGCTACTGGCTATGTACAGTGGAGTTAATATTCTTTAATACTGTATTTTATGTGCTATCCTAGGGATTCTTTGTCTTGCTTTTCATTTACTACACTAGTACATTATTTGGCTGCATGTAAGAATTTGGACATTATTCCGTCGTTCAGTTTCAGTTGACAAAATACTTTTGATCAATACAACTTCCAGAAAAATTAGGCCATAAAAAACAATGTGTTTAGTAGAATATTTGTGTCATTAAAACTTTCAGTACAAGTCCTAAAAACTAGAGGTCTCAGCCCTCTCTCAGCCTTTAATGTCCTTCTGCGTGACTATTAAATACAAACTGTGTATGAATACTTCGTTCATCCTTCAAGAAACACATTGAGTCTGGTTATTTAATGCTACCATATAAATTTCTATATAGGTATTTTCAGTTGCAACCTGAAGTGTATAAAATAATGGAGCAGAGCTAACAGCTTGATTTAGTACCTTCCTCCAGAAACATCTCTGCTTCTAGCAGGAAAAAGAAATTAAAAAAGAATAGGAAAGAGAAAAGGAAATTATATATCTCTGTGAACTTCTACCAGTAAAATGACCGATTTACTGTATAACACAAAGTTCAGGTAAATAAAATGCCAAAATAATTATAAAATAATATCTCAGATATTTTCTTGATGATATTTTATGCAAAATATTTTTTTGACAAGACCTAGTCTTGCCCTTAGAGTAGATTATAGAGGCAAAGGGAGCAAGAGTTACTGGTACAGCACCAGGAACAAAATAATTTCATTCTTAATTCATGAATCTGTGGAGAAATTCACAAGTGATGATGTGCATGTTTCTTAGACTTTATGTTGTAGATAATAATACTTTGAGTTGATCTCTTTGTCTTTATTTTTTTTTAAGATTTTATTTATTTATTAGAGAGGGAGGGAGAGAGAAACAGCATGAGAAGGGAGAGGGTCAGAGGGAGAAGCAGGCTCCCCGCTGAGCCAGGAGCCCGATGTGGGACTCAATCCCAGGACTCCGGGATCATGACCTGAGCCGAAGGCAGTTGCTTAACCAACTGAGACACCCAGGCGCCCAGATCTCTTTGCCTTTAAAATAAAGAAGCTCACATAAGGAATTGGTACTGGATTTTTATGAGTCTTATAAAAATAGGTGATATAAACATTGAGAAGACTCTTTCCATTAATGCAGGTTACAATTAAAGAGGTTTCAGAAGACTAAGCATAGGCAGTCTCCTCCCATCCCCTCTGGGAAAACATTAAAGATCAAAATATGCTATAAGCTAATAACATGTATTACTCCAGTGATCCCTTGAGAAGAACAGCATTTGGACCTGGAGAGCTTTGCAACAGAAAGTTGTTTTTCTAACAATGGTGACTTTGTCCTTCCCAAAGGACATCCCAAACAGCAAGTATTCCCTAATAGATATGATGAGTTTCACCTAAGACTAAGAACATCACTAAATTGAAGAAAACATTACTCAGTAAGTTAATTATTCAAAACTCTTTTTTATATCCTGAATACAACCTATTGTCATTGTCAAAATTACACAGTTTCAGAATATGAAAAGTAAGATTATTCATTCAATGAATTGTAAGTTTTAATTTTCTTTTTCTTTCTTTTTATTTTTTTTGTTGATTTTTTTATTATGTTATGTTAATCACCATATATCATTAGTTTTTGATATAGTGTTCCATGATTCATTGTTTGTGTATAATACCCAGTGCTCTATGCAGTACATGCCCTCCTTAATACCCATCACCAGGCTAACCCAACCCCCACCCCTCTCCCCTCTAGAACCCTCAGTTTGTTTCTTAGAGTTCATAGTCTTTCATGGTTCATCTCCCCCTCTGATCTCCCCCCCTTCATTCTTCCCTTCCTGCTATCTTCTTCTTCTTCTTTTTTTTTTTTTTAACTAATAATGTATTATTTGTTTCAGAGGTACAGGTCTGTGATTCATCAGTCTTACACAATTCACAGCGCTCACCATAGCACATACCCTCCCCAATGGCTATCACCTAGCCACCCCACCCCTCCCACCCCCCACCACTCTAGCAACCCTCAGTTTGTTTCCTGTGATTAAGAATTCCTCATATCAGTGAGGTCATATGATACATTTCCTTCTCTGATTGACTTATTTTGCTCAGCACAATACCCTCCAGTTCCATCCACGTCGTTGCAAATGGCAAGATTCCATTCCTTCTGATGGCTGCATAATATTCCATTGCATATATATACCACATCTTCTTTATCCATTCATCTGTCGATGGACATCTTGGCTCTTTCCACAGTTTGGCTATTGTGGACATTGCTGCTATAAACATCGGGGTGCACGTAGTCCTTCAGATCCCTACATTTGTATCTTTGGGGTAAATACCCAGTAGTGCAAATGCTGGGTCATATGGTAGCTCTATTTTCAACTTTTTGAGGAACCTCCATACTGTTTTCCAGAGTGGCTGCACCAACTTGCATTCCCACCAACAGTGTAGGAGGGTTCCTCTTTCTCCACATCCCCCCAACATCTGTCGTTTCCTGACTTGTTAATTTTAGCCATTCTGACTGGCTAAAATTTTCTTTCTTTTTAAAAAAAGATTTATTTATTTATTTGAGAGAAAGAGGGAGCAAGCACAAGAGCGGGGGTGGGGGAGAGGGACAGAGGGAAAGAATTTCAAGCTGGTTCCCTGCTGAGCGTGGAGACTTACAAGGGGCTAAATCCCACAACTTTGAGATCATGACCTGAGCCAAAATCAAGAGGTGGACACTTAAATGAGCTACCCAGGTGCTCCTTAAATTTTCTTTATCTTCTGCTCTGGAATCAATGTTTTCTATGTATTGTTGAGCTAAGTGGAACTTAAATCCATTTTTACAACATATTTTCTCAGATTTTATCCAAAGAGTAAAGCTAACCTCTATATACATTTATAAAACAATAACATACATAATCAATTCTAAAATATTTTTATATGGGTTTTTCTTAAAGATTTAAACCAAATATATAAATGGTTTCTTGATTTTTCTTTAATGTGAGAATTTTTTATGATTCTTGGTTAACAAAGAATTCTCAGTTCCAAATCTTAGTCCATTCTGCTATTTCTATTTTTTTTAATTGAGGTATACAAAAAAAAAGGACACAAAGTGTATAACTCAGTGTGATGTATAATTACTTCCCAACATACTAGAAGGATCCATTGTGCCCGTTCCCATTCATAGGTCCCAGAGAAAACAACTTTCTGATTCCTTTCCTTATAGATTAGTTTTGTCTCTTTAATTTCTTATAAATGGAATCATACAGATGCAATCTTTGTGTGACTTCTTTTGTTCATCATTATGACTGTGAGTTTCATTCATGATTTGCATGTAGCAGCAATTGCTCTTTTTTGCTGGCACATAATGTTCAACTGCATGAATGTACCACAATTTATGCATTCATTTTGCTGTAGATAGGCAATTGGGTTGTTTTCAATCTGGACAATGAGGAATAAAGCTGTTATAAACTTTCTAGTACATATCCTTTAGTAGACATATATATTCAATTATCTTGAGTATATAACTAAGGTTGGAATTTCTGAGTCATAGGATAGGAACATATCTTTTAGTCGCCATTGTCAAAAAGTTATCCAAAATGGTTGTAATTTCTGGCTATTTTTAAAATTTGCTAGTTTTGCAGGATGGCTGTCTCTCAGACAGGGTTACACCGTTGTCCACATTAAGGACACATGAGAAAGACTTGCTTCTAAGGGTCCAGAGACAATCAGCATTAACCCCTCCTGCAGGGTTATATGGCTTCAAGTCACTGGACGTTCAGAGTCCTGTGTGCCATTGGGAAAAGGATCCAATATAGACAAAAATGTTGGTCTCTGTTAAAACTTTGTAGATGTCAAGGACTAGATACATCCTCTTACTGAAAATGAGGAGGTAGCAAATATAATGCTGCTTTGATAAACTCTAGCCATGAACAGAAATTCTGAGAAAGGGTAAAATAAAATAATTTTCCTTTGTGTTTCCTTTTTGCTATATTACTGTTATGGACATACTGAATAAGAAATTTATATGACATTAAGAAGATATTTTATGTATTTTGATAAGGCATCTCATGTTTGTTATAGATAAGCTTTAGTGACTTTCTACATCAAAGTGGTGTCATATTAAGAGTAGAGGTCATATATGATGTACTGAATTGAGAAATTATTTAGAAAAACTGGATCTAGTTACAAAATACATGAAAAGGTTAATAGAGCAGTCAGTGGAGTCAGTTTGGAATATGGCATTTGACTTTATTCTTGACAATGTTCAGGTGGTTTTATAACAAACTTATGGAAACACGTTAAAAGAGCCTCCACTAGCTGTGCCATTAAGTGTTTGTGAGGTGTTTGCAAGATGCATAATAATAATGCTCTTTTTCAATCTAAAATTTCTTTTTAAGCCACTGTTTTATACTTTTCTTTGCAATAAGTGCCGAATTTGTCAGTATTGCTTGTAAATAATTGTGTTAATTTTTTTTACTGTAGTATAGATTCTATTTACAAAATGTTTGTTTATAAAGTTTTATGAATTTTTACAGTGAAGTGCTTACAGTTCTTTAATAAAGAACCATATGTTTAAAAAGGTCATTTTAGCAATGCAATATTGACCTTTTAAGTTATTAACCAAGGTCCTTTATTAGTTCCTAAAAAGCAGGTGTTATTATCCAATGACAATTGGGAATTGCCTTATTATTTTGATGTGATTTTAACAGACAAGTCCAAATACTAGTCATCACCTGTATCTTTCCCTTTGCCTCTACTTAAGGCCACATATTGAATGGTTAAGAAAATACCCCGTTACTTATAGACAGATCAATTCAGCAAATATGTATTGAATTCCTGACATATCCTTGGGAAGGTTCTAGAGAAAATAAATATGAACTGGGTCAATTACACATATTCCTTATGTTTATAAGTATTTTTGTTTTATATAATATAAAAGTTCTCTTTAGTCTTTTTAAATTGAGAACAATGCTGTTTATGACGCTATTTTTTAAAAATCTAAGTCAATCTTCTTGTAGAATGTCCCAAAATCTGGATCTGTCAGATTGTTTCTTCATGGTGTCCTTTACGATGCTGATATATTTCTTTTGAATGGGATGTTCAGTTTAGAAGTTTGAATATATTCAGTTTAAATCTCTTTGCAAACATACTTCTTAGTGAACTTCTTATTGCACACAATGGACAGATTGCCTCACAGATCCCACCATTTTTTTTTTAATTTTTTTATTCTTATGTTAATCCCCATACATTACATCATTAGTTTTAGATGTAGTGTTCCATGATTCATTGTTTGTGCATAACACCCAGTGCTCCATGCAGAATGTGCCCTCCTCAATACCCATCACCAGGCTAACCCATCTTCCCACCCCCCTCCCCTCTAGAACCCTCAGTTTTTCAGAGTCCATCATCTCTCATGGTTCGTCTACCCCTCTGATTCCCCCCCCTTCATTCTTCCCCTCCTGCTACCTTCTTCTTCTTCTTTTTTTTTTCCGTAACATATATTGCATTATTTGTTTCAGAGGTACAGATCTGAGATTCAACAGTCTTGCACAATTCACAGTGCTTACCAGAGCACATACCCTCCCCAGTGTCTATTACCCAGTCACCCCCTCCCTCCCACCCACCCTCCACTCCAACAACCCTCAGTTTGTTTCCTGTGATTAAGAATTCCTCATATCAGTGAGGTCATATGATACATGTCTTTCTCTGTTTGACTTATTTCGCTCAACATAATACCCTCCAATTCCATCCACATCGTTGCAAATGGCAAGATTTCATTCCTTTTGATGGCTGCATAATATTCCATTGTATATATATATACCACATCTTCTTTATCCATTCATCTGTCGATGGACATCTTGGCTCTTTCCAGTTTGGCTATTGTGGACATTGCTGCTATGAACATCGGGGTGCACGTACCCTTTCGGATCCCTACTTTTGTATCTTTGGGGTAAATACCCAGTAGTGCAATTGCTGGATCATAGGGTAGCTCTATTTTCAACTTTTTGAGGAACCTCCATACTGTTTTCCAGAGTGGCTGCACCAACTTGCATTCCCACCAACAGTGTAAAAGGGTTCCCCTTTCTCTGCATCCCTGCCAACATCTGTCATTTCCTGACTTGTTAATTTTAGCCATTTTGACTGGTGTGAGGTGGTATCTCATTGAGGTTTTGATTTGGATTTCCCTGATGCTGAGCGATATTGGGCACTTTTTCATGTGTCTGTTGGCCATTTGAATGTCGTCTTTGGAAAAATGTCTGTTCATGTCTTCTGCCCATTTCTTGATTAGATTCTTTGTTCTTTGGGTGTTGAGTTTGATGAGTTCTTTATAGATTTTGGATACTAGCCCTTTATCTGATATGTCATTTGCAAATATCTTCTCCCATTCTGTCGGTTGTCTTTTGGTTTTGTTGACTATTTCCTTTGCTTTGCAAAAGCTTTTTATCTTGATGAAGTCCCAATAGTTCATTTTTGCCCTTGCTTCCCTTGCCTTTGGCGATGTTTCTAGGAAGAAGTTGCTGTGGCTGAGGTCGAAGAGGTTGCTGCCTGTGTTCTCCTTTAGGATTTTGATGGACTCCTGTCTCACATTGAGGTCTTTCAACCATTTGGAGTCTATTTTTGTGTGTGGTGTAAGGAAACGGTCCAGTTTCATTTTTCTGCATGTGGCTGTCCAATTTTCCCAACACCATTTGTTGAAGAGACTGTCTTTGTTCCATTGGACATTCTTTCCTGCTTTGTCGAAGATGAGTTGACCATAGAGTTGAGGGTCCATTTCTGGGCTCTCTATTCTGTTCCATTGATCTATGTGCCTGTTTTTGTGCCAGTATCATACTGTCTTGATGATGACAGCTTGTAATAGAGCTTGAAGTCTGGAATTGTGATGCCACCAGCTTTGTTTTTCTTTTTCAACATTCCTCTGGCTATGCGGGGTCTTTTCTGGTTCCATACGAATTTTAGGATTATTTGTTCCATTTCTTTGAAAAAAGTGGATGGTATTTTGATGGGCATTGCATTGAATATGTAGATTGCTCTAGGTAGCATTGACATCTTCACAATATTTGTTCTTCCAATCCATGAGCATGGAACGTTTTTCCATTTCTTTGTGTCTTCCTCAATTTCTTTCATGAGTATTTTATAGTTTTCTGAGTACAGATCCTTTGCCTCTTTGGTTAGATTTATTCCTAGGTATCTTATGTTTTGGGGTGCAATTGTAAATGGGATCGACTCCTGAATTTCTCTTTCTTCTGTCTTGTTGTTGGTGTATAGGAATGCCACTGACTTCTGTGCATTGATTTTATATCCTGCCACTTTACTGAATTCCTGTACGAGTTCTAGCAGTTTTGGGGTGGAGTCTTTAGGGTTTTCCACATAAAGTATCATATCATCTGCAAAGAGTGAGAGTTTGACTTCTTTGCCGATTTGGATGCCTTTTATTTCTTTTTGTTGTCTGATTGCTGTGGCTAGGACTTCCAATACTATGTTGAATAGCAGTGGTGATAGTGGACATCCCTGCCGTGTTCCTGACCTTAGGGGGAAAGCTCTCAGTTTTTCCCCAATGAGAATGATATTCGCTGTAGGTTTTTCATAGATGGCTTTTATGATATTGAGGTATGTACCCTCTATGCCTATACTCTGAAGAGTTTTGATCAAGAAAGGATGCTGTACCTTGTCAAATGCTTTTTCTGCATCTATTGAGAGGATCATATGATTCTTGTTCTTTCTTTTGTTAATGTATTGTATCACGTTGATTGATTTGCGGATGTTGAACCAACCTTGCAGCCCAGGGATAAATCTCACTTGGTCGTGGTGAATAATCCTTTTAATGTACTGTTGGATCCTATTGGCTAGTATTTTGGTGAGAATTTTTGCATCCATGTTCATCAGGGATATTGGTCTGTAATTCTCCTTTTTGATGGGGTCTTTGTCTGGTTTGGGGATCAAGGTAATGCTGGCCTCATAAAATGAGTTTGGAAGTTTTTCTTCCATTTCTATTTTTTGGAACAGTTTCAGAAGAATAGGTATTAATTCTTCCTGAAATGTTTGGTAGAGTTCCCCTGGGAAGCCATTTGGCCCTGGGCTTTTGTTTTTTGGGAGATTTTTGATGACTGCTTCAATTTCCTTAGTGGTTATAGGTCTGTTCAGGTTTTCTATTTCTTCCTGGTTCAGTTTTGGTAGTTGATACATCTCTAGGAATGCATCCATTTCTTCCAGGTTTTCTAATTTGCTGGCATAGAGTTGCTCATAATATGTTCTTATAATTGTTTGTATTTCTTTGGTGTTGGTTGTGATCTCTCCTCTTTCATTCATGATTTTGTTGATTTGGGTCATTTCTCTTTTCTTTTTGATAAATCTGGCCAGGGGTTTATCAATCTTGTTAATTCTGTCAAAGAACCAGCTCCTAGTTTCGTTGATCTGTTCTACTGTTCTTTTGGTTTCTATTTCATTGATTTCTGCTCTGATCTTTATTATTTCTCTTCTCCTGCTGGGTTTAGGCTTTATTTGCTGTTCTTTCTCCAGCTCCTGTAGGGTTAGGTTGTGTACTTGAGACCTTTCCTGTTTCTTGAGAAAGGCTTGTATTGCTATACACTTTCCTCTTAGGACTGCCTTTGCTGCATCCCAAAGATTTTGAATAGTAGTGTTTTTATTTTCATTGGTTTCCATGAATTTTTTTAAATCTTCTTTAATTTCTTGGTTGACCCATTCATTCTTCAGTAGGATGCTCTTTAGCCTCCATGTATTTGAGTTCTTTCCGACTTTCCTCTTGTGATTGAGTTCTAGTTTCAAAGCATTGTGGTCTGAAAATAGGCAGGGAATGATCCCAATCTTTTGGTACCAGTTGAGACCTGATTTATGACCTAGCATGTGATCTATTCTGGAGAATGTTCCATGGGGACTAGAGAAGAATGTGTATTCCGTTGCTTTGGGATGGAATGTTCTGAATATGTCTGTGAAGTCCATTTGGTCCAGTGTGTCATTTAAAGTCTTTATTTCCTTGTTGATCTTTTGCTTAGACGATCTGTCCATTTCAGTGAGGGGGGTGTTAAAGTCCCCCACTATTATTGTATTGTTGTCGATGTGTTTCTTTGCTTTTGTTATTAATTGCCTTATATAATTGGCTGCTCCCATGTTAGGGGCATAGATATTTATAATTGTTAGATCTTCTTGTTGGATAGACCCTTTAAGTAGGATATAGCATCCTTCCTCATCTCTTATTACAGTCTTTTGTTTAAAATCTAATTTGTCTGATATAAGGATTGCCACCCCAGCTTTCTTTTGGTGTCCATTAGCATGGTAAATGGTTTTCCACCCCCTCACTTTCAATCTGGGGGTTTCTTTGGGTCTGAAATGAGTCTCTTGGAGACAGCATATCGATGGGTCTTGTTTTTTAATCCAATCTGATAGCCTGTGTCTTTTGATTGGGGCATTTAGCCCATTTACATTCAGGGTAACTATTGAAAGATAGGAATTTAGTGCCATTGTATTGCCTGTAAGGTGACTGTTACTATATATTGTCTGTGTTCCTATCTGGTCTATGTTGCTTTTAGGGTCTCTCTTTGCTTAGAGGACCCCTTTCAAGATTTCCTGTAGGGCTGGTTTTGTGTTTGCAAATTCCTTTAGTTTTTGTTTGTCCTGGAAGCTTTTTATCTCTCCTTCAATTTTCAATGACAGCCTAGCTGGATATAGTATTCTTGGCTGCATATTTTTCTCATTTAGTGCTCTGAATTTATCCTGCCAGTCCTTTCTGGCCTGCCAGGTCTCTGTGGATAAGTCTGTTGCCAATCTAATGTTTCTACCATTGTAGGTTACAGATCTCTTCTCCCAAGCTGCTCTCAGGATTTTCTCTTTGTCTATGAGACTCGTAAGTTTTACTATTAGATGTCGGGGTGTTGACCTATTTTTATTGATTTTGCGAGGGGTTCTCTGTGCTTCCTGGATTTTGATGCCTGTTTCCTTCCCCAAATTAGGGAAGTTCTCTGCTATAATTTGCTCCATTATACCTTCTGCCCCTCTCTCTCTTTCTTCTTCTTCTGGGATCCCAATTATTCTAATGTTGTTTCATCTTATGGTATCGCTTATCTCTCGAATTCTGCCCTCGTGATCCAGTAGTTGTTTATCTTTTTCTCAGCTTCTTTATTTTCCATCATTTGGTCTTCTATATCACTGATTCTCTCTTCTGCCTCATTTATCCTAGCAGTTAGTGCCCCCGTATTTGATTGCACCTCATTAATAGCCTTTTTGATTTCAACTTGGTTAGATTTTAGTTCTTTTACTTCTCCAGAAAGGGTTTCTCTAATAACTTCCATGCTTTTCTCAAGCCCAGCTAGTATCTTTAAAGTGATGATTCTGAACTCTAGATCTGACATCGTACTAATGTCCGTATTGAGTAGGTCCCTGGCAGTCGGTACTACCTCTTGTTCTTTTTGTTGAGGTGATTTTGTCCGTCTTGTCATTTCGTGCAGAGGAGAATAGATTAATGAGAGAACAAAATGCTAGCAGAGTAACAACGTCCCCAGAAAATATACTCTAAACAAATCAGAAAAGACCTGAAACAGTGGGAAAAGAAACAGAAAGAGAGAAAAAAGAAAAAGAAAAAAAAAGAAAAAGAAAAAGATAAAGATAAAAACAAACAAAAACAGAACAAAACAAAACAACAACAAAAAAACCAGAATGTGATCAAATATGATCAGGCTGGTATATAGATCAGTGGCACACACTAGATTTTCGGTGTATTTTGGTCTGTTAGAAGAAAGTGCCTCCCAAAATTTTAAAGAAAGAAAAACTTATATATGTACAAAAATAAGGGTTGATATGATGAAGGGATGGAATATGACTGTAAAGATGGAAATTATAAAAAATTTTATAAAAGGAATTGATACGAAGTTGTTTGAAAAAAGAAAGAGGAGAATTTTAAAAAAGAAAAAAGAAAAAAAAAAGGGAAAGAATGTGATCAGGCAGGGGAGTAGAAAAAACCCATATACTAGAGATTTAGGGTATATTTTGATCTGTTAGAAGAAACTATCTCAAAATTTGAAAGAGAGAACAACTTATATATATATATGCCAAAAATATGGTAACTACTATGAAGGGATAGAATATGACTCTAAAAATGAAAAATAAAAATGTTTTTTTAAAAAAGGGATTGATAAGATGTTGGTTGAAAAAGGGAAAAAGAAAAATTCAAAAAAAAAAAGAAAAAGAAAATAAGACAGTTTAAAAAAAATTAATTTTGAAAGACTAAAGAATCATAGTAAAAAAGCCATGAATTCTATGTGTAGTATTCCCCTAGCGCTGGAGTTCTGCCGTTCTCATTGATTGGTAAACTTGGTCTTAGCTGGCTGTTCTCACTGATCTTCTGGGGGAGGGGCCTGTTGCTGTGGTTCCCAAATGTCTTTGCTGGAGGCGGAATTGCCCCGCCCCTGCCCCCTCCCGGCTAAGTAATCTGCTCGGGTTTGCTCTCGGGTGCTTTTGTTCCCTGCAAGCTTTCCGTACAGCTTTGGAGGCAGAGAGTGAAAATGGCGGCCTCCCAATCTCCATCCCGGAGGAGCCGAGAACTTGGGGCCCTGCTCCTCAGTGAGCCCCCAGAGAAAAGCAGTCAGTCACTCGTGGCTCCCCCGGTCTCCAGCTGCACTCCGTGCTCACCCGGCCTGTGGCCGTGCGTTTCTATCTCTGGCACCTGACCCCGGGTGGAGTCTCAAAACCCAGCAGATCCCTGGGGTGCACTCCCACGCCACTCCTCCCGGGGGAGGAAGGTGAGTCTCCCCGGATCTGCCGCTTGTTGGGTCCCTGCTGGAGGAGCAGTGGCCCAACTGTGCCGCGGATCACGGTTTATGACAACCCCGAGTTGAGAGCCTGCGCCTGGGCTCCGCCTCTGCAGCCGGCTTCCCTGCTCCATTACCTGGGAGCTCTGCCACACTCAGGCACCCCCGGTCTTCCTGTGACCCTGAGGGTCCTGAGACCACACTGTCCCGTGAGGGTTCCACCCCCTGCTTAGCCACCAGAGTGACGTCCCTCAGCGGAGCAGACTTTTAAAAGTTCCGATTTTGTGCTCCGCGGCTCTATCACTTGCCAGAAGTGGCCAACGGAGGCCCCTCCCCCGCCGTCTATCCTCCCGAATATCACCTCGGATTCACTTCTCCGCCCGTCCTACCTTCCAGAAAGTGGTCGCTTTTCTGTTCAGAGAGTTGTTGCTATTCTTTTCTTTGATCTCCTGTTGAGTTTGTAGGTGTTCAGAATGGTTTGATCCCTATCCAGCTGAATTCCTGAGAGGAGATGAAATCCAGGTCTCCTATTCCTCCGCCATCTTGCTCCGCCCACCCAGGTCCCACCATTTTTAAAGGAACCTTGTGAGGTGATATTTTGAGTCCATCTGACTTTCCTATTCCTAAGCAACTTTTCACCCAATGGTTTGATTCCCATTTATGAATGAGACCAGAATCATTTATGACCTAACACAAAGGATAATGAAAGTGAGATGTTAACCTGTCTCAAGCTTAATAACTTCAAGGATACAATCATTTAAGAGGTTAATACAGATAAAGCAGAAAGAGGTTTAGCAATGTCCCTGGGACATTTTTCTCTCATAGTGGGCATATATCTCTAACATAGAATTAGAGATGAAGTCTAAGTCAAATTTGTGAGTCAACTTACATTGTGAGAGTGTTTAGGTCTTAAAACAGCAATTCATATCCAGATGGTTCCAGATCTTACATGACATTTTCCAGAAAGCCACGCTTCCTGATTCCATAGATTCTCATTTTGTTTATCATCAGCTCCTATAGGGATATTTTGACAAGAGCATTCCACAGAAAAAAACTTTTCTCCTAGCAAATAGCATTAGTCTATTTATCAGAAAATCTAGTTATTATCAAAAGAGAACTGGATCACTAACCAGCTGCTTTAACTCCTTCCTCCCCAAATTATAATACTAATTAATGTTTGTAAAATAGTGATTCTCTGATTCCTTCATTTCATTATCTCTGCTTTCTCTTTTTAAATACCAATACGGACATACGAGTATTTTTAATCAAACATATTAGAATCACTTATAATCTTCTTTTTTTAAATGTTCAAATTGTCACAAATTTGACTAGTAGAAGACTCAAACTTTTTCTATGTCTTTTTGGCATGATCTCATTTGTATTTGAGCACTCTTACTTTCTGCCACAAGATGTCCCAAACTCACCTTCTTCTTTCCTAGTCCCAGATAGACTCTAACATTTCTCCAAGGAGCCTCAATCTTTGCAGGCAAAAGATCTGTGTACTGGATGGTAGTGGGGTGACATTGCATCTGAGCACTGCCCAGCAGACAGAGCTGAATAATCTGTATTTATATTTGTATCTTTATATTGTGTCATGAGATTATGCTGAAAATTCACATTTAAATTTAATATAATAGATTTTAAAAACCTTTTAAATGTTACATGAATATCCCTATTCTCTTGCAAAAATCTTTGTTCCTGATAATATTAAATATTTACATGTATGCTTTATCCAATCAAATATATAAAGTAGTTTCAGAGTTACAGTAAATACATTGTTAACAAATTTACTAAGTGCAATTAATTCCCTTGCAGGTTTTACATCCTTAGAATATATTCATAAAATATTTAGAATCAAGTTACTGTGTTCACAGATCACTTGAGTAATTCCTTTTTTTGTAAATTTACATTGACAAATTGGTATGCATTTAGTTTCACACACACACACACACACACACACATATATATATAAGATTTATTTATTCATTTTGAGAGAGAGAGTGCATGAGAGCACAGGCAGTGAGGGGCGGAGGGAGAGAGAGTCTTAAGCAGACTTGATGCTGAGTGTGAAGCCCGAAACAGGGCTTGATCTCAGGACTCTGAGATCATGACCTGAGCCAAAACTAAGAGTTGGAGGCTTAACTGCCTGTGCCACCCAGGCGCCCCTACATATTTTTTGTATTCAGTTTTAATAACCACTTCCTTTACCACTGCCCTTGAGTCCATTTCTATTCTAAACTGAAGCCACTTCTCTTTCTACACAAAGTGATGACCAGGTGCACCTCTCAGATATTTGCCCAAAGTGAAATTTTCTTGTGTCACTGTTTTAAAATATCCATTTTTGGGTGAGGTTGTAGTGTACCTGCTAACTATTTTTGCTTGTCTATAACCAAGTTAATGTACCTATAAGCCAAACTCATGCATTTTCCTCCTCTTTTAACAGGTTATAAGAGATCCTGCATTAAATTATAATTATGAGATGAGGGAGCACTGTTTGTGCAAATGTATGGGTGTCCAGGACACCTGCTCAACAGCTATCTTGTACACTCTGGTCCTGCTCATCCTCTATTCCCTATGTACTACTTTCATCTTATTATGATTTGTTGTTGGATACATCCAATATTATGACTTAATGGATCTGAAAGGACTCAGCTCATGATGGCCAGTTCCAGTTGCATATACTTGGTGTCCCACAGGAAGTCATACACCTCTACAATGACCCAGCAGCATGCCAGGAATTGTCTGTCAAGAGACAAATAATTCTATGCTGCAAAAGAAATGGCCTTGCTCCCAAAACTCAAAGGTCTATGTTGTAGTTCTCTCACTGGTACTTGCGACAAAATACAAATGATATTTTTTTTCCATCACTGATATCTCTAACCACATAGAGTCTTCTGCCTGGACCTTCTGCATAGCTTTTCCTCTCTGGGTTCTATTTAAATCTGGTAGTTTTTGTTTCCCCAATAACCCTAGTAATATGATAACATTAAACTAAAAAAAATTACTCAACATCGTGCTTACTTCTTTTAAGAAATAATGAAATAATTTGCATTTTATTTTGCTAAGAATGTCCTATAAAAGCCCTTTATCTTCAGAACCCTAAATACATAATGAGTTTGGAGGGCCCTGAAACACACAGGGTTTACCTCCCAAACCCTGGAGCATTAAAGTTCTCCAGATGCCTTCAGCATGCTAGCCAACTCTTGATCATCCAGGTGAATAAATATAATTTTATTGGTGAAATACATCAACATCATATTCTGCAGAATATAAGGATATTCCAGGGATCTTTGGAAAATATTATTATAGAAGGCAAGAGTGTTACTATCACTCTATGACAAAAGTAGAAATTTATATTATTGTCCATTTCATATGAATGTGAACAGCTTTGTTTTTTCATTTCTAATTAGGTTAGAACAGAACAAATTATCCAAATCAATGTTCACTTATCATGTACCTGAGTCTATATTTATCTGCTCTCACACATATATCACATCTGACATCACGACTGAAATTTGGGCTAATGGTGGTCTATGATTAGCCTTGATGAATCATCTAGTTTCTACAAAGGCCAGACTCATAAACTGAACATAGATATAATGGGGACTACAGACCTATATCCCTTTTGATCCTTAAGTTTGGAACTAATTTCTACCATACCTTCACCCAGGATGTGATGTTGTTTTGAATTATTAGCCAAGTGGAAGGCAATTACAGATGCTTCCAAATGATTTTCCCTACTATAATAACCTACTGTAATAACTCTTATCATATGTAATAGGTAGAATAATGGTCCTCAAATATTTCCATGTCCTAATTTCTGGAACCCGTGAATATATTAAGTTACATGGTAAAAGGGTTGTTAGATGATCTTCATATAGGAATATTATCCTGAATTATATGGGTGGGTCCAATGTAATCACAAGGGTCCTTAAAAATGGAAGAGGTGGGAAGAAGAAGGAGAACCAAGGAGATAAAAATGTGAGAATTTGGCTTGATGTTTCTGAGTTTAAAGATGAAGGAATTGGGTCATGAGCCAAGAAGTGCAGTTGGTCTTTAGAAACTCAGAAAGACAAGAAAATGGATTCTACTCTAAAGACAGCACTATTGACACATTGATTTTAGCTCAGTGAGTCCCATTTCAGACATCTGAATGCAAAACTATAAAGTAGTTAATTTGTTTAAAGTCACTAAGAATGTGGTAAGTTATTGAAGAAGCAATAAGAAACATACAGGTTTAGGGAACTGGAAATTGGGTGCTGCTATAATAAATACCTAAAAATAGGAAAGTAACTTTGGAATTTGGCAGTGGGGAAAGGCTGGACAAATTTTAGCTGCTACTCTAGACTTGTTGGTTGTTATATTCACTGATTATTGCAATAATTGCACTTATTCTCTCTAACTTCTGATAATTAAGCAAATTGCACCTGGCCTCTATTGTTTTACAGTCCCATTATTCCCCTTATTTTCAGAAAGCCAAGTTCTGTACCATCTTTCCTATCATTACAGGGAATACAACTGAGTTATTTGCAAGTGATTTGATTCTTTTAAGGCTTTTTTTTTTAATTTTTGGAGTTTTTATTGAGATAATTGCAGGTCCACACACATATGAAATAATACTGAAAGACTGTACACTTTCTCCAATTTTCCCCAAAGGTAACATTTTGCAAAACTTCAGTATGTTGCATCATATTGCAGCAAGGATATTGACATTGATCCAATCTACCAGATGTGAGTGTGGTTTAAAAAAAAAAAAAAGGTGTAAAAGGGACAGATGAAGGCCAGATCATGCCATTCTAAAGAAACTGTGCCTATGACCAGCTGCTGCACTCTAAGAACATTCTCAAATGACTCTCAGAATACATGGTATGTTAGAATCCCAATTGGAAGATCATGTACAAGTGCTATGGTGACTCAGAGGTGGAAGGCCATTTCTGGCTGGGATGAGATGAAGGTAGAGGTAGAGTTGCAGGGATTATTGGTAGGACTTTTAAACTTTGTTAGGCAAGATGAAAGGAGCCTTTTAATCCAGGGCCATTTTTGCTCCTGCTGTGTAACCTACCATCATTCTGGGAATTTACAAGATCTATTGTTCTGACTAGTAGAAGCATGAACCATGCCCAGTTCTGTGTATATCTTTGCGATTATCCACTTGGTTTCTTTGACATGGTTCTTTCCCCCTGGAAATTCCCTCACACACCTGTATTATGCTAATCATTACTCATCTAAAGTTATGTGAGACCCTATGCAGATTTATGGAGCTTTATCTCTCACTATGCATCTCTCTCTCTTCTCTGCATCTATGCTTTATGAATTCTTGCCACCTTGGCCTCCCTGATCTCCCAGCTCTCTCTCCTCAATTCAGAGTGATCACCAGACTCTATGTGCATCCCCATACCTTTGGTGCATCTTAAATTCTTTCCAGGAGATAAACTAGGGGAAATAGACAGTTTACTAAATTTCTCCTCTCTCAGGGATAATAGTCCTGCCCATCTGATATTTAATGGACAAAAACCATTGTTTTATACATTTTTTATTTTTAAAAATATTTTTAAGTTGAGAGAGTAAATTGTATCCTTGTTTATCATGACCATAAATGGAAATCAGCATCTTCATTCTTAAAATACCCTCTTCTTGGTCTCCTAGGTAGGCCAGGTAAGACTATGGGATTAACACAATGAATGAGCTCCCTGATTTGAATGAGGATGATGGGTCACTGCATAGCAGAGTGGAAGCACTTTACTGACAAAGATGGGTGCATTTTCTATAAGAGGAAGCAGAGATCCATCAATATTTAGAATATTTTACTTACAGGTAGTTTTGGCAATGGCTAATTGGACACACTTCCTATAGTGCTATGTTATTGATCTTTATATTTAAAGAAAACAAACCAAAAAACCACACAAAACCTTAAAGATCCATTTGTTCAGAAATCTAATGAGCTGCCACAAGAGACTTGCCTATCGTTTACTGCAGGGTCCATAACTACATGTGTTCAGAGACCAAGATCCCATTGATTAAAGCAAAATCTGGCTTTCTTGAAAAATACTCTGTGTCACTGCCACAAGTTAATATAAGTTAAATCTTCTCATACTTTTCTGTAAGCATTTACTAGAATAAATATGAAATGGGAAAAATGATGTAGCCAGACTATTCAGGGATTACTAACACTGACTCTGAATTGACATGTTTCTGGGGACAGAAAAATGCTATTCTAATCCACAATTCAAATTGGTGGCTTTTGTTGGCGAGATGATATATAGGCTAATCTCCACTCAGAGTGGGCCTGGCTGTTCCACTAATATTTTGGTTATATACCAAGTTCTTGAATATATATAATTGGAATAGATTTTCTTGGCAAATGGCAGAATTTCCACATAGATCTGTAACCCCTAGGGTAAAGCTGTTATAGAAAGGTATAAATGAAATTACCTAAAACTTACCTTCCATACCAGGATAGTAAAATAAAAGTAAAAATCCATGGGGCACCTGGGTTGCTCAGTCGATTGGGCATCTGCTTTCAGCTCAGGTCATGGTCCCAGAGACCTGGGATCGAGCCCCACATCGGGCTCTCTGCTCAGTGGGGAGTCTGCTTCTCCCTCTCCCTCTGCCCCTCCCCCTGTTCCTTCTCTCTCTCTCTTGCTCACTATCTCTCTCAGATAAATAAATACAAGCTTAAAAAAAAATCCAACCTGTGGGAAATTATAGATTAATTCCTCTATTAAAGACCTGAAAAAGACATGGATGTTGAGACCTATCACATCCCCATTAGCTTATCTGTGTGTATATGCAATAATTGGGATGACCTTGCAGTATGACACTGGATTATCATAAACTTTATCAGGTGGTGACTCTAAATGCAGCTTCTATTTTTTATGTGATATCTTTGCAAGAACACAATAACACACATCTGGAATGCTGTTATAGACCTGAATAATTGTTTTTTTTCCATCCTAATATTCAAAGGCCATGTGAAGCATTTTTATTTTCTCTTGGTAAGGCCAACAGTATACCTTCACATCTTGACATTTCACATAACATCAAACTACAATGTAGTCTACTACACTGATGATAAAATGTTAATAGGTTCTGATGACCAGGAAGTAGTAAGTAATGTATTAAGGCATTTAAACTAGAGATTTGGAGATATATCCCACAAGCTGCCAGAAGTCTGCCATCACAGTGAAAGGTTTAGGGACCAAATGGTCTAAAACTATCAAAGTAACTCTTACATAGTAAAATAAAAGTGCACCTTACATCACTACTACAGACAATGAGGCACAGTACTTGGTAGTTTTTGTTTGTTTTTTACCATCAACACATAAAACAGTCAATTGTGCTACTTCCATCTGTCATCAAGTCACCCAATAGGCTGTAAGGTTTGAGAGGTACCAGAAAAAAGGAAAACTCAACTAATCTATACTACAAGTTGCATTTCCACTCGGAACTTATGATTCAGAAGATCTAATGATATTCAAAGTGTGGAGAACTGGATTTTGTGTAGAACCATTTTCAAGCCCAGTATGGATCATTTCAGACCTCTAGGATTTTAATAGCAAGGCCATGTCGTGTTAAACAAATAACTATTATTTTTTTAAGATTTATGTATTTATTCATTTATTTGAGGGGTGGGGAGGGACAGAGGAAGAGAGAATCTAAAGCAGATTCCATGCTGAATATGGAGCCTGACACAGGGCTTGATCTCACAACTCTGATCACGACCTGAGCCAAAACCAAGAGTTGATGCTTAACCGACTGAGCCACCCAGGTGCCCCGACATTTTAATTATAACGTGCCGTGGTGTTCATCTTTGTTTGGGGCTCCTTGGGTTCATCTTGTTTGGGACTCTTTGTGCCTCTTGGACTTGGATGTCTATTTCCCTCTCTAGGTTAGGGAATTTTTCAGTTATTATTTCTTCAAATAAGTCTTCTACATCTTTCTCTCTTTCTCCTTCTGGGACCTCTATAATGCGAATATTTGTTTGCTTGATGTTGTTGAATATCTCTTAACCTATCCTCATTTTTAAAAATTCTTTTCTCTTTTTGCTGTTCAGCTTGTGTGCTTTCCATTACCCTGTCTTCCAGACCACTGATACGTTCTTCTGCATCCTTGGATCTACTGTTTATTCCCTCTAGTATGCTTTTTATTTCATTATTGTATACTTCTACTCTGGTTCTTTTTAATATTTTCTATCTCTTTATTGAAGGTCTCACTGAGTTCTTCTATTCTTTTTTTAAAAGATTTAATTTATTTGACAGAGAGAGTGAGAGAGCACAAGCAGGGGAGCGGCAGGCAGAGGGAGAAGCAGGCTCTGGCTGAGCAATGAGCCCGATGCAGGGCTCAATCCCAGGACCCTGGAATCATGACCTGAGCCGAAGGCAGACACTTACTGACTGAGCCACCCAGGCACCCGAGTTCTTCTATTCTTTTCTGCAGTTCAGTGAGTATCTTTACAATCATTACTTTAAATTCTTTATCAGGCATATTGCTTATCTCTGCTTCATTACATTATTTTTCTGAGTTTTTTTCTTATTCTTTCTTTTGGAATATATACTTCTGTCTCCTCATTTTGCTTGACTTTCTGTGTTTGTTTTTATGGATTAGGTGAAATGGCTACTTCTCAAGTTGAAGGAGTGGTCTTGTGTATGGTCCTCTACATAGCTTATGTGTGCTTGGTGACTTTTGCTGGCTGGCTGGAGTAGTGGCTGTATATGCTAGTTACTCTTTCAAACCATTAATTTTTAGAGAAAGAATAAAGAAAAAATAATGATAAAGAAAAAATAATAAAAGAAAGGAAAAAATTGAAAAAGAAAAAGAGAGAAAAGAAGAAAACAAGAAACAAAACCAAAAAAAAAAAAAAAAGCATGACAAGACAAATTTTAAAAAGGAAAAAAAAATAATAATAAACAAAAATTCAAAATAACAGTTAAAAACAATAACAATGACAAAAACCAAACAAAACCACAGCTTGTTTTCTGTGCCCCAGCACCATAGGGCGGCTGGCATGGGCTTGTGTATCTTGGGCTTACTGAGGTTGCAAGCTCATTGTGAGGCTTTTTTCTGTGCACCAGTGTGACCAGAGCTGGTGTGGGCTTGTAGACCCTGGGGCTGCTGAGGTCTCAAGCTCCCTGTGATGACTGGACCCATCAGTTGTTGTGCCTGGACCCACCCATTAGGGCATCAGGACTCTCCAATTATGTATGACATCCAAACCCACCCTTTATGGCATCCAGACTCTGCTCAGTCTGGGCTTCTAGGGTGCAGGAGGAGAGGGCAATACAACTCCTTAGCCCTTTTAAACCAGAGCTTTTTTGTGTGTCCCATGGCTACTAGGGCTGGTATGGGTTTGTGGACCCTGGGCTTGCATAAGACACAAGCTCTCTGAGATGACTGGACCTGCCCATTAAGGTGTCCAGATCCTGCCACAGGTTTTTAAGGTGGGGTGGGAATGTAAACCATGTTATTCTCCAGTCCCTCTGTCTGGAGAGCTTTCCCACAACTTTTTGGATGCTTGGCAGAGATCTAGTATTGTCTCTTTTATGTGTTACTTGCTATTTCAAACCATGGCTTTTTTTCTGAGTCCAAGGACAGAGAGATCTGTTCCTGGTCCCTCAGCACTGTCCCTCCCCACTGTTGTTCACCGTGATGGGGTGGGGGTTCCTTTTGTTACTGTGTCTCCATCTCTCTTGCTGTTATCTTGTCATTCTATCTTTTGTTGTTCAGTAGCTGTTCATTCAGCCCTCAGTTCTTCAGGAGGAACTGTTTTATCAATAGGTGTAATTTGGTGTATTCTGTGGAGGAGCTGAGTTCAGAGTTCCTATGTTGCCATTTTGAACCAGACCTATATTTCTTTTTTGTTTGCTGGCTATATGTTATACTCTGCCAGTACAGGGTGCTATGGGACACTGCATAGCTGGAGGAGGATGAGACAATTTTATATTCCTCCAGCTTTTATGATTTTCAGTGTGACAGCAAGATTACTGGCATGCATTCATCACACTGGTGGCAATTCTTGTGGTTCTTATGATGACGCCCTCCAGACAGCTTCTTTATTATAATAGTGGTAAAAGGCCTTTCAGTACAACAGTGGGCACATTCCAGCAAATTTTTCTTCACCATAAGTGGTGTCTCCTTGTGGCAGCAATATCCTCTTAGAAATGGTCCAACACTCAGCCTTTCAGGACCCTCCTCTGTATTTCTTCACCATTTACTTTTTCCTTAGCCCTAGGTGTTGAAGCTACTTTGTGCTGCCATATCCTAGAGTGATTTCTTATCTCTTTTAGTAGTTAATCAACTTTTACATAGTTCAAAATTTTTCATATTCATTGAATTTCTCTGTTCAATTTACTACCTATACTTTGACTGATACAGACTAACTTATAATATCCATTAGCATCATTTAGCATTATTTTTGGTTTTCATTCTTCTAAGCACATGACAGTACTACAGGAACATAGTAAGATATATGAAAAAGGAGAGAATTAAACAAAATTATTTTCTGTTGTCATACAAACACACAAAAGTAAATGCCTTCAACAACTAGAACGATAAAAATCCAAGAATATAGATCAAGGAATAGCATAGGTTAGAAATAAAAGAGAGAGCAAAAAAAGGAGGAGCACATCCAAAGGGTGATGATTGAAACCAACTAAACATGAATTTTTACATAAATTTCCCATCTCTGAATTAGAATTTACAAATGCACAGACGGTTTTTACACACATGCCTCTCGACATACCCATAAGTGCTTGTGACCTTGCTTTAAAAAGTGTTTATTTTAGAGCTTTCAAACATATAGAATGAATTTATGCAAACCTGTACATTTCCTACCTAAACTACACATAGTAGATGACATTTTTTACTGGACATTAGTGGAATATACGGAAAATGAAGAACACCTGTTATATGATAGCTGAGTATGTATAGAGGATTAGTGCCCCTGAGATTTTAAGGGACAACTAGTCTCTCTTCTTTCACATAACTCCCTGCCCTGCCCCCCACCATCATTATAACATTAAATTGTAACTTTGGGACTTAACAAAATAAAAAAGCAATATAAGTTTTTGCACAAAATAGATATATATGCATCCTGAGTCTCAAATATTTACAGTGCTATGTTAATGGAAAGTGAGGTATAGTTAATAGCAATAATAGCATGCAGTATTTCATGAAAATAATCCCTTTTTTTTAAACTATAGGACATAAAGTGATTCTCATCAGTATGAATAAAGCTAATGATAAACTATATAATAAAAATTTAAAACATGAGTCCTCTGATACTAATAATGTGAAAAAGTTCTAGTTCACTGAATATGGAATTGAGGAAATAGCTAAAAATCTGGATAAAGATGTAAGAAATACATATAGACATGACAAATATGATCTGAAACTTTACTAAATTATAGATATATTAATTTTAGATGGAATCTTTTTTTAAAGAGCAAACCAATTGTTGAGTATAAAATTACATTCCATGTAGGTATTTTATTTTACTCTTCAATTTTTACCCATATAATTTAATGGATGAGTCAGAAATACCTTCTCTCTAACATAATATAATAAATATAATAATATAAAATACTTACATATCTAAGTATTTGATGACTTAATCAGTAACTACCTTGGAAGCTGGGCATTTTTGCCTTGGCTAATCCTTTTGCACTGAGCCTGGAGGGATAGCCATTTAAAACTGCCTCTGTTTTCTGTGGTCTCAGAGGACCTTCATGAATGCAGAGCCCCATCAGCTCTTAGAGCTAGGTACTTTGGGAGTCAGTCACTCTGGTAATAACCTTAAAAGTTGGGATGCTAAATGTGTGGTTCAAACCCTTTGTCCCTTCATCCAGGGAGAAGCTGGGAGCTAGAGAGTCCCTCCCAATTATAAGGTGCTGTGCAGGGGTGCCATTTATGGAATGAGTGTGTCTTAGCTTTTCCTACCTGTTCATTATAGGTATCTTCTCAGGCACTAGTATGTAGGAGTCCCTCAATTAGTTTCTGGATTTTTCTCAGAGGGAATTGATCCATGTGTAACTGTTTATTCAGTGCATTCCAGGGAGGAGAAAAAGTCAGGTACCTCTTCTGCCATCTTTCTGCTGTCATTCTTGACTTATCCTTTTAAAAGAGTTTGGAGAAAAAAACATTTTTTAAGTTTAAAAGCATTAATGAAAGTTCTATTAGATAAAGGAGACTAATGATTTCCCATGTAAAATAAGCATTAAGTTAATCAATTTCCTTTATATAGAATCCACATGTAGATGAAATTCATTAAATTTGATAGTGTGGGTATATTTCTATGACACTAATAAGATATTTTCTTACACATTATCACTGTTTAAATTCAGTACATCACGAGTGGGTTAAATAAGCAAAATGACCTCTATTTTTAATCTAATTGAAATATGTTATTTATGGTCTGAAGTTCTAAAACAAATAAAGCTAAAGAGTTCGTGTTATGTGTGTTGTACGTGAGTGTATGCGTATTTTTCTGTTTCTTTAAAAAGTGTAAGTGCTTTTGTTGTTTTCAGATTTACTGTGCTTTTGCTGTCTTGTCTTTCTGAGAAAAAAATAGTTCTGCTGATATACAGGACAGAGGCTGCAAATAAACTGAATGTATGGTAATTCCCTACAATATTCCAGTAGTAAATTTTAACAGTATGATTGACAAAGAGTGAACTGGCCCATTAAGTTAGTTCTACTACTATAAAATCCTTCATTCCAAACTTAAGTGGTTGCCACCATTAACCATACAGTGACGTGCTCTTATCTAAGTAATTTCCCTTTACTCACTGTGCAGAATCATGAACTTCACTTTGGTTATATGGTTTATATTTTAGTAAAAATCTGTTGGCTCATTGACATTTTTTTAAATAATGCATTTGTCAATGCTTTACCTGCTGTGAAAACCATAATCCTCTTCTGTGAACTGCATTTAACTAAAGATGTTTTTATTAATTTACCTTCAAATTTCTGTTCAATGAATTTATTTATAAAATACTATCAAGAAAGTCGAATGATTGCTATTATTATAAAAGCATCAGTTATTATACATATATCCCATTATACTTTATACTTTTAAACCTTAGTGTAATTTTAACCTAGTACAGAATTTTATTCATCTTTTAAAATACTGAGGCTAAATTTACTGGTCACCTGCAAAAGCACTGTGTTTTTCACTAAAGAACATGTCCATTAGAGCAAATTTGGACTTACATATATTTTTGTATCCATGTTAAACCTATAATACAGTCTGTAACACTATTTGGTAAATAGTAATATTTGAGTTAGTCCATTTATAATGAAGGGGAATTATTTTTCAGTATGATGAAATGTGTTCTTAATATTTGAGCTTAATCAACACTTGATTTAAACACTTAAACCCCACACGGGAAAGTATTTTAAATAGTCTTTGTTATATTAAAGCATGTAATAAGGAAGCATGGGTTTTAATCAATTTTAATCAATAATCATACCGAATCCTATAATTAATGAAGGGGAAACTAAATCATATTTAAACTCATTCTCATTGGAGTCAAATTCCTGGATCTCTGCCTCTAACTGAATGTGTGGTATCAGGGCTATTAATGTCCATGCCTTTGTTTCCTCACCTATAAAAAGAGTATAATTATGAAACTTAAATCCTAGGTTTGAGTGAATGTTAATTATGGTTACATATGTAAATTATTTGGCACTGTGCTTGGCATATTGCAACTACACAATAAATGTTTGCTATGATTATAATTGGTTGCTATTATTTTGAGTCTTACAGGTTTTGTTAAAAAGTACTGTATTATCATATTAGAGGTACACATATTAATTTAGAATTATTTATTATTCAGAGATAAGAGCTGACTTGTGTTATTACCTTTGCTTCAGATCCCATAAACATGAATTGAAAACTTTATTATTTATCAAGAGCTGTACAAGGTCCAGTGAGTTACAGGAGAAGTAAGAAGAAATCCTCAGTGAAAACAAAATCATTTTTTTTGCAATAACATCAAAATGAACAATTATGAAACATAAAGCTAATATAGTAAATGAAAACTCCATGAAAAATATAAGACATCTTTGAAAAAAATAAGAATTTTAAAAAGGAAAGATATGCCATATTTTGCATTTAGAAGACTTAATATTGCAGATGTCAATTTTCTCTAAATTGATCACTAAAGTAAATACATTTCCAACAACTTTTTGTAATAAATATTATTAAAGCTGAGATTCTAAAATTTACAAAATAATGCAAAAAGCCAAGGAAATATTTCCCCCTTTTTTAAAAAAAACTTTATTTATTTGAGAGAGAGAGAGAGAGCACAGAGGGAGAGGGAGAAGCAGACTCCCTGCTAAGCAGGGAGCCCAATGTGGGGCTCAATCCCAGGACCCCGGGATCATGACCCAAGCTGAAAGCAGATGCTTAACTGACTCAGCCACCAGGCACACAATATTTCCCCTTTTTATTAGGATATAACTTACATATACTAAATTGTATACATGTTAGGGATACAGCTCACTTTTTTATAAGAATATAGCTAAAAGCTTTATACATATGTGTTGGTCATTCAACTTACTCTCATATCAAGATTTATATTACTTCCATTCCCAGAATATTCCCTCTACTGCATTACTGTTGGGAGAGATTTTCCTAGTCAATTCCCATCTCAAAGATGATCACTCTTCTGATCTCTATCATTATGGATCAATTTTGTCTGTGAAAGTTTTTATAAAGATAGAATCACACAATATATACTTTTTCTTCCTCACATTTTTGTGATCAAAACAGTGTTTGTGAGATTCAACCATGCTGGTGTTTCTAGCAATTGTTTGCTTTGAATATGCCATAACTCTTTATGCATTCTTCTGTTGATTGATATTTGGATTGTTTAAAAACTTTTGGTTATCATTAATAGTGATATTATTAACATTATTTTATGTCCTTTCTTGATCATAAACACTACTTTCCACTGAATATACACACAGAATGGAATTATTCAGTTGTTGTCAACTTCAGTAGATAGATATCACCGAAAAGTTTTTCCCCGTAGTTGTTCCAGTTACAGTACTACAAGCAATATATGTGAGTTTCAGTCAGTCGACATCCTTTCCTCATTTCAACCATTCTGGTGGATGTATGGTAGTTTTGTGGATTTTACTTGTAGTCTTTGACAACTAGCAATATTGAGTTGCTCATCATATGATTTGGAGACATGCATGAAGTACCCATTCAATATTTTAAGTTTAAACTTATAAATACTTTTTTCTTTAAAGTTAGTGTTCTGTGTATCCTCTTTATCTTGCCTATCTAAAGATCATGAAGGTATTCCTTATATTTTCATCTAGAAACATTTTTAAATTATTTTTTATTATGTTAATTTAGCCAGCATATAGAATCATTTTTTTAAAATTTTACCTTTTACATTTATCCTAAGGATTCTTTTCAAATTATTTTTTCATTTGATGTGAAATAATTGTCAAGATTAATTTTTTCCTTATGAACATACAGTAGGTCAGACTTTTTAAGACCATTATCTTGCCCAATGGACTGTATTGATGCTTTTGTCATAAATCATGTGACTTTATTTCTGGACTCTCTACTGTGTTTTATTGGATTATTTATCTATTTTTGTAATAATATATTGCAAGAAACCCTACACAACTGATGAATTATGGAACTCTACATCTGAACCTAATGATATACTTACATTGGCTAACTGAATTTAAATAAAAAAAAAGAAAATGCTTCTATCTTCATGAAAGATGTTAATTGAAAAAATTAAAATTAAAAAAATAATATTTTGCAAGAAACTCTAGGAGAAAATGATATAAGCTAATAAGATTTTTAAAAAGTTATCAAGGCTACAGTAATTAAGAGAGAAAGTGGTATGCTATATATTTTATTTCTTGGATAGGTAAGGGTTACATAGTTGGTAATTTTATAATGACATTAAACTCTATATGTTTCACAAACTTTTCTATATATTTTACAATACAAAGCAAAGTAAAAAAAAAAGACTCTGAGGATCAAATTGAATCACACAACTAACCAGATGCCTACGACAGAATAAACTTTCCAAAACCTATACCATAAAATATTATTTTATGGCAAACTAAATATGGGAAGATCCAAAAAATAATTATTCAAAATTTTATGGTTATTTAAAAATTTATGCCATTTTAACAATGGGGGAATGGCTAACTACAGAGGCAGTGTGTAATATTGATGTAACCCTTGGGGCTATGAATAGTTGCTCTAGCCTTTTATACTATCCATGAGCTTTCTCAAGGATGGTATCAAACTTGCCTAACAATGCCAAGGAAGTTAGAGCCACACTGGTAAGACTCAAGTGGTGAAACAATTCCTAGAAATTCACATTTACCATCTGGGAACAAGGCTTTTTTTTTTTTTTTTTTTCATCTGTGGTATGTTTTATGAGTAAAAATCTTAAGTTTAAACTTGCAAAGTCTTGGTAGTTAGTAATAGGTCATATTACCATATTCTGTCTAAAGAGTCACCACTATATAAACAGAATGCTGTGGGAGAACAAAAGACCAACAAATTCATCCTGGGGAGACCTGAAAGGAATTCACAGAAGAACTAAACTTTGAGCTGGATTGAAAAATAAGTATGACATTGCCTGGGAAGAAATGAAAAATACAAGAGATCATCAGAAGTAAAGTACTGGATCATGAAAAGTTGGTAAGGTCACTGTGGCTGGAAGGTAGAATGGATGGAGCATTGGTAGAAAATGCCATTAGTGTGATAGGTTGGGGCCAGATTGGGGAAAATCTTATCCATATATGGATATACATGGTCTTCATTTATTCTGCAAAATCACAAGTATCTGTCCCAGTCAGCCATTACTGAGCACCTGCTGTATATCAGGAAATAATGTGGATATTTTCATGTTACTACACAGTCAAGGCTTTTTTAGCAAAAATTACTGGCAACCTGGGTTAAAGGATGAGTGGATGGCAAACAAGTCTTGGATGTGAAAGATAGTGAAATATTCTAGACAGATTTACAAATTTATCTTTCCTGGAGTCATTTGTTCACTTTTCAAAGGATAATAAAAAACACACACACACAAACAAGGCCAGTTGTTTATATTACAAAGTGTTGTAACAATCTAAAGATCTTCCTCTTTTCTTCCCAGAAATGGTGTAATTACATTAGGGAGCAAAGATTTCCGTCCCTCTCTCAAAAGGAAAGGGAGACAGCTGTGCAATCATTCCTAGGAAAGCTTTCAAAGTCATAATTTCAGTGTTTCTCTCCTATAGTGGATTGATGACATCTGCCTTGATCATGTCACTCGATGGAGAAATGTGGCATTGGGAACAAATGCTAACATATTCTGTAAGTAAATAATTGGTATGCCTCTGATCCAGAAAACTTGTGTTTGCTGCCAGGAGAAGACAAATAAATATAGATACTAAAAACTTATCATATGTCCCAGGGACAGTTCTAACTCCATGCCTAATATCTTTAAGAAAATAAATTTTTAACTTCTCACAAATTCTCATGCTAATTATTTTTTATTTTTTAGTAAGGTCATTCCTCAGAATATCATCAAAAGGAACCAGCATAAGGTTAAGTGTTATACATAGGTTATCTCACTTATTTCCTATAATAACTTAAGAGCACCAATTTATATATGAGGGTATGAACTCAGAAACATTAAAAACAATTGTCAAAAAGTGGAGTAGAAATAACATATCAGGTCAGTCTGATTATTCACTCTACATCACTACTTCCTTTAAATACATTTGACTGAAGGAAGGAAGTAAAATGATTTATGTTTGTGTGCATTGTGTGAATTAAAGTAGGTGCTTAAAAATGAATAATTGAAAGAAATAAAATATCACTTCATCAGAAATATTCAGATTTTTCCCTTTGTCCGAATGAATTAAGTTTTACTCTATTTCCTAACAGACCAATACTGTCTCTCAAAGCATCTGCCCCATACCTAACTCTAGGTAATGAATAAAGTGCCTTATACATCAGTAAATTGACCTAGGTAACAACCACAATCATTATCATTGTCATCATCATCATAACAGCTTACTATATACCAGGCAGGTATTAGCTGATTTAGTCCCCATAATTAACTTTTAAAGTAGGCAAAAGACATCATTACCTTGTTTTACAAATGAAGAAATTCAGGCACAGAGATGTTAAATGGCTTCCCAAGGTCACATAACTAGTAAGTGACAGAAATCTGATTCCAGTTCAAGTTGTTGGCTCTAGGGTCCATGCTCATAACCCCTATAGGCTATTGTCTCTCCATAAAGGATTTCAAATGCCTTCATGCTCTGTGAACTGTATTTATACTTTGGGGAATAGAATTTTTTATGATATCTCTTATTATATATGTTTTATTTATTAAACATTAATCATCTTTAGATTGCATATTCTACTTTAGATGGCCAATGAGTGCTGAAGTCAAACTAGCTACAGCACCAAAACTATGCTCCAAGAACATCTTGTGTAATTTATATTAAATGTGAAAATAAGCAAATTTCCTTAAAAAGTCATGCCTATAGCATGGCAGGTGCATTTTCTATAATCATGTTCCATGAAATAAACATCTGACTGACTCATTTTTGCTCTGTAGCATCAGCTGTTACAAAGAAGTGACAATTTACACAGCGATTTGATATTTTTGATTGTCTTACTATAACAAAACTCTTTCAAGGCCCAGCTGCAAGATAGCCATTATATTCCTAAAATTCTCAGTGAAAATTAACCACATATCCTTACTTACTATAGCCTCTGTCAATCTATTTTTTGGGAGACAGCAATGAAGTTCTTGTAGATATTGCACTCAAAATTTGTAAGTCTGAAGCAATTTCAATATTCACATGAAAATAAACATTTTAGCAAATATTCAAGAGAAAGTGGTGCCTATTGCATAATATTATCACTTACATAAATATACTATATATGTGTATACATATTATACATGTATAGATATGTCTATATTTGTGTGCCTGGGTATATATACATGTATGTATTAGACAAACTTATTTTACTAATTATTTTTCTTCCTTTCAACTAAAATAATTAACATAGTGGAAGTCGATATAGCCCAAACATCAGATATTTTGGCCCATCTGCTCCTAAATCCATAATGAACTTTGCACAAGTCAGATGAGATTGATGAAAACATGCTCAATTGGTGTCCAGAACTCAAAGGAGTTAGTCAGCATAGCCAAGTGGAAACAATGGATGGCACAGTTATCTAATGATCTTCAGCTGTTGTTAGGGCCAATGATTTTTTACACAGTCACTAAAATATTTTCCAGAACATTAAAGATAAAATGTATATTTAATTAAACAAACTTGGCTTTAGGAAACTAAAATTAATAACATAATTGAGAAATGTGAAATTTCTTCCAATTTGATTGTCATTATGTGCTATAATTCCTGGGCTGCTAGTAATCTGCTTCCAGAGTGTTTTCTGACTTTGATTCTAAAGATTTCATGGGAGTCTCCACTAACCAACATTCAACCATCACACTGAAAGGTAAAAACAAACAGGAAAAATGAATTGATGTTCTATTTTTTGTACAAAGCAGTAGTGATGATTAAGATAGACTGGCAGGCTTCAGTGGTGGAAAAATTCCTATTATTCCCATAAAAATTATTTGCATTTCATTCTGTATGTACATTTATTTTTATTTTTTGACTCAATAATCACATTTTTTAAATTTCACAATAGTTTACAATCTAAATATTCTTTAGCTTTTTAAAACATTTTCATCAAAAATCATAATTCCTTTTGAAGAATACAGGAACTTCCTGTATGTTGAAATGAAGATTCTTTCATGTAATAAATATTTTTGTAATGCATCTATCTCCTCAACTGTCTTAAAATTTTTTCTTAAAAATTATGAATATAGAGGCTTTACCTACTTAATACTACTAATTCACAAAAGTTTCATTATGTGTGAAAAAGCCTAACATTTAAAAAAAACAAACAAAAAATCACAGTTTATTTTTAATTCAATAACATCACGGAAATAAAGCTAAACTGAGTCAAGAGATTCCTATTTTAGTTTTAGCCTAGAACAAGTCAACATTTTCTTCTCTGAATTAGGCCAAGTTACTTAACTTCTCTGGGAATCAGGTTTGTTATTAAATGAAGGAATTCAGCCTTAAAGTTTCCTTTCAGCTTTATTATTCTGTAATATTTCCCAAAATATATTTGTCAGAAACCTAGTCTTGTAAGTTATTCCACCTCAAAATGAGGATTTCATGATAAATTCATTTGGGAATTTGCATACTTCATTTATTCAATGTACATTTCCATAATACTTTTACAGTGTGAACTAAGACTGCCTTGAGAAGTCAATTGATATGTTTTATCAAGGAGACAGCATTAATCAAGTAATCATGCCAATAAGTGCTTAAAATAGCAATTATAAAATATAATACAGATGAAAGGTACTTGATATTCTGAGGTTCCTATTAGACTGGACAGTCAACCAAGGCTTTATTGAGGAAGTGACAACTTAACTGAGATTAAATGGATATGTAGGATTGAAGTAGGAAAGCAAGGAGGAAGATATATCTAGTGAGTGGAAAACGTGAACAAATGCATACTGGCAGAAGGGAGAATGACAGTAGAAGACAAATTAAAGCAGACCCACGTGGCAGAGGCAAAGACCACACCCCAGACTGTAGAATTGATAAAGACCAGGCTTTTAAAGTCTTTATGCAGGTAAAGATTTTGCTCTTATAAATGAAGAAGAACCATTCAACAGCAGCTGAAAAGTATTGGGAAAGGGCATTCTCAATGGAATAGGAGATCTGGACAAATACTTGACAGGTACTGTACCTATTGCATAACTTATCTATCTGTCACATAAACTTAGTACTTAAAACGAGATGTATTTGTTATATCCCATCTTATTACTATTTTTTATTGATGTATAATTAACATACATCGTTATATTTGTTTCAGGTATACAACATAATGATTCAACAGTTTTAGAGTATTCAGTGCCCACCACAAGTATAGTTATCACCTGTTGCCAAACAATGTTTTTATAATCTTATTGACTATATTCCCAAAGCTGTACTTTTCATCTACATGATTTATTTTGTAACTGGAAGTTTGTACCTCTTAATTCTCTTTTTTCTATTTCACCCATTCCTCCACCTACCCCCCTTTGTCAACCACTTGTTCTCTATTTAAGAGTTTGTTGTCTTTTTCTTTTTTCTTTGTTTTTTAAATCATAAAATCATATGGTATTTGTCTTTCTCTGTCTGACTTATTTCACTTAGCCTTATACCCTCTAGGTCCATTCATGTTGTTGCAAATGGCAAGATTTCATTCTTTTTTATGGCTGAATATATATATGTATGCCACCTATAGGAGTTAACAAACACATTACACTAATGTGTAAACACAGTCACATTACACTAGTAATACATTACATTGTAACACAAATTTTATATATATATATATATATATACACATATACATATATACATACACACAGGTATGTATGTATATATGCCACATCTTTGTTATCCATTCATCTATTGTTGGACACTTCGGTTGCTTTCCATATCTTGACTATTGTAAACAATGCTGGAATAAACATAAGGGTATGTATATCTTTTTGAATTAGTGTTTTTGTTTTCTTTGGGTAAATACCCCATAGAAGAATTAGTGGATCATATGGTATTTTTATGGTCAATAATCTGGTTACAGCATAGTTGGGTCTTCTATTATAAGGTCTCACAAAGTTCCAATCAAAGTGTTAGATTGGGTTGTGGTATTATCCGAGGTTCTCTCTCACCCTTTGTGTGTGTGTGTGTGTGTGTGTGTTTCTCTGTGATATGAGTTACAAATCTCCCTAATAAAAGTGTCTATCAAGCTTTAAGAAAATGATCTACTTAAATCTAACAGAAAAGTGAGTAAAGCATATGAAAAGACAGAACAGGAAATACAAAGGACTCAAACCAATGGAAATATGAAACTCAACTATGCTCAGATTAATAAAAATACATATTAAAATGACACTAACATAGTATTTCCCATCTCAGATTGGGAAGATCTGACTCATTCTCTTGACCAGACTGTGTTCCTAGTGTAATGTGTTTGTTAACTCCTATAGGTGGCAATTTGGCAATCTTAATCAAAATTATAATTTTAATTATAATTTTCACTAGGCAATTTCATTTTGGTGAATTATCTCTCAGATATACTAGCACAGATACAACTAATGTCTGTAGTAGCAATCTTTTGAAACAACTTAATATCCAAATCTAAAAATAATTTAAATCAACTGTGTGTATCTATGGAACAGAATCCTATAGAACTATAAAAACAGAGCAAAACTAAAACAAAAATCAAGGAAGCAATCTATATACTGATTTGGTAAGATTTCCAGGATATTCTATTAAGTAAAAGGGCAAGATATTACATCTTCTAACCTGCATATTGTCACACTAATCTTCATGTAAAATAGGAAGAATAATGTATGTACACACTAGTTTATGCATAAAGAAATTGTGGAAAGTTAAACTAGACACTGGTTATACATTTTGATGTTTGTAAATGCATTACCTCTTCATAATCAAATAAAGTACTTGAATTATGAAAATAAGGAGGGTCACTGACAATAATGAATAGCACTGAAAAATTAAAATAAATTGAGAACTGAGGAGTCAAATATTTATACTCTCACTGATGTCCTTAATAAGAGAACTTATTTTAATTTTCATTGTACACAACAGACTGAAAACTTCTGCATTAATGAAACTCACATTAGAGCTTAATTCAGTGTTTTCCAAATTTATTTGGTCTTGTATGATTATTCAAATATCATACATTAAGAATCAAGCAAATTAATATTTTGTGGAATACATTTTGGAAAAATAGTGCTTTATGACATTAAAATTTTCAATTACTTTGTCAGTCATTAATAATTACTGTCTTAAAAGTTCCACTCTCTAGTGTACATGTAAGGTATATGTTTTAGTAATTTAATTATAAGTGCTTTTGAAGGATAACATATACAATTATAACCATTATGAAAAATGGTTTGCAGTAGAATGATAAGGAAATGAAATTTTTAATATGGGTGAGTTTGAAATTTTTTCAGGCTGAACTAGCAACCTTAATCCTTTGAATAACCTAGATTTTTAATTTGGCATGAAACCATTTCAAGCTGTGTAATAAAACTAATGAGGCTGCTACAACAGTGCAAAGCAATAATCAACATATATTTTATTGTTGGAAACTGTATTAAGTCCATGTATGAGGTGAACTAAGACAGCTTTTTTCTTTGTGTGCTTCAGAAAGAAGGATGAGAAAGAAAAAAATCAAATTACCAACTTAAAGGAAGATAAAAAAACATTTTAAAAATCACCTGAGTAGCATCAAGCAGTATTCAGACTGCTTTCCTAAAAAAAAAAAAATACCATTCTAAATATGTACAATGCCTGGAAAAAGTTCAGAATCATTAATTATTTTCAAATAAATGTAGAACCCTGAGAATCACTCAATGTAATGATATCAAAACACAAAAGTATCTTCTCTGCCTACCAATTGGACATAAACATACATATATATATATTAAGCACATATCTCCAACCAGCAGATTCCATTCATCAAAGCACCAAGTCTTTCTCCAAAGCAATTATGATCCATGGCAGTAAATATAAATATCTGTTAACATACATAATATGTCTGGCAGATGAAAATGAGTTCAGATTTATCCAAGTGATGTGCAATGTCAGAAAAAATGATGATTCTCATATGAATGAATTATAGTGACTTTTACCCATAATATATAAGCTGAATCAAGAGTTACTCTAAATTATATATTGGGGATTTTCAGAAAATGACAACAAAACTATTCAAAATAGTTCTTTGTACCACTGTACTACAATGATGAGTGAAGTACAGTCAACCAACACACGCCCATTTGTGCACTGATTCATTAGTACATCCAGCAACTGAGCTTCTCAGTTATCCACCTATTTACTGATTTCTTAAATTATTACTGAGTATAATGTGATCTCAGCACTGGCACTACATATATAATTAATCTACAGCCCTTGTCTTTCGGGAGCTATCATTCTAGTGGGTTATCAACACTACTAAGTATTCTTACCATGGGAGGTGATAAGGGGGTCCATTATAGTGGTAGTGGTGGGAGCATCTAACTCAAGTCTGGGATCAGGGAAAGCTTCTTGCAGGGGTGAGCTCAGTCTGACTAGCTTGACTGGGAGCAAGCCAGGTGAAGCTATTTGTAAAGTTATTTCAAGGCCATGTGCAAAGGCACAGAAAGAAGATATAGCCAGATGTACATAACGAATGACAACAAACCCATTGTTATTGAAGGAAGAGAAGAGAGGATCAAGATATCAGAATAAAATAGGAGATAGATCAACAAAAGGAGTATTTAAATTTGAAGTTTTAGAAATAATTGTGAATTAAAAGAAGACTCAAAAGGGGAAAAATGTAACAGAAATGTTTTTTAAAAATTTTATAAACATAGCACTTAAAGCATTTTGAATAAAATGTTATATCTAAATGTGTATATTACTGTTTTCTCAGTCTGAACAATTAAAGGCAAAGGTGCCTGTCTCTGTTATTAGGTTAAATGATACTTTAAGAAAAAAATGGAAAAATAAATTAACAAAATTAAATTATATCAGTGAAAATGAAAGTCTACTGTGTGTGACCAAGAAAAAGCTTGTATAATCATTGGTTTTGAAGGGGGGGGGAAGTCACACTACATTTGAGAAAACATCTCCAATATTTTAGTTTTGGCAGAAAAGAACCTAAGGAATGTTTTATTGGTCTCCCTTAAAACTTTAAAAATATTACTATTATTTTTTAGTAGGATATTGTACTCAATGAACTTCCATGGATATGCTTCTTTCTATGGTTTCTCTTGGAAACAAAAAAATTATGCCACGTAATTCAGAGGTTTTCTAACACTTAAACCACTATTAAATCATACTAATTTGTAGCTACATATCAAGTGTTGCTATTTAAACTAATTTACTAGTCAAATTCCTAACCAACATATTTAGAATATTTATTAATTAAAATAAGTTCTCAAAAAAAAAAAGTTCTCAAGTATCCTGTAGTTTGCTAGAAGTCATTAAGTCACTCAGTGTAACTTGCACAGGGTTGGGGAGAAATTAATCAACTAAACAGCTTTGCTACACAGATTTGTGAGTTGCACTTAAATATGCTGTATTCATTCTTTTTTTTTTTTTTTGCCAAGCATTATCTAAAGGGGTAGGTCTTGCTAATTAAAAGAATGATCTTCTAAATTTTAAACCTATAATTCTATGATTTTTCTCTATTTACCACAAAAACATGGATCTAAAATTTCTTTTAAGGATAATTATTTTTATTTTTGAGGATCTAGGAAATCAATGTTTCAAGAACACCTGTTTAAAAAAATCAAATTACCAACTTAAAGGAAGATAAAAAAACATTTTAAAAATCACCTGAGTAGCATCAAACAAAATTAAAGTATCATAATTTGGAAATAAAGCCTAAGAAGAAAATGCCTGGAATTTTAAGAAAAAGGAATCTTCTGGGGTGCCTGGGTGGCTCAGTCAGTTAAGTGTCTGCCTTGGGTTCAGGTCATGATCCCAGGGTCCTGGGATCCAGCCCTGCATTGGGCTCCTTGCTCAGTGGGGAGCTTGCTTCTCCCTCTCCCTCTGCCTGCTGCTCCCCGTCTTGTGCTCTCCCTCTCTCTCTGTCAAATAAATAAAATAAAATCTTTAAAAAAATTGCTTTCCTTAAAAAAAAAAAAAAAGGAATCTTCCATTTCCCTGTATTTCTATGTCACAAAGAGCCTTAGGAAGAGTCTAACTCTGCAAATTTGTAAACACTTGATTTACTTTAGTACTTGAATATATGGGATAGGTAAAGTCTAACGATTTATAGAAAGACTGGATATTAGTAATGTTGTGCTCAGGATTTACTGGTTTGCAATGGAAACTAGAGTATATATGTCCTGTTGCCATGGTTGGTCAAACACAAATGGATCTCTATATAAGTACATGCAATTTATTTGATTTAAAATATGTATTTTTATCAAATTTACTGAGAGCACTTCTGACAGATATATCACTCATTTCTTGGCTCTTCCCCTTTTATCATCTTCTTTTGGACAAGCAGCAAATGACTTCAATTAATTGTATAATTCTCAAGATGTGATATATAAACTGGTAATTTTCCAAACAAAATCAAATCACCAAAAATATGTAGTTTTCAAATGTGCATTTTACCTACCCCCAATAATCTGAATATCCAAAATACAGAAATTAGTTAGCATATTAACTTTATATCCCATTTTCACAATGGCATTCTAAATAGTGATATTGCTAATGTGAGTGTTTTTCTCTTCAAATTATTAGTTTTTAAAGGAAAGTAAAAGGAAGTGAACTTAATTTCTCTTCAGAGCAGTTCCAATTCTATATAGGAAACATAATGAAAGTCACATCTAGAGGGTCTGAGCATCTATATATGTACACCCACAATTTTGAAAGGGAGAATCCCCTTCTCCCCAAAAGTTCAAAAGCTGCATATTTTGATCACTTAAAAATGAAACTGATTATGTTGTTTAAAATTACACTGTTTTCCATTTTTGAAATTGACATTTATAGAGCATAATTTTTATCATTCTTTTCAAGTTGGGGCTAGTGTTTTCGGTATTAACGGTGGTAAATGACTAAAAAAATAAGTTTAGTTTAAAGGGATCCTTAAAATAAAATATAAAAATGGTAAAAACCAGGTGACTATTATGTATAGATTGGGATAAATTGCATACTTTTAAAAACCAGTAAGAAATTTTACTTTGAGGGAAGTATTGTATTTGAGAAAGACAAGTCACTTGGGGGAGCAGTCACTTATTGGAGGTGGAAGGGGTGAGATTCCAAAGTCTCAGGCCTCAAAGATAGATCAGTAGGAGGCTTCCTTTTAAAAATATGCGAATTACTGAACACTACATCTGAAACTAATGATGTACTACATGTTGGTTAATTGAATTTAAATAAATATAAATAAATAAATAAATAAATAAATAAATAAATAAATAAATAAATAAATAAAATGTCTTGTTAATTGCAGGGTCTTTTGTTTTTTGAGCTCCAAGATGGGTGTGATGAAAGTTTGAAAATAAAGAAATATTACAGATGTGAGTAGCAAGGTCTAAGAGCTTTGGCAAACAGACACTTTTGTGCATGAAGGGTGAAAATAGCATGCAGAGACATGGAGGATACACTCACTTTTTTTAGCACTAGGGAAGGACTCATCCTTAATTGCTAAAATTAAATTTTCAAGTTGGTTGTTAATAATTGAGACAGTAAAAGGCAAAGTATAGTAAAAGCAAACTATATTTGCATATGTTAGAACAATTCTCTATATATCTTAAAATATATATGTATATACATAAAACATTAAATATTAAGCCATCCTGATACACTACTCTCCAAGCCTTACTGAGCTTTTGAAAATATCTTTATCCTGTTTTTCACTAAATGTAAATCTGTTTCAAGCACATCTTTGTCCTTATGACCTTGTTTCAAAGAAAAAAAGGAAAGAGGAGACTAAACCAACTAATTGCTTAATGAATCTCCCACCTGTTAATTAAACAATTTAGTAGTATAAGAATCTGTCAAAAAGCAAAGTTAAAAATGAAAACATACACAAAATTGTGAAGATATTTAATTACCTGTAAATCTTTGTAAGCTTTTAAATAAAATATTTGAGTAAACATACTGTTCTCAGATTCAGACATTTATATAAACTATACCATATGGTCACTGCCTACAACACTAGTATTTCTCATTTTTTCTAACATCTAACTGTCCTAAAAATCATATGATGTGGTTGTTCTTATACTGAAGGTTTACAAAACTTGCCTTCTGCTTTCTCCAGTTTTTGTAAGTATGAGCTTATTCAATGCTCAAGTTCTTCCATATGTTTTCTTCCCTAGTCATTAAACTAAATATTACTATTGAGAAACTGAGATACCAAATAGTAAGTGACTTGCTCACAATCAAAAAGCATGTCAGTGATTGAGCTAGGGGAGTATCCATCTGACACCAAAGGCCTTCATGATGCTACACTGACTCTCATTTCACTTGGGTATTTTAACATGCCCAGCTTGAGAACCTCTAGTAACTCATTTCATAAAAAGAAAATTTTAAAAATAGATACTTGGAATGTTATGACACTATGGACATGCAACTTACATGAGATTTTTGTAAAGTAATGGCTTTTAATAACAATTTTCATATACTACCCCAAATACAGATTGGATAAATCTTTATATAAAGGCAAAATCCTTCATGCTGCACCCTTCATGTTGCCTCATCAGTATTACTAGAATTTTAAAAAAAGATAGAACATCTTATAAAAATGAAATCTCGCTATTTGCAACAACATGGATGGAGCTAGAAAGTATAATGCTAAGTGAAATAAGTCAGTCAGGAAAAGACAATTACCATATGATTTCACTCACATGGAATTTAAGAAAGAAAACAAACAAGCAAAGAAAAAAAAGAGAAAGAGAGAGAAGCCAAGAAACAGACTCTTAACTATAGAGAACTGATGGTTAACAGAGGGAAGGTGGGTGGGAGATGGGTGAAATAGGTGATGGGGATTAAGGAGTGCCCTTGTTGTGATGAGCATTGTGTGATGTATGGAAGTGCTGAATCATTCTATTGTACACCTGAAACTACTATGTCTCTGTATGTTAACTGGAATTAAAATAAAAAAAAAAGAGAACATCTTAAGCTACATATATGTTTACATTAATTAAAGTATACATATGAACTAAGAGTTTTTACTAGTCTATGATACTGTTCATTTTGTAAAAATCTTCATTCCATCTTTGCTTTGACTTTCAACTATTAATATGAATTTGCCAAAGAAGAACTTGAAAAATGCTATTGGAACTCCAAAACGGGGACTTGGGAAAATTTGGAGACCTCAAAATAGCTTTCAAAAATCTATGAAATGTTAATGTCTTTTATAGAATTTCATGGATAACTAAAATCATGTATAAAATATAATTCCTGATAACAATAATCGTTGTACCAAAACCTTATTTTTAATCAGTCTGAATTAACTATGAATGCTTTCATTGGCAGCCTACTACAAATATGGCATTGTTAGTAAGGCTCAATTAATATAATATTGAATATATTGAATAAAGTTAAAAATCTGTATTGATGATAGGTGACAAAGCTTCTGAGGTCATTTATACAAATGCCTGGCATTCATAATAGCAAGCAAACAAGATAAATGTTATAAATAAAAGGCATGATGTTCCAATCTCTTAAAAGTAGCATAGTGTCCCATCAATTAGTTTAAAAAATGTAGGTACCACAATGCATCCCTAAAATAAAATTCTATATTCCTGAAATAGTGATGGAATTTTATATCTGGGAAAACTTATTAGTCTAATCTACATGAAGACTGAACTATTATTATTGCTGTTATTATTATATGTTTTAATCACTAGCACCTTTGCTGTGGTTGGCACAGTGTAAATGCTCAAGTGTTGGTTAAAGTAGTTTTTATGTTCCATTTCTCAAGTAAGTCACACAAATTTTAACTAGGGTTTGCAATGATGTTCACAGGACCTTCTGTCTCACTCAAGTTCCCTTATGTCCAATATTCCATTGATGATTGCCACTGTTAACAATAATGATCTATTTTCAAATGTCACTATTTAGTGACATAATTTTTATATGCTGACTTCATAACTTGTAACATTGCTAAATTCATTTATTCATTTTAAAAACATTTCTGTGAATTATTTAGGATTTCATTAGTAAGAATGACGTTAGCTACAGTTTTACTGGAAATGTTCTTATCAGGTTGAATTCTCCTTCTCTTGAAAATGAGTTTGAATTTTGCCAAAAGCTTTTTTCTGTATCTATTAAAATGGTCATATGATTTCTCCTCCTTGGTTTGTAGAAACAGTGAAATACATTAATTGGTTTTCAAATTTAGAATCAGTCATGCATTTCTGGGGAAAACCTCAAATGACTATGATGTATTATCTTGGTAAAATATGATTGGATTCAATTTCTGAATACTTCATTGAGAATTTTAAAAATCTAACTTCGTAAGTGATTTTTGCTTATTATTTCATTATAATGTATTTGTTTGGTTTTGGAATCAAAGTAATGTTAGGCTAATAAAATTATTAAAATATATTCCCTATTCTTTCATTTTCTGGAGGAGTTTGTATTGGATCAGTGTTTTTTCTTTCAGTGTTTCATAGAACTTTCCAAAAACCCATCTTTGCTGGATTATTCTTCATTGGAAAACTTCTAAATACAAATTAAGTTTATTAAATATATGATTTAAGATTATTTGTTCAATTTCAATTGCCAATTTGATTGGAACAAAGTTGATAACATTATTCTCTTGTCATTCTACTAATACATGTAGGATCTGTAGTGATGTCTACTTTTTGAGTCTTGATATTTGATCTTGTTTTTATTCTTTTTTTCTTGATCAGATTGACCAGAGGTTTATAAATTTCATTAATCCTTTCAAAGAATCAGATTTGCTTCCATTTTCTCTATTGCTCTTCTGTTTTTAATTTCGTTTTTTGTCTGCTCTCTTTATTCTTTCCTTCTGTTTACTTTGGGTTGAATTTTCACTTATATTTTAATATTTTATGATAGAAATATTGAGCTGATTTGTCATTTCTTCTTTTCTAATATATTTCATGTTATAAGTTTACATCTAAGCACTAATTGTGTTCCACAGATTTTGATGTGTTATACTTCCATTTTCATCCCATTCAAATTATTTTACTATTTCCTTTGTTACATCTCTGACACATAGGTTATGTAGAATATAGAAGTGTACTGTTTATTTGTAGGTATTTCGGTATTTTGCAAATATATTTCATTTACTGACAGATATTCAATTATTAGTTAGTAGCTTAACTTTTTATTTCAGAGCAGGCATTTTGTATTTCAGGTCTTAAATTTGTTGAGGTGTGCTTTAGTGAGCAGAACATGATCTATTTTGGTATATGTTCTCTGTATGCTTTTAGGAAAAAAAAATATTTTCTGTTTTGGAGAGGAGTTTCACAAAAATGTCAAAATATTGATTGTTTGGTACGCACTATTCTTACTGTTTTTTTTTTAAGATTTATTTGAGAGAGACAGAGAAAGAGAGAGAGAGAGAGAGCAGAGGGAGGGGCAGATGGCGAGGGAGAGAGAGTCTTAAGCATGTTCCGTGCTGAGTTCAGAGCCCAACGCTGGGCTCTGGGGTAGATCCCATGACCCTGAGACCACCACCTGAGCTGAAACCAAGAGTCAGACACTTAATCAACTGTGTCACCCCCAGGCACCTCTATTCTTACCGATTTTATGACTACATTTTATTGTTTATTGAGAGAGGAGTGTTAATGTTTCCAACTATCTTTACAGAGTTTCGTACTTATTTCAGAACTATCAGTTTGTTCTTTATGTATTTTCAAGTCCTTGGTTAGGAATATAAATATTTAGGATTGCTATGTCTTTGTAGTGAAATAACTTCATTATCATTATTATTTTGCTTTGGAAAAGGGAAATTATATGCAATTAAATTTTATCTCAGATTAAATATATGGCTTGGTAGTACATAAGGAAGGAAACTTCAGTCTCAGCTCCCTTTTCCATTTTCATATACTGCTCTCTATATCAGAGAGTTATTAGAAAAGAAATAATTCTTTTTTTTAAAGATTTTTATTTATTCATTTGACAGAGAGAGACACAGCAAGAGAGGGAACACAAGCAGGGGGAGTGGGAGAGGGAGAAGCAGGCCTCCCACTGAGCAGGGAGCCCAATGCGGGGCTCAATCCCAGGACCCTAAGATCATGACCTGAGCTGAAGGCGGACACCCAACAACTGAGCTACCCAGGCGCCCCAGGCAAGAAATAATTCTTATAAAATGCTTAAGACTGGAACATAATGTGTGAAGAATTCATAGTAGATAGTATTAGAACCTCCTTAATTAAGTCTTAATAATGCTATGCTTCAACCACTGTTTTAGGTTTACATCAATTAATTCAAAATAGAAAATTCGAATAGAAAATTATATTCATAATGACCATTTTAAGGGCAGAGCAACTAAATGACTGAAGGATTAAAATTAGGTAATGTGCCCAAACTGACACAGTCAATAATTCAGAGAACAGGGATTCAAATTCAGACAGCTTCTTACAAGAACCAAAATCCTGAGTTAATATACAGGGTTGAATTGTCAAACAAATTAGAGATAATACCCAGTTTCTACTAAATAATACTAAGCTCTACTAAATAAAATCAAAGCTATAGGCAATCAAAGTCTCCAATGAAGCAAAGGGATGTCCAATGTCTCTCCCTAGATTTTCCCCTCATTGGACTTAGCCCTTTTGCTCCAGAAAGTGTCTCTAGGTGAGATTCCTAAAAGCATCTTATACAGTGGGAAACATTTAAATGATCAACTATGGGACTTTTTCCAGGGCATTATGCTTCACAGATTTGGGTTCTATTTACTATAGGTATTCCCTAACCAGGGAAATATTGCTAGGTACATTAGAAATATGGTCTCTTCTTCTTGGGAAGTATCATTAGGTTATTTCCTTGGGAATTGAATTGAGAGAGATTATTTCAGGTCATTTTCAATTCTTCCTTGGTTCCCCTAACCAAGAAGTGAATGGACCACAGTCCAGTTGCTTTTACTACTTCCTCTCAGTCCTTAAGAACTAGGCAATATAGCTGCTCAAGAGTTTAGGTGGTACATGTAGTACACACAGACATAACAGAGACCCTAATGAATAATGATGGTAATAGAATTAGCATTTTTTTTTTAATGGCAGCATTGGAGCTTATGTGTTTTTTGTTTGTTTGTTTTCTGCAAGGCATCCACTGACAGAGAACTTCAAACAAGTAGTAGGTTAGGGATTATGTGATAGACAGCATTACCAATGATCAATCATTAGATCAGAGAGCAAAGCACACAATGAGGGCTCAATAGGGCAAGGCATCACATAAAAGCCAAGAGAGACAGAGGAAAAAAGTGATCGTCAGAAGCCAGAAACAAGATCCCCACCCACAACAGCATTAAATATTGCTTTGGCTCATGTAAAGACTTTTCAATAAATTCCAATAAGGCCAAAGCCAATCCTGTGTACCTTGCCTGGGTGTTGCCAGATGAAGCTACTAATTGCTTCAGGTAGCAGCTGCCTACGGGCAAGGCATCCAGGCTGGGATAAATAGTGGCTGCAGGTCTAAACACAGTCGGGCCCATAGGCTCTGTAAGAAGGATAAGCTGAGCCTTCTTGAGATCAAACAAGTTTGCACAATTTTTAAAGGAAAAGCATTCCACAATTCTAATCCCATTAATTATTTAAATACTATAATTTGCCTATTATTTTGGGATAGTCAGTTCTGTTTCCTATTGTTTCCCTGTACCCAATATTTTCATTTTTTGTGCTCACTTGCCTGAGCAGAACTGTGCAGTCACCCAGGATAAAACCAGCACCATCAAGTTGAAGTACACAGCATGTGGGGAAATCGCTCTCTCATGCAGTGGTTAATTTGAATTTAAGTTGACTACATCAGCACATTTTACATCATAATCTATAGTCTCAAAGCAGGTGGGGCATTCTATGTCCCTTGTTTGCTCTAATATGATGAAAAGTGAATGAAGTGGGATTGATTTTAAAGGCTCTGTGTGCCTGGGGATTGCTAGGAACCAGCATCAGAGAGAGATACTTTATGTCTTCTTGAAACTGAAGAAGAGTGAAACTCAGCATTTCCAGGAATTGTACAAATATATTTTGAAATGTACAGATTAATAAAAAATGTTTAACAAAATGTTGACAAGGCTTTCTCTCTAAACAGCTCTCACAGAATCAGTAGCAAATCTCATCAGAAAATATGCAGGATGATGTTGGTGTTACCAAATAAATCACCATTTCTATTCTACTGAGTAATGAAAAACTGTAACAAAAACACACATTTACTATTGATTTAGGACACTGTGTTGCTTTCCAGATCATTTGGCATTTTGTTATAAACAATCTACTAGCTTCCCAGAAGGTTTGTCTCTGTTTATTTTCTAAGACTATCATCTAGCAAATATTCGAATACTTCTCATTCTTTGGAAGAAGTTACAATTAATTGCCTTTTTGGGGATAATTCTTGACAGTTGCAAATGTCTAAGAATACTGAGTTTTCATTGTAGCTCATCCATTTCTTCCTGTGACTTTGTTCATTAAATATTCCATTTAGTCCATGATTATTATTTACAATCCAGGCATTTTTACTAATGACATCCTTTCTCATCTGCACTTTAGTCTTACTCCCTCTGCTACTAAACTAAGAAAGGACAAATAGTTCTGATACAACTATGGACATATGTTATTCACAGACTTCCTGTGAAACAAACATATGTTAGAAGCAAAAGAAAAGTCTATAGCAGGGGCTGGGAAACTTTTCCTATAAAGGGTCATATAGTACATGTTTTAGGCTTTGTAGGCCTCATTGTTACTATTGCTCTATTGTAATTACTCAACTCTGCTGTTGTAATATGAAAGCATCTATAGAAACTATGTAAACACATTGGTGTGGCAGTGTTCTAATAAAACTGTATTTATAAAAATAGGCAGTAGCCCAGATTTGGCTTGAGGCTCATACTTTTTAGCCCATGGTCTATAAGCACCTGTTTACTTTCCAGACTCTCCTGAATTTTATTTCAGTTTCTGAGTATTCCAACACATGTTTCTTTTACTGGTATGTTTTGATATATCCTCAAAAAGCTCTGCTACATTATATTTTCTTTCTTTCTTTTTTTTTTTTTTTTAGGGTACAGAATTTGAGAAAGAGGTCAAGGATAGACCTAAGGGAAAAAACTTTTGGCTTAGGGGATTTAAGCAGAAATCACAATGTCTGATGCAGGAATTTTCCAGATCTCTGTGTCTGACATCCATCACTCACCCCTGTAAGAGAGAGCTGTGAGGACTTTTTATCAAATAAAGCATCTTCTTTTTGCTGAGCTGCTCTACCTACATAAAGTATATCAGTGACTGAACTAGCAAGTATAATTAATAGAGGCAGTGGGGAGACAAACTTTACTTAGTTCAGAGAAGTACCATGCATCAAGAAAGTGCTACAACTGATATTGCATAATTGAGCAGAAACAGAAGATATGTTCACTACTTTTCTTGAAAAAAAGAGCCAGAGGAAGAGTCATGCAACCTTAATGCTCATACTACCAGCAGCAGTGATTCCAAATCGTGGCTTCACATCAGAATCACCTGGAGAGCTGGGTAAAAAATAAAGATCTTGGGATTTGTAAGAATCAAGATCTCAGAACAGAGACCAGAGAGCCCTATTTTATGGCTGCTTTGTGGCCAGGAATTTGAAAATGACTCTCAAATCAGCTAGTCTAAGCCCCTCGTGTTTCAGATGAGAAAACTGAAGCTGAGCGACTGTCTACCCTCCTCCCATAGCTGCTCCTTGGCAGTTCGAACCCTGTTCTTCTGACTTGGACTCTTTCCACTCCATGGACCATTGTCCTATGATCATGACACTCTTGGTCACAGCACCTTCATATCTGTTGTGTTAGCCAGGTTTACCCTGCTTCCCTTCCATGTCCTTACACCCTCTAACTTCCTTCGTGGGCTCCTTCCTTCTTTATCTACAGGCCCAGAGATCTCATTGCTGGCCTCAGAAAAGAAATAGACTAGTAAATCTTACCTGAGGAAAACACGAAACCCATTGCCACTACAGTATCATGTCTTCCACTGCTTTAGTCTATTTCCTATATATATATTCAATGCCATTAAGTTTGATTGGTAATTTTTAAGTATCATTATTTGTTTATATAACCCTGCACGCAAGCACAAGATTTTTGAATAGGCAATAACAATGCTCCAATTCTTCCCCCTTCTGGGATGATGTGATAACTCAGACAGTCCTGTATGTGCCAAAAGGGGGTTTTCTAACACCATGAGAGAGGAAACCTGAAATTAAGAAACTGAAGTTTATATATTAGAAGTCCAGCTGCCACCCTCCTCTCCTGAGAGAAAGGAACCTCTCTAAACTATCTTTGGAAAAAGAAGAAGACCCCTAGATTCTTAATCTATGTAACATAAATATACATCTCTGGAGAGGAGAAAAACATTTTTGAGTTTACAACCCTTAACAGGTTACCCTAGTTCAGTTTTTTCCCCACTGAAATGTAAACACACACCTCTGGGAAGGTAGACCTTTCTGGAGTTTTCAGGGCCATCTAATCACCTTTTAACTTCTGAGACTTGTCCTTTTAACCTACATCCTAAATTCCTTTGCTCAGAAAGCCCTAACTTTTCAGAAACATGAAATATGTTCTCTACAGTCCTGTGGTTGTTGAATTTATCATATCCTTAAGACTCAAAGAGATGAGAGGGTGCATGATATTAGGGGTGACAGATTCTCCCCACCTCTTTTTGGCAACTGCCCATACCGTTTAGAGTTTTGTTTAGAGTAGAGCATCATTATACATATTTTAACTTTTAAAAATGAGCATAAGTAACTTACTCAATAGTTTATCAGTCACTTCATTTATTATTATTATTTTTTTTGCCTATAATCTTTATCAAATAACTACTATCTAGCAAATACTATGCTTCTCTGTTAAGTGCTAGTGGCACAAAAATAAATTACATAGCATTCCTTGAGTTTATGTTCTTCAACAAATGAAAAAGGAAAGAGGGAAGATATGAGGGAGAAAAACAAGATGGAAAGAAACAAGAAAAAAGAGAAAGAAACAGATGTGTTAAAAACTTACTACCTGCCAGGATATATACTGTGCATATCCACATGATATGTCTCATTTCATTTGAATTACACAACCCCCAGTAAAATCCAAGGAAGTGCATATTATTATCCCCATTTTACATTTGAGAAACCAAATTTAGAGAGGTAACATAATTAACCAGCTCGTCAGTGGCAGATGCCCCCACTATTATTACAAGACAAAAGGTTGCTTTTTCAGGCACAGAAGGTGTCCTGTACACATAATGCAAATGAAGAATTACCAAACACTGTGCTTAGCAATGTAGGTGCAATAGAGAAAGTTGCTGTGGGGCACAAAAGACAAAGCCACTAACTCTGCTGGGGATACCCTGGAGGCATGTCTTGTGAGCACTTAGAGAGAATGCCCTGATTATCAAAGATCAGCTAGAAAATGCTGACAGCCTAATAGCAAGACTTCATCTCAATTCCTTTAGGCCATTTTTCATTCAACAAATACTTACTTGATACGTGTGGATACTGGTACTATGTCAGGTGCTGGGAATAGTGGTGGAAAAGACATATACAATCCTTGCCTTGTGGAATCTGGAGTATATAGTCCATAAAAGCATAAGCATGGGGTAGGAGACCACACCAGGGCCATCATGGTCTGGGCAAAAAGACAGATTAGAGGATACTACAGGAAAATGGGACTCTAGCCCAATCTAATGGGGCCAGAAAAATTTCTGCAAAGTAAACAAACCCTCACTGAGTCTTGAGGGACAAGCAAGAGTTAGTATGTCGGGGGGTGGGGGGGAAGGGTGGAAGGGTGGGGGGGAAGGATGGGGGGGTGGGGGAGAAAGGTGGGAGGGTGGGGGGGATGGGTGGTGGGTGGGGGGGAAGGGTGGGAAACCCAAGGGGTCAATGGGAAAGGATGTTTCAGGAGGAGAGAAGAGCAAGAGAATGTTAAAGGAAGTGTTAGAAAGCAAAATATAATGATTAGGCTGACAGGAAGATATACTAAGGTTTGAGATGGCTAAAAAAAAATTCCACTTATTATCAGAATTACCTGTGATTCAGTAGCACATTTAATAAAGCTTTCTTAATATTTCAGAATGAAAAATAAGACAGGTTGAATGAAGGAGAGAGAAGTAATATTATGACAACAAATAACAAATTATAAAGAATTTGATTAAGTTTTTCCCACCACTATGATGTCATCCTAGGGACTTTATTCTTTAATGAAAAAAAAAATCCTGTTCTGGGAGATAGGATACCTGAATTCTCATTTTTATTCTCTCATGTAGATAGATCACTGAAACTCTCTGTACCTTGTTATTTTTTTCATATATTTAATGTATATCTCCTCCTTTATCTCAGTAATTATATTGTTTTTATGCAACTTCCATTTTTTTACTCTAGTTATATTCTCATCTTGTTATGTCTTGATTATGGCAATGACTTCCCAAGTTCTTCCCTCTAGTATCCTACTCAAAACTTTGCCATTAGAATAACATCCTAAGGATTGCTTTCATCAAGTAGTTTTACATTTCAAAATCCTATAATTCATTCTTATTGCCTGTAAAGTTACATTTTCAAAGCTCTGCCTGTATCCAAGTCTTTTCCTCCAGTTCATTCAACCATCATTCCTACCCAACATACAGTCTGTACATCAGCCAGAATGTTTAATTACAGAATTCAGAACTCAGCCCTCAACACAACAGTCTCTTACTGCACTCACACTCTTTCCTCAAATTGCCTTCCTAGTCCTCTTCACATATCTAATTGTAGCCATTCTCTAAGATCTAATTCTAACCAGTCTTTTTCCAGGAGGGTTTTCTGAGGTTACTGGAATCAACCTTAATCTCTTTTCTATGATGGCCTAGAACACTGATTGTCTAATCTATTTGCTTAAAATAAACACCAATTTCTACTACATTTTGTTGTGTGCCCCTTGAGGGCAGGGGGTCTTCTTATGTACTTTATCTAAATCATCTATAGTCACAAGTGCTGATTACATAAAAGATCAAAACATATTCAGAGAATTACATTTGGAAAACTCACTGTGTGTCAGAATGATTTAGGATACATGATAAAATGACCTTCACTTTGGAATGAGTCATACCATTTTGTAGGCTACATGAGCAATGGTGATTAACTAGTAGACCTAAGATCTTTCTTTTCATTGGAGAGAGAGAGAGAGAGAGAGATAGTAGGGATCCCTTTCATGACCTATACTTTCATGACCTATAGTGAATTAGGCCAGCCTTGAGGTGGGAAGGTTGCCTCATGCTGTGCGCTTTCATGTAAAATTAGTAGACGAAGGTTATTCTCTACATCTGCATTACTGGTTGTGAGAGAAATATACTGGTATTTGCATAAATTGCACTTAATTTAAGCTCTTTTCAATAGAGCAAAAGAACTTTGTTCTTGTCTGATTCAGGGATTAAGCTCAAAACTACAAACTAGCCTTTAGAATAACTTGTATTCTACCATCACAAAAAAATGGGGTTAGGTATTTAAGAAAAATTGTATATATCAACAATTATTAAACTCTAATAAAATTGGAGTCTAGCAAATAAAGCTAATATTACTTATAATATGTATACAGTGCAATTCTGATATAAATAAGTTTTTTGATATCTTTCTATATTTTAAATATTGTCAATTGCTATCCTCTATATTATTCCATTTAATTTAATCCTCCCAACAAACCAAGGTCAGCATTATGTAGATTAAATACTTGACATTAAAAGTGATCCAAAATCATTATTTTTTTCCAAAATCATTATTTTAAAAACCAACTTCAAACCCTGCTTCTCTGCTCTCTTTTCACCATGCTCTAGTCAACAAGACATACACACACACAATTATTGTTATTGCTAAAATAACATTTTTATAGTTATAACAAATTGACATATTTATATAATATTGGCATTATATTTTAGCATATCACCTAAAATTTTTACATAGTTTTGAAACTTTCTGAATCTATGATAGTGTCACCAAGACTCACATATGTTGTATTTCCTCTTTACTGTCATTCTTATAATCGTTATAATTTTGCCCCTCAAATTTACCATTCACAAAAAACTTCAGCATTTTCCAAAGGGAAATATTTGTTGTGAGTTCCATTTATTTTTTATTGTGTCAGTAATATAATGAGCTTTTTTTTTTTATAGATTATCACTTTATCCTGAAAATATCAGAGATGTGCCATCCAAAGTATTTGAAACAGTTTTTAAAGTCTCTAGTATTTACCTTTATCTGATTATGAAACATTAATAGCTTTTTTCATTTCATAAAGTGAACAGTCACTGACCAGATAGGAAGACAGATATGATTTGTTTCTACAAGAAAATAAAATCCCATTGTCCTATAATTAATGTTCTATTGTCTATCTGGCGTTTCTGAGTTTTTTTTTTTTTTTTTTTTTTTTACTTGAAAACTGTTTTGATTTTCAGAATGCTTAACTTTTGGAGTGCTTGTTCTCCCAACTTTGTCAATTATAGATAAGGTTTAAGTTACTAAGACAAATGTGTTTTTGCACTTCCATGTGCTACAAATGCATTCAATAGTCATTTAAGTCATCACTTTTGTTAGAATTAGCAGATGTGCTAATACCACAGGAGGGAAATTTAGAATCAGGTGCTCCAAGGTTCCATATCAAGACTTATAACTTAAGATTAGGATATTATATACAAAAGTGGAGTTAATGCATTTGTGTGCAGGAATAATTAAGATGTAATAATAAACATATGGTAAGAAAATACAAATTCTCAAAGAGAATGAACTTATTGAAATAATATTTACATATTTATGGTTTTTAATATACACTCTTCACTTAATGCAATCAATGGAGTTACCTCAAAAACATTCTTTTTAGAGGGGAGGTGGGTGAAAGGATAGATGAAATAGATTAAAGATTTAAGGAGTAAACTTATCTTGATGAGCACTCAGAAATGTATGGAATTGTTGAAGCATTATATTGTACACCTGAAAGCAACATAACACTGCATGTTAATTACACTTGAATAAAAAAAGAACTATTCTTTAGTTATTACGAAATTTCCAGGCTCTTCAAATTACAAGACATACTTAACTATTTTTGTATCACAGCAAGCAAAATAGAACCAAGTTAGTTAACTACAAATGGGCACGGACAATTTTACTGGAGTGGCAGGAATGTTCTAAATCTGGATTGTGATGATAATTGTATATATTGGTAGATATACTAAAAGTCATTGAATTGTATACTTAAAATAGGTTGATTTTATGGTATGTAAATTATACCTCAATAAAGTTACTCACACACACACACACACACACATAAAACCCACAAAATACTCCTTTTAAATCAATAAAGTAATTCATTTAAGTAGTAAAGTTACACTAATATTAATTTTTTTTTTTTTAAATAGACTTCATGAAAACTAAGCATTCTAATCTTATATTCACCTTTATTATAATTGAATCACTGGAGAAAAATCATAAGAATCATCATCTTTCTGTAGTTGTTCAGTTTCCTCAAACCTCAATTAAGCAGAAATGATAGGAGAAAGGAAAATTTATGAAATTATTTTCTACTTAGTTCAGGCCTCATAAGAAAACATTTCAGCATAAAAGTACTTTTAGGGGTGCCTAGCTGGCTCAGTCAGTAGAGCATGTGACTTTTGATCTTGGGGTTGTAAATTTGAGCCCCACACTGGGTATAGAGATTATTTAAAATCTTAAAGAAAGAAGCATTTGTAAGTCTAAAATTTTTGTTTCCTGAATTAGTAGAGGACACAAGGTGTTTTCCTATATTAGTGGGATAAATACAAATTGATTATTGGCAATTGGACATCTAGACTATTTCGTAGTTAGATAATTACATCTAGAAGTCTTTTTTTTTCCATCTAGAAATCTTTGACAAATATAACTGGCACATAAATTTAAGTGACACTTTTTGTTTTGTTTTGCTGTGTTTTTAATCAGACTCATTTCAGTGGGCTATGATTAGGAAATTATTTTTTCTCTTGTCACTACCTTCAATCAGTGTTGAATCACTATTTTCTGTCATTTTAATCAGACAACACAATTTTCTGGTCATTTTTTAATCTATTCCATTTAATATTCCAAGCTCAAATGATTTACATTCCATCTACTTTCTATATCCTTGGAAGTCTTGAGCTGATAGCCTGGTTGTGTGAAGATGGATGGGGAATGATTCTCATTCTCAGATACCTGCTTTCTCCTTTTTATTGAAGCCTATTTCCTTTTCTATGTTAGAGTGAAGAAGAGATGAGAGGAGTGGTGGGAAAAGGGACAGACAGCTCTATATTTAGCTGGTTCTTACATTCGTCTCAGTTTTCACCATCTGTCTGAACAACTCTGTTAATGCTCAGTTCCTTCTTTGTGAGCTTGTGGTCTTGGGGCTCTTTGTGTGAATTCTTTGAAAGTGTCCTATAAGCACTCTCATTTTTACAGATCTCCATGAGTGTGTTCTAGTTCCAGCTCAATCTTTTCACTTTTTTTTTTTTTAGTTCTGGCAAGAAGTAGAATATAACTCCAGAAGAACTTATTGTTGGGGTCTTCTAAACCACAAGGCAGCAGCAGCCAGCCAATTTCTTTTAATTTATCATGGAAGGATCAAACCTTGGTAGATAATACTAAAGTCATTGAATTGTATACTTAAAATAGGTTGATTTTATGGTATGTAAATTATACCTCAATAAAGTTACTGACACACACACACACACACACACCACACAAAAAACCCCCACAAAATACTCCTTTTAAATCAATAAAGTAATTCATTTAAGTAGTAAAGTTACACTAATATTAAATTTTTCTTTTTTTATCCTGTGCTAAACCTGGGAAAAGCTACATCTCCCCTTCTATACCTTCTATACCATGCTCTCTCTTCCCCAGTCCCTTTCTCCTACTCATCTGACACGGCATTGATTAGCAGGAGTGTTGCCAAAGATGTCCAACAGTTATACTCCCAATCTTTCACACTGAATCTTGTGGAGCCTAAATGATGTTTTCTTTTTCCTATTAAATATGGGTCTTACACATTGCTAATATCATTTGAGAAGATGTTAGAGTAAAAGTTACCTGTGACCTAGTGTGCATGGTAGGTTTGAAGGCACTTTTTAAGTGGAAGGTGGGCTTCCTCCAAGCTATCCAGATGCATACCTTGAATACCTAGGTGCCCAGGTCTGACTTCTATGGTATGACTTCTATTCACCCTCAGTACTCAACTTTCCTTTCACACAAATTAAGATAAATAGTGCAGCAATTATCAAAATTGCTCAGTAAAGAAATCTGTTCTGAGTCACTGACTTTCCCTTTTTAATCCTTTATCACCTTTTCTTTAAAAAAAAGATTTTATTTATTTGAGAGAGAGAGAGAGCACGTGCAAGAGCAGTGGGAAGGAGGAGAGGGAAAGAATCTCCCACAGACCCTGGAGCACGGAGCCTGACATGGGGCTTGATCTCATTACCCTGAGATCATGACCTGAGCTGAAACCAAGAGTCCAAAGCTTAACTGAGTGAGCACCCAAGTGCCCAATCCTTTATCACCTTTAATGAAATTTACTTTTCCTAATTCAACACTGTGGTAACTTTCAACATTTTTCCATATCAAAAAGGGAACAGATCTGTTATGATATTAGATAGTCTGATGATACAGATTTATTTAAATATGAAAATTCTCATATGTTTGCCTTTTAAAAGACTATCTTTTAATCATCAAGTGGAAGTCCTTATTGCTATATAAAGGTTGGGTAATGGCTGAGTAGAGGGACCTTTTATTTTTATTTATTTATAAAAGATTTTATTTATTTGACACAGAGAGAGAGAGAGACAGCAAGAGAGGGAACACAAGCAAGGGGAGTGGGAGAAGGAGAAGCAGGCTCCCCACTGAGCAAAGAGTCCAACAAGGGACTCGATCCTAGGACCCCGGGATCATGATCTGAGCTGAAGGCAGACACTTAAAGACTGAGCCACTCAGGCACCCCATAGACGGACCTTTTAAATAAGCCAATGATGCACCTTTTCCTGGCTCTGAAGTCCACTCAAAGAAAGATAAGAAATGGTTCTTACTTCTCTCTCTTTTTTTTTTTAAACTCTTCCCAGTCCATCTACCTTACCAAAGACCCCTCCTGGGTTTCTCCTCTGCCTTTCCCATTACACCACAGCATCTGGTAGTGTTTTGACAGTAACTTATCTCTTAGAGTTTCTAGTTTTTAAAGATCCTCAAATCCTAGTCCAAGGGAAAAGGAGAATAACCACAGGATTCCAAGAATTGGAGCAGCCTGGGGGAAAATGTGCAATTGGAAAAGGTGAACTCAGAACCTAGAATGTGGCAAGAAAGGTTTAGATTCAAGAAAACCCCATATGGTGAGGAGTTCAATCTAGAACAAGTGTGTATACATGCATCTGTGAAGTTGAGCATTTTCATCATTATGATTAATTGTACATATTTTGTGGAAATTTACCACACCAACTAATAATGTATATTCAGAAACTAATAAATTAAGAAAAAATTTATATTTTACATTTGTAAAAAGTACTCTAAGAGTGTGAAATACTACTTATACCTAAATATAATAGCTTTATGAACAAAACTAAATGTATCTAGGATTGATTTATTTCACATCACTGTGATAAATTATATACATAAATGTGTGCCTAGTGACATCACAGTTACTATTCTAGAACAAATGGCTGTTCCTATAGTTATCTGCTCCCAACAAACATAAACAAGAGAGAAAATGTGTTCTGCATGAAGGCAGGCCACTTTTAGAGGACTCAGCATCCACATAGTCAAATACTCCATCAGAACTAAAAGAAGGACAAAGTGTCTTAAAAGTTTGTGGCCACTATATGAGTGTTGACAGAATTAGATGCTTGACTGAGGTCCCCATTTTTCTGCTAGCTGCTGTTCAGATACAGCTTACATCTCCTAGATTCCAACTACAGTTCCTAGCACACACACACAATTCAAAAACTGCACATTTACTTTCTTCCAGGCCAGACTCACCACATCTCTCTGACTTCCTCTTCTGTTACTAACTGGAGAAAACTCTGCTTTTAAAGAATTATCCAGATTATCTTCCTGTTTTAAGATCAACTTGTTAGTAACTTTAATTATATCAGCAAAATGACCTTTTCCATGTAACATAAAGACAGGATTTACATCTAAGGGCAAAGTCGTGGGAGCCATCTTAGAATTTGGCCTACTACAACAATATATTAAAGCAAATACAACAGTTAGCAATATTAGCATATCAATCAGTGATTTGTTGACACTTTGTTTTTTCCTTTACATTTCCAGTAAACTTCTTACAGGAAGTACTTGTGATTTTTTTTAATGTTTAGATTTGCAATCTATTCTGAAGATATTTGAGTAATATATTTCTAAGAATACTGCTGGTCCCATGAAATCTCACCTCCTTTACTTCCGCCCAAACAAAATCTGTTAACTAATTTAGCTTGACTTTTGATATGTTCTTTGTTCAGCTCCCATAGGCAACTAAATTGTTTTAAGAAAACTATATTACTGTTCATACTGATTCACCTACCAATCTTCAATTCTGCAAGTTGTCTAGTTCTTCCATCAGTAAATGTACTTCTCATGGAAACCGTTTTTTCCAGGATGGATCAAGTACTGTGACAGCTTGAATACTTAGACCTGATGTGCTTTGATGTTTTATTGCTTTTCTTTTAAATTTTTGTTTGAATGAGAAAAATTTATTATAACATGTCCAGAATACTTGCAGTCTAAATGAAGATTTGATTATTGTATAAAAAATAATGCTGTAAATTCCTAATAGGCAGGTATTAACTTTTTTGAACACATCTTTCTCCAGAGTAATTCAATATCCATTCCTAATATTTTCCTAAGATGTACTCTGTTAAAATTTTCCAAATAATATTTATAAAATGTAATGATAAAAGCAACAAGTGGAGGTTCTTCAATGTCTAAGAAGAAAGAGTTGGTTGGGCTGATAAAAATTTGGGGTCCTTTCTAGTTTTAATGAGCTTAAGTATTATGATTAATACATGCATTAGTTATTCTTTACAGGTCATAGGCAACATCTAATGATTGGTCCAAGGCAGCAAAATAATAAATCTGAAAATAATCAATAGGTGATCATAACTGGCTCTCTATTGTGCTACATAAATGTCAAGCTAACTCTGATCTCTCTTTTCACAAGCACATATTGCCTTATTTTATTTACAGGTTCTTTTAAGACATACAAACAGATGGCTTGATTTAGAAAGCTTTGCCTTATCCAGGAAAATTAGGTTCTGTCCAGATGGACTTGCAAGCTTCAGTGCCAATATTGTACCTTTACCATATGGACAGGAATATTTATGGCAGCAGAAACTATGTTCCGCTTCATACTTTAACACAGATAATGTTTGATTACTTGTTCATACTCATTAATTCTTGTCGTTAGGGAACCAGGGAATAGGAAATCCTATAAATAAAGTATTAAAAATAGTAATTTCAAGATTGTTAGCTAGTTCATAATTAGCAAATGGTATATTAGTACTTTGATTGTTTCAAGTTTATAAAACTTGAAATATGTAAAACTAAAAAGATAAAGATAGTTATCAACTTCTATAAAATTGTACACAGAATTCTAATGTTTATCAATTTATAGAGTGGAAATACTCACAAACATGTTCTACAATTGACAACAACATAGTTAAGGCAGTTAAGGCACCATGTCAAATCACTATAAATCTCTTCTTACCCAGAGTGAATTCCTGGGGGAATTAAATTATCAATTAGATTCTGCAATGAGAAAGCAAATTCTTGGTTACAGAGATCAATTTTTAAAGAGGAATGGATTAAAAGATTAACTTTTCTTCAATGGAAATGTCTATCACCAACATTTTAGGTTTAAATAAATTAAAAAATTCATATATATATTTATATAAATATATAGATAAATAAATGTAAAAATATAAATACATAAAATATAAATAAATATAAATATATGATGATATATTTATACAATAGAATAGTAATCATAAAAGGAAATGAAATCTTGCCATTTGTAACAACATGGATAGACCTAGAGGGTATAATGCTAAATGAGATAAGGCAGCCAGAGGACAAATTCCATAGGATTTGACCCAGATGTGGAATTTAAGAAACAAAACAAATGAACAATAACAAAAAGAGATAAACAGAAAAACAGACTCTTAAATTCAGAGTACAAACTGGTGATTGCCAGAGGAGAGGTGGTGGGAGGATGGGTGAAATAAAGAGGATTAAGAGTATAATTATCTTGATGAGCACTGAGAAATGTATAGAATTGTTGAATCACTATATTGTACACCTGAAACTAATGTAACATTGTATGTTAATTTTACTTGAATTAAAAAACTGATATACACATACATACATATATATATATCTATATATATCTATAATGTCTTTATGCAGCTCTGTAGGAAGGAAAAGCCATTTTTTACTTCTTTGCAAATCATCTTCATTACATCTTTACTGCAGATCATCTTTATCACAAATACACCACACTGGTCATAAAAGAACAAAGACTGTGTCACTTACTATAGCCCATGTCAGGAAAAAATATTGAAACTTAGGTTCTTAGCAGTTGGTCATTTATAATGAAATTTAAGGGGTGCCTGGGTGGCTCAGTAGGTTAAGCAACTGCCTTCAGCTCAGTCATGATCTTAGGGTCCTGGGATCGAGCTCCACATCCGGCTCCCTGCTCAGTGGGGAGTCTGCTTCTCCCTCTCCTTTTGTCCCTCCCCCTGCTTGTGTTCTCTCTCTCTCAAATAAATAAATAAATAAATCTTAAAAAAAATGAAATTTAAGTTTTAATGTGAAGTGAAATGAAATTAATTTCTGGATTTTTGACATGTTGTTTAACTATATCAGTTTTTCAATTTTTACAATCAAAGGATTAAAATTATTATTAAAGAGTTGAGAGAGCCTAGTATCAAAAATCACTTGTTCCCAAGAATGAAAATATTTCATAGTTTTGAATAAATGTTTGAAAACAGCCTCATATAATGGGTATCCTAAAACACATTTGTAATCACTAGATAATAAATTACTTTTAATAGCTTATTAGTATTCATGGTTGCATCAGACACCACTGGTTGTGGCCCAATAGCCATTCTCTGATTTGATTTGAATAGTAACATGCCCAGTTTAAAGGTATAAAACAGTTTCAGTCAGTCATAACTTTCTCATCATATTTTGTCAATAGCTGTTCTAAGAGTGGACATAATTTTGGAATTGGTTTTAGTCAATAAGACATAATGGAATATATTCTGAAACTTCTGCTCCATGACAAGAGAAGTATGGAAGAAAAAATCTCCTTCCAGCAACGCTTTGCTCCTTATTTTGCATGTTGCTGTCCCGTGAAGAGGTCATAATTCTTAAAGATGTAGCACCCATACTGGGATCAAATAGGGATGGAGAGTCAGCCATCATCCTGGAGCTAGCAAAGGGGGAAGGGCTGAATGAGTCTAGATCCTTGATGACACTAATAACCAATGCTGGGTCATCTACTTCTAAAGCACAATTTAAAACACATCATAAATGTTCTCATTGATGCAAGTCAAAATTAATGAGTTTTCATCTTTACTAACGCAATAATCTATTATGAAATGCTTTTGCTTTGTAAAATCAGATTTCTCCATTTACTACAGTAGTTGATTATCTACAACATGTTACTCTCTCAGATTCCTGTATTTACATATAAAAAGACCCCAGCCAAATTAACAGAAGTTTTCACTTTCATTTCTCCCTCTTTTGACCTGAAAAGTGAAAAGGTCTTGTGTAGTTCTGTTTTTTCCTGGTCTGGTTGCCAAAATTATTTAGAGTGCTTTATAGGAGCCCAGATCATATCAATGAAGATTCTAATTACTTATACAAGGGGGGGGAACACACAAATCTGTATTGTAATAAAATTGGAAAGAAAAATAGTTACAAATTCCACAATGGCATGGGGACTTCAGTCTATTATAAAGCATCACAAACCTTGTTTTAGGTTCTATTAATTTAGTTCTGCCCCATTACAAAATCTACTAACCATGTATATTATTGAATACTTAAATGTACCAATTAGAAAAGAAGCAATTATATTACAAACTATTGGCTAATCAGGAAAACATTTTATGGAATAGAATATTCTGCAGCAATAATCTCAAAGTTTGGCAAAAACCATATGGAGGACTTGTTAAACACAGATTGCTGGCTCCCACTTCCAGAAATTTCAAATGAGTAGATCTGGGGTTGGTCCCCAGAATTTGCATTCATTTCTAACAAGTTCCCAAGTGGTGATGACGATGATGATATTGGTCCAGTAACCACCTCTGGTTAACAAACTTTTTCTGTAAGGACAAGATAGTAGTAGTTTAGGCTTGTGGGCCTTATGTATCTGTTACCAATTTTCAACTCTGCCACTGTAGCTCAAAAGTAGACATGGACAATATGCAGACAAATGAGTATGACTGAGTCCCAACACACAGTTACTTAACAAAAACAGACTGTGAAGCTCAATTTGGCCCATAAGCCATAGTTTGCAAACTACTTCTTTGCAGTCATATTTCTCAAGCTCAGCACTATTGACTTCTTGAAATGGATAATTGGGCAGCCATTGTGCACATTTTTGGATGTTTAGCAGAATCCTTGGCTTCTAACCTCTAGATTCCAGTAACATTTCCCCAAATGTGGCAACCAAAATGTTTTCATACTTTGTGAAATGTCTCCTGAGGGGCAAGACTGCCCCAGTTGAATACCACTCCTGCAGCGGAAGAAGGAGTTACTACAGAAAATGAGCATGTTGTGATAGAAAACACATGGAGATAAATTCTGAGAAAAGGAATGTCTGAGCAGGCTGATCAAACATTTCTGATTCTCTCTTCATCATGATACCCTGCTGGGATTCCATAGGAAACCAAACAATCATGTTGGAGCCAACTTTTAGAACCTGTTAGAAAGCTGAATAAAGCTGTTATTTTGAAAACCGTTGAAGATGGTTCAGGTATAAAGTGTGGTGTTTGCTGCCAATTAAAATCTGGCTGCTTGGCAAATGATTTATGAGATGAATACCATCAAGCATATATTTCCAAAAGTATATGTACTGGGGAGTAGACCAACTAGTAGAACAGATTTATCTTTAAGAATAGAGAGAACAGACTCTGGCCATTGTTAACAAGAAAACATTCAAACTTTTAAAAAAATCACTCAAAGACAGTAACAAGGCAGTAAAGAAGTTTATTCAAGGGAGGACTATTGCAATAGTTACAGGGATCAGAGCAATGAAGTCTTGCAGTAGGGGAGAGAGAGTGTGTTGAACTCTGAATAAAACAAGGAAAAGTGGAAATTTATAGCCAGGAAACAGGTTGGGGGTCACTGGATGCAAAATTCCTAAGAGGAAACATCAGAAGTAGGGAGAAATTCTGACATAATAGGATTCTTGCTGAAGGCAGGCCTGTGTGATTAGACATCACCCGCAGAATGGTAGAGGATTAGGAATTTGATTACATATCCAGGGTGATTAGACATGGAAGATGATATGGAAGAGATTCTGGCTAAACGGACTTAGCAGGATTCTTACTAAACTGAACCATGCACAGAGGAACATGGAAGTTCAAAAGTCTAAGCCTAGTTGAAAAAGAGTTCAGGAGGGCCTGCTTAGAGTTTGCCCAAGGAGAGAATCTAGTCACCACATACTGCATACAGTTCTTGGGAGAGTCTAGTTGTTCCCATTTGCTCAGTCAGCATCAAAAATAAGTTGCAGGGTAGGGCAAAGGTGAGGTTTCTCAACATGTGGTTCTTCTTGACTAGTAACATCAGCATTCCCTGGCAACTTATTAAAAATGCCAATTTGTGGGGGCGGGGGGTCCATCCCTTACCTACTGAATCAGGCACTCCAGTATTGGGGCCCAACAATCTTTTTTAATTTTAACAAGCCCTTCTGGTATTTCTGATGCATGCTTAAATTTAAGAAATACTGGCAATCAGATTAATCCATTCCCAATTGCATCTGAAAAAAAAAGTTCCCTTCTAAAACATATCAAAAGAGAAGCCTAGCTTGCCACCTTGGTTTCTATTGGGTCACAACATCTTCTAATGCCTGTTGAGCTGCCACTGCTGGCAAAATTCTAGATCATCTGAGCTGCTAGATATTGACAGAACTTTGTTCATGAAAATGAGTATGTAGAAGATCCCAGGCCATTATATGGGAACATAGTTGCTAGCAAGATAGAAGTAAAGCTGAACTAGAACATATGGCTATTATAGAAGCATAATAATTAATTAGTAGTTTATTTATATCTTCAATTTCATCAGTTTTTTTTTTTTAAGATTTTATTTATTTGACAGAGAGAGAGACAGGGAGAGAGGGAACACAACCAGGGGGAGTGGGAGAGGGAGAAGCACGGTTCCTGCAGAGCAGGGAACCTGATACGGGGCTCGATCCCAGGACCCTGGGATCATGACCTGAGCTGAAGGCAGAGGCTTCACAACTGAGCCACCCAGGTGCCCCTTATCAGTGTTTATAGTTTTCATATATGGATCTTTTACCATCTTGGTTAAAATTATTGGGGTTTTCTTTTGCAATTTTATTTTATTGAAGTATTGTTGATATACAATGGAATATTACTCAGCCATAAAAAGAATGAGATTTTGTCATTTGTATTTTATTGTTTTTGACGCTACTGTAAATAGGACTTTTTTTTTTTTCCCCAAAGTTTGTTAGGGTATTCATTAGTATATAAAAACACACATGATTTCTACATGTTGAATATGTATCCTATGACTTTACTGAATTTATTAGTTCTAATAGTTTTTTGGTGGGATATTTAGGATTTCTATATAGAAGACCACATCCTGTGCAAACAGAAGACAGTTTTACTTCTTTTCTGATTTGGATGCCTGTTAGTTCTTTTTCATTCCTAATTGCTCTGGCTAGGATTTCCATTATAATGTTGAGTAGAAGTGGCAAGAGTGAACACGTTGTCTTGTTCCTGTTTTCAGAGGAGAAGTTCTCAGCCTTTTACCACTGAGTATGGTATTGGCTGTGGGCTTGTCATATATGACCTTTATTATGTTGAGATATGGTCCTTTTATGCCTTTTATACTCTATTTATAGAGGGTAGTTATCATGAAAGAATGTTGAATTTGGCAAATGTCTTTTTTGCATCTATTGAGATGGCCATATGATTTTTACATTTCATTCTATTAATATGGTGTATCAAGTTTATTGTTTTGCTGATGTTGAAACATTCTTGCATCCCAGGGATGAATCTCATTTAGTCATGGTGTATGATCTTTGTTGAGTTCAATTTGCTGGTATTTTGTTGAAAAATTCTGCATCCATATTCATTAAAAATATTGGCTCATAGTTTTCATTTCTTGTAGGGTCTTTATCTAGCTTTTGTGTCAGGATAGTGTTGGCCTTATAGGATGAATTTAGGAGTGTTTTCTCCCCTTCAGTTTTTTTGGAAAAGTTTGAGAAGAACTGGTAGTAATTTTTCTTTAAATATTTTATAGAATTCATCCATGGAGCCATCTAGAGTCCTGAGCTTTTCTTTGTTGGGAGGTGTCTGAGTACTGATTTAATCTCTTGATTCATCATTGGTCTGTTCAGATTTTCTATTTTTCATGATTCAGTCTTGGTAGGGTGTATGTTTCTAGGAATTTATGCATTTCTTCTAGGTTGTATAATTTGTTGTCATATGATTGTTTAGAACTATCTCTTATGATCCTTTGTATTTCTGTAGTATCAGTTGATATATCTCCTCTTTCATTTCTGATTTTGTGCATTTTCTCTCTCTCTTAGTCAATGTTTTGTCAACTTTGTATTAAAAAAACCCAACTTTTTGCTTCATTTATCTTTTCTATTATTTTTTTGTCTCTATTTCACTTATTTCCACTCAGATCTTTGTTATTTTCTTCTTTCTGCTAACTTTGGGCTTAGTTCTTTTTTTTTTAGTTCTGTCAGGTATAAAATGAGGCTGCTTACTTGGAATCTTTCTTTTTTCTTAATGTATTTATCACTATATATTTATCACTATAAATACCTACATTTGATTCCTCTTAGAACTGCTTATACTGTATCCCATAAGTTTTGGTATGTTGTGTTTCCATTTTCCATTTTTTCAAGATATTCTTTGATTTCCCTTTTATCTATTCTTTGATCTATTGGTTTTTTAAAGTGTGTTCCACATACTCATGAATTTCCCAATTTTTCTATTATTCCTTTCTACTTCCATGCCATTTTGGTCAGAAAAGATTTCTTGGATTTCTTTTTCTTTCTTTCTTTTTAATTTTGTCAAATTTTTTATGTGTTTTCTTATAGCTCACTGAGTTTCCTAAAACAACTATTTTGAATCATTATCAGGAAAATCACAGATCTCCATTTCTTTGGGGTCAGTTACTGGAAAATTACTATATTCCTTTAGTGGTGTCATATGCTTTTAATTTTCCTTATTCCCTGAAGTTTTGCACTGCTGTCTTCCCATTTGAAGAATCAGTCACCTTCTCCAGTCTTTATTGACTGGCTTGGGGAGATAATACCTTCTATTAGTCCTGTTAGGTTCTTAGGCCTTCTCAGACCTTTGCTATGGGTATGCCTGCCCCACATTTCTTATTCCCTCTTGGGAAAGAATTCTTAAGATTGTGTACCTTCTGTCAATCCTGCAAACACGCCATTGCTGAAAGCCTCTTGTTTCCCCCAGGGTGGTACTGAACGCTCAAGTTTGTGTGCTTTGTCCTAAGCACAGTCAGATTGACTTTCTGCTCATGCTCACTAGTCATTTGTAAGAGCTTGCTTTCACCATTCTAGGAGGTGTGCACAAGGAGCTAGCCATTAGGTGAGGGGGGCAGTATGTGAGTGAGGGACACAAAATGTAGTTGGGGGGATCCATAAGCAAGCTTCTCAGTGGCTCCTGAAAAGGCTTTCTGATGGAAGTCCACAAAGCAGTTAAAGAGTGTCCAAGTCCATTCAATGCCCTCCAAGAGCCCTGGCTGCTGTTTCCCCAAACCTTTACCATCCCTCATTTGTGCAGCATATCTCAGTGTTCTGTATGGGGTGAAAAAGAAGTGGGTGTTTTGGGCCTCATCCTGCATGGTTAAGGAAGCTGGACACCCACTCATGTGCTCTTACTATCCTGTGGGAGAAATCATTGACAGGGAGTTCTCTTGGCACTGAAATATGATGTCTTGGGGGAGGGGTGATGCTGGTAAAGTGAAACTGTTTCTCTTACCATCTTCAATGCCTCCAATCTTGTATTTCTTTTTCTTTTTTTTTTTTTTCCTTAGCTCCAGTGGCATGCTGCAACTTCTCTACTGGACTTTCAGACTTCCACAAAGGCACTCTTGTCCATGGGTGATTGTTAAAATTGGTGCCCTTTGGGGAAAAGATGGTAGAAAGCTCATTTGATGATATCATTCTCCTGGATAAGTCAACATTTTATGAACTGAGAGACATCGAAGACCAATGGTTTTCACACAGTTATTAAATGGCAAAATTGGGAATTAATTTTAAATTTGTCAGCCTAGTAAGGCCAGGCTCTTTCCAAATCTCTTTTCAAAATGATCTGGTGCAAATTAGCACATGGGATATTCCCAAATTCAGATGCACTATGTGACTGTGCTAACACAAATTTTCTTCTCAGGATTTTCTTTGAACAACCCAGGGATTATCTAGGAGTATCACTTTTCTAATTTAATCTAGCCAGTATTCTGATCACTTGACTATTATCTATAAGAACAGAGGTGAATGAAAGTCATTTTGCTTCTAGATGAAGTTGGGAATCTCTGACCTATAAGCTAAAAAGACAAATTTGGAAATTATTTAGACATTTTCTCCTAATTGTCTATTAAAGAAACTTTTCTCCCCTAAGTGCTAGAAATATTGAAAGCACTAAATTTAATTCTAGACCATCTTTTGTTATTTTGCATAAAAATGATTTTATTTAAAAACCACATGAAAGAGAATTATAAAACTTCAGTGGAAATATCTAATCAAAATGTTAAGGCAGTAGCCCTTTTTTGGAATTTGTCAGGCTGTTCATATTTATGCAAACTTTACCTAATGTTCTAGATGAATAGACTCTATCAAAAGCATCTTTGCGGGCGCCTGGGTGGCTCAGTCGTTCAGCGTCTGCCTTCGGCTCAGGTCATGATCCCAGGGTCCTGGGATCGAGTCCCACATCGGGCTCCCTGCTCGGCGGGAAGCCTGCTTCTCCCTCTCCCATTCCCCCTGCTTGTGTTCCTGCTCTCGCTATCTCTCTGTCAAATAAATAAATAAAATCTTAAAAAAAAAAAAAAAAGCATCTTTGCCTTTTCTCTAAAAAATGGAAGCAGTACAACACACATCTTTAAGAGACATGGCTATTTCTACATTTAAAAATTGCCACATTTACTGATGGAGGAAAAAAGGGAAAAAGATATAGAAAGAAGACAAACCAAAGAAAAATTCCCTGATCCTCAGTTTGGCACAAAGAGATCTTAATCTTGTCTGGGGATAGTATATCCATTCATTACTGCAAAATAAAATTAGTTCTTTAGGAAAAATGAATTGTGCTCAAAGACTTGACAATCCTATTTAACATAGAGAGAAACTGCTTATTAAACCAGTCATGGTCTTCCCAATAGAACTGAGAGAAATAGTGTGAAGTTTTAAATATTTCTTTGGGACATTTCCCAAAGAAAAGGAAAGAAGACATCTCTTCATTTCAAAATGGTGCCAGTTTCTTAGTACAGCTGTAAACAACCTAAAATGGTATTAAATATTCCACAGAAGCCACTGGGATGTAAGATGTAGACATGAGAAAATATGTAGTACTTCTGCCCATGGAGACAAGTTTAAATCAGTGGAACACGTGAGCCAATGTAATATTACTTTCAGACATTATTCAAGCCTTTCCATAAACCAAATGGTCAATCCTGTATTATTGCATTTACAATATGAGAAAAATAATATGTAAAAAGAATACAGTTGAGACTTTTGCATTTTCCTTAAAGACAATGTATTTACACTTTGTTTAACTTGGGCTGTTTGTACATTTGAGTAAAATAGACTTGGGAGAGTGAGAGAAGAACAATCAAATTTTTGCCATTTTTGTGCTTGGAAAGCAGCAACAGGAAACTAATACAGCAAGAAAACCTGAGGAGAAGAAAAAAGAGCAAATAATAAGAGTAAGGCAAATAATTAGATGAGCCATGGGAAGAACAAACACATGGACACATAAACACACCAAAAGAAGGTATGACATGTGATTACAGAAAGGAAATCAAGTCAAAAAATTTAGAAGGAAAGGAATACAGAGAGTAATAACAACAACAACAACAACAAAAATAAGGGCAGACAAAGAAGCAAGGCAAGATTCTTCTCCCTCTAGCAATAATTATCATGTTTAAATATACAGGAAATGTTCTTTCTCTGGCTCACAGTTGTGAAATTTCAAAACTTCACATAGAACTACGCATTCCATTCAAAAGGCAAATAAGAAAACTTCTGTTTCAAATTCAAAGGAAGACCTAAAGGGGTATTTCTTCATTTCAAAAAATACTTAAGTCTTCCAAATTTGAGGGAGATAGGTAAGTCAGCTTAGGTCTCATTACCTCTTTCACTTCAAAATTTTTTGTTAGAGTGTTCAGTTTTCTGATCCTTTGCCCAGAAAAATATAGGGATGCCAGTGGAAAGTACTGTCAAGTAAACACAATCACAGAATTTTGCTTTGAATCCTTCTGATGCTTATAAGAAGCTATGCAAATCCATTTTGCAACATGTTTTTATCTGTTTACGATTATAATTGAAAATTGCAGTGATTTACTTAAAAGCAGCCCATTGAATAGAACTTGTCTTATAATAGATCTAGTTTTAAATGGACAATTGTGTACCTTAAGAGTTATTACCAGCCTTTGGCCAGTACACAACATACATGGAATCACTAGCATATATGAAGATTTTTAAGAATAGAATTACTATCACCTACTATGTGGCAGAAATCTGATAGCAACTAAGGAAAATGAATGAATAGAAACACAGTCTCTGGTCTCAAGGCATTTAAAATCTATTTTACTCACAATAAAAATATAGTACATATTTTTATTTTATGGGTTGTGATGTGGAAATTGGAAAGAAGAAATGGTAATGTTGTGTTGCTTACCAACTGGAAATCTATGAAATGCTAGTTGTTGTATGTGGTAGATATCTGATCCCTGAAGGCTTTAAACCTTAGTTCCCTCAAGTGTGAAACAGAGCTCTTTGTTAATATTTATCTCAGAGGATTGTCTAATTTGCTTGACATAATGTATGTAAAGCATTTGTAACAGTGTCTTTCACATATTAAGTGCTTAGTAAATAGTGGTGTGTATGGTAACTATTTTAAGTTATGAATGCAAACCTCTAACATAAATATCTATAGATAAAGATTAATCTGATATATTAATTTTAGGGGTAGTTTGATTTCATTTTGGTAGACTTACTCCATCTAAAAGCGAAGACTGTATATATTGAAAAAAATAAAAGGTGAAATAGATTGAAAACAAGTTTCCCTATGTCAAATACTTTGAATATATCTACATTTTGAATGTAAGACTTAAGCTGAAAATTCTGATTTGAGCTCATTTCTACTAACTGCAACTATTATCTTAGAGAACAAAACTCTCCTAGAATAAGATTACTATATATAAAAGATTTTATTTATTTGACAGAGAGAGACACAGGGAGAGAGGAACACAACTAGGGGGAGTGGGAGAGGAACAGGGAGAAGCAGGCTGAGGAGGAAGCCCAATGAGGGGCTCCCATGACCCTGGGATCATGACCTGAGACGAAGGCAGACGTTTAACAACTGAGCCACCCAGGCGCCCCAGATTACTTCTTTTTTTTTTAAATTACTTTTTAAAAAAGGCATTAATAAGATAGTTCATTTAAAATCCAGTATCTAATAAATATCACTTTAAAACAAATCCAGGACAATAATTTCTTTTTCTTTCAAGATTTTATAAAATTCAAGTTAGTTAAAATATAGTGTAGTATTAGTTTCAGGGATAGAATTTCATGATTCATCACTTGTATATAATACCCAGTGCTCATTACAAGTGCTCCCCTTAACGCCCATCACCCATTTACCCCATCTCTCCACCCACCTCCCCTCCAGCAACCCTCAGTTTCTTCCCTATTGTTAAGAGTCTCTTATGGTTTGTCTCCCTCTCTGTTTTTATCTTAATTTATTTTTCCTTCCCTTCCCCTATGTTGATCTGTTTTTGTTTCTTAAATTCCACATATAAGTGAAATCATATGGTATTTGTCTTTCTCTGCCTGATTTCACTTAGCAAAATGCACTCTAGTTCTATCCACGTTATATTCACTAGCTCTATCCATGTTGTTGCAAATGCCAATATTTCATTCTTGGTTTTTATGGATGAATAATATTCCATTGTGTATATATATACCACATCTTCTTTATCCATTCATCATTTGATGGACATTTCGGCTCTTTCCATAATCTGGCAATTGTTGATAGTGCTGCTATAAACATTGGGGTGCAAGTGCCTCTTTAAATCACTATTTTTGCAGCCTTTGGATAAATACCTAGTAGTGAATTTTTAATGTATATAGTTTAAAAGTATGTCTCAAAAGCCATTTAAGGAATATGAAATGTGTATAATGTATATAAATATAAAATTCATATGTAGATTTACTACACCTTAATCTGCTATAACTGATAGTTATTTTTTATATTAAGAACAAGAATCATAACTTTCACATGTGTATTCCCAATGCCTACCATAACTCTAGCACAAAATACTTGCTCAATTAACATTTCTTGAATGCATACATGAATCAATTTCTATAATATCAACTCTACCAGGATATTCTAGGGTAGATAATGGCTACATGAATCTAATTTATGGGCTACATCTCTATTATACAATGTAAGTCTAGTTCTTCAAAACAATGTGATTACCTGTAAAAAAAAAAATATGTTACTTAAAAATCCTAGAACTGCTCCAATGGATCAGATAAAGTGTCACACATATACATAACAAATACTGTAATTATAATAAAATAATTTGGGAAAAATCAAGCAATAATTCAGTGATTTTAACCTTTATGTTATTCTGCTATTAATCTCATTGCCATTCCTTTATAATTTAAGTGTATTTTTTTCTAGTTTCCTTCAAGATATTTCTTCATCTTTAGGAAAAAAAGGTGTCACTATAGTATGCATTTCTTTTACTTTTCTGATGGGTACAAATTGTGCTTTTAGTGTATATGGAATCATTCTTGTCATCAATTCTAGAAATTTATCTTGGAATATATCCAGTAGTTCTTTGCTTTTCTCTTTAGATTCTCTTGAGATGCATTCAGGCATTCTCCTTCATCCTGCATATCTCTTGATAACCTCTTTCATATATCTTCCTGTTCACTAATTCTCCTTTTAACTGTGTTTAATCTGGGGCTTAACCTGTATAATTTCTTTTTTTTTTTTTTTTAAGATTTTATTTATTTATATGACAGAGAGAGACAGCGAGAACAGGAACACAAGCAGGGGGAGTGGGAGAGGGAGAAGCAGGCTTCCCGCTGAGCAGGGAGCCCGATGTGGGACTCGATCCCAGGACCCTGGGATCATGACCTGAGCTGAAGGCAGACGCTTAACGACTGAGCCACCCAGGTGCCCACCTGTGTAATTTCTTATTCCAGAATTATACTTTTAATTTCAGGAACTAAATAGTTTTTCTGTGTTTATTTTGATCATTTCTTGACATGTCCTTATGTTTTAGTGAATTCTGATTTTTTAAAAAATTGAATATATAGTCTACATTTTTAATCTGATTATTGTAATTTCTGTAGTCCCTGGGAGATTAATTTATTGCTTTGGATTCTATTAACTCTTGTCATTATGATTTACCTTATAATAAGTTTGATAATCTGTTCTGGTGTTCTCAGTCTTATTTTATGGGAGTCCTGCAGGAATAACTTGTTATAAGGGATATGTTTTTTTTTCTATTCTGCTAGTAGTTTGAAGTTACTCCCAACCTAAGAGCATTTCAGGAAACTTGAGGGTTTGGGTTCACAGAAGGAATTGAATATTCAACTTTCTCCCTTCCTTTCCCTCCAAAGTTCACAGTCCCCAAGAGGGATCCAACCCTAGGGCAACCCCTATTTTTCCAGTTACTAACTAGTTTGCGCAAGCTCTTTGATGCCCTGGGTTCCTGCTTCTATGGCTTACCTCTGAGTCTCTACCAAAATAGTAGTGATGGTGGCTGACTTCCTTGCTATAGTGAGTTCTGAATAAATAGTCTTTGTTTTTCTCATTTCGTTGGTCTTCAATTATTTCCACACTTTGTTATAATAGGAATATTTCTTGAGTTTTTTTCCTACTTTTTCAAAAATAAACAGAACTTCAAAAAGTGTGTTTGATCTAGAATATAGTTGCTATGGGGGATTTATGATAGCAGAATTGGAAATCCTTTGTAGATAACTTTATTAAACTCATCCTTTAGAGCAGGGATTTTACAAGACAATGTAGGTACATAAGAATATAAATGATTTTTCCTCACAAACTTATCCAATTGTTTCTTTTTGTTCTCTCTCTTTTTTCATTATAATTTCATTTAGGCAGTGCTTCTAATGTTTTACTTGAATTTTGATTTTTTTTTAAACAACTCTACTCTAGCCTGATATATTTTTGTATAAGAAGATTTGATGAATAGACATATCTAGATCTAAAGTTAGGTTTTCCTTAGCAAATCATTCAAAATGGCCACCAGAGTAAGCATTCCCCTCATAACTAGACACATAAAATTTCTTTTTTTTTAAAGATTTTATTTATTTATTTGACAGAGAGAGACACAGTGAGAGAGGGAACACAAGTGAGGGAGAAGGAGAAGCAGGCTTCCTGCTGAGCAGGGAGCCCAATGTGGGGCTCCCAGGACCCCGGGATCATGACCCGAGCCGAAGGCAGATGCTTAATGACTGAGCCACCCAGGCGCCCCAGACACATAAAATTTCTTAATAAACCCACATGATGGCTGACAAAGAGAGGTTGTAATATCACTTTTTCTGCTTAGTATTTCAGACGAATACTAAGAGGCACAGCCAACCTCTAAACAATTCTGCTGCACACCAAAACTGAATCAGCACACTCGAGGAGACATTTTCCCAAATAAGTATTCATGCCAGTTACCATTATAGATTTATAAATATTTACAATATCTTTATATGAAAACCTAGCCAGCATTTTAGTTTGCTATACAGAGAAGTAAATTGACAAAGGGCAGTCCATATCAACTTATTTTTAATCGTTCTCATTTTTTCATTGCACTTTTACTACATAGCTATCATTTTTTAGTCTCATACTTCATCAGTTCTAGAAGCAAAAATCATACATTTTCAATCAGGGGGATATAATCTCAAAACAATAACATGCCCAGTCCCTATTGATAGAAAATAAATCTTCTTTCTTTTATGTAAAATGTATTCTTTTGGGGTACATTTTGACTTTTAGATGACTAGAAGAGGTCCTTCTGTAGGTAGGAATGTAAGAATAAACTAATATGGATGTTCTACTAATGCTTTTGAAGTCATACATTAGCAGACAATTAAGATTTTACCACAGGGTGTTAGATTTGATCATTAATTTTGAAAAGGTAATTGGAAGTACCAAAAGTTAGATTAATTTTAATATTTCCAAAGTAAGTCTAGGGACAGGGAGAAAGAAATTTTGTTGAGATAAAAGAATATTTGATAAAATTCAGATAATTTTTTATAATGAAAAGCTATTATTTCTTCTAAGTGTTACTTAGGATTTTTAGGGGAAAATGTTAGCAAGGTCTTTGTTTTTCCTTCCTTGAATAATGGGGATCTATTCATCCATCTATCTCTATAAATAGATCTCTTCTAAAAAAATTTCTTAATAAAACATATTTTACTTTATACTTGAAATGTTTCTGTTCATATAGAACACATAACAATAGGATAAGTACAAAGCACAGCCATAATTTAAAAGAACTTTATCACCTAACAGATACAGAGAAAAGGCTTAATACTGTTAGTTTAATATAGATTTGGCATTCCAAATAGCACAAACAGTTATAAGGATATATACCACAGTAAGCTGAGAATGCACCCCTCTCCCCCAAATAAAAATCAGGCCCTCATCCCTGAAACCAGTGAATGTTACCTCATGGAAGAACGGATCTTTATAAATATGGTGAATTTAAGGCTTTGAGGTAGGTAAAATGGCCTGGATTACTTGGGTGAGCTCTAATGCAATCACATGTGCTTTTGTAAGAGGTAGGCAAAGGTAGATTTTACATATACAAAGAGGAGAAGGTACTGTATCTATCCACAGAGGCAAAGATTAGAGTGATAAAGCTATCAGAAGCTGGAAATGATGAGGAATGGATTCTCCCCTAGTACCTTTGGAGGGAGTATGGCATTTCAGACTCCTGGCCTTTAGAATGGTGAGATAATAATTTGTTTAAGCCACCACATTAGTGACAATTTCCTTGTTTTTTAAGATTTCATTTATTGAGAGAGAGAGAGAGCATGAGCAGGGAGAGGGGCAAAGGGAGAGAGAGAAGCAGACTTCCCACTGACTGAGCATAGAGCCAGGCTCAACTAGACATGGGAGTGGATGCAGGGCTTGATGGTGGGGTTGATGGTGGGGCTGGATCCCACCAGGACCCTGAGATCATGACCTGAGCCAAAGTCAGACGCTTAACTGACTGAGCCACCCAAGTGCCCCACATTAGTGGTAATTTGTAACAGCCACAGAAAACTAACACACACACACACACGAATGCACACACACAATTGAAGCATAAATGGCTGCTCTATTTTAGATACTAAATTCAGAGAAGCACAATATCAAAAACTCTATTTTTTAATGCATAACTTTTAAATTATCAAATTTTTGATATTCAAGAAAACTATGTAAGTCTAGAAATGGTCTCGTTTATAAAAAATACACCCACTTGTTTTACTACTTTTATTTCTTATTAGAAAACTAACTTTTAAGACTATTTCCATTGTTACTTGCTCATTGTTTTCTTGTCTGGGAGAGGATTACATAAAATCAATGAAGTGTTTGTTTTAGTTGCCAAAAGCCTAATGTGAGGGAATAAAATCTACTTAGCATGAAGTTGGTCCTTTTTACGATGAGGAGCTTTTATTTTTAAGCCATATCATGTGCCGATGAAAGGAAAATCTGGTCCATGGGAAGAAAACAATGGGCTATTTCTAAATAATTGCTATGAAATATGAAAAATTTCAACACAAAAGGCTAAATAAAAATTTTCCTTGCATCAAATATATGGAGAAGGATATTTTGATAAATTAACAATCATCAAGAAAACTAAAACACATTGTGAAAAAGGAGGTCTTCACACTTATTTACCGCTTAAATTTTGTAAATACAATTCAGGTAATACAAATCAAGCCTTTAATTTTAAATTTCTTTTATGAGAGTAAACAAAACAACTTTCAATATTCATGTTTGATAACATATTGAGGCATACTAAATAGAGCTTACCAAGATAACAGAACATCAATAAATATCTATATCTGTAATAGTAGGAAATAAAAAAGCGTATTATGTTTTGAACTTCAGTGCTGCCCTGTGGTTCTAAACAGTGACAAAGAGGCAGAAAATCACAAAAAAAATCTGTAAAGTTAGAGAACAGTCCCCAAGACTACCCTCACTTCTGACACCGTCAGCCTGGAGGTCCCCAAGACCATCCTCAGTTTTGATAATTAAGGATTCACAGAGGGCACTGAGAACTGTTGTACTCATGGTTATAATTTATTACAGCAAAAGAATACAGACTAAAATAAGCCAGTGGAAGAGAGGCATGGGGAAGAATCCAGGAAAGTTTCACATGTGGAGCTTCCAATTGTCTTTTCTCATTAGGGTCATGGACAGTGCTAATTTCTCATCATTGCTGTGTGACAATGCATATAGAATACTTCCAACTAGTCAATTACACCAGAATCTTGGAGTCCAGTTTTATTTGGGCTTGTTGTCTTAAACTTGGTTGGCCATCCACATGTTTGACCTCAGTCTCTAGCCCTCACCCTAAATCATATTGTTATATTATCTAATGTGGCACAAAGATCCCAGATAAAACAAACAAACAAACAAACAAACAAACAAAAACCAAAGATCCCAGGTAAACAAAGATATTCTCATTTGGCATAACATTCCAAGGGTTTAGAGATCATCTTCCAGGATACAGGTAAAGACCAGAACTCTCTTTGGATAAAGTTACTTATTTACCATTCAACATCTAATATTTCTAATACTATAAAATTTTTATATTTTAATTGTTGCCAACAATGTCATATTCCAATTCTATTAATCTTTATCAAGCATTATGCTTTTCTTCTTTCTTTCTCCTATAATAATCTATAAACTTGTACAATTCAAAATGGAACATTTATTTCTAAATGCTAATTTGAGAATTAAAAAGCTCATGTCTATTTTTAAAACACACTTTTTGCCATACTGTACCATGCACTGTGCTAGAAGTTCAAAACCATTCAGAGAAACTGAAATTTAAAGTATTTGTTTAGATACAGATCCCCTAGTCAGAACCACAATGTCTCAAAACATTATTGTTCAGTCTTGTGGATATTAGTGTAATGACATGAACATTATTTCAGTTCAAAATAAGTACTTTTTAACACTAATCTTGCCAATGGACTTTTTAAACATTAAGCCCAGTTCTCATAGGGAAAATAAATCCTACTATAATAAAGACTATGTGAAAAGATTTTAGAAAACCTAAATTTTCATCAGTCAATGCAGACAACTTTTTAAAAGTAAAAATAAACAAGCAGGAGGAAGATAAATGGTCAAACTATAGGAGGAACAAACGTAGTAAGACAGTATAATTGTGCTCATCTGTAAAAATTTCTGGATGAAACAAAAGAACATGTGTAATAAAGTAGATACACACACACACACAACGAAGTAGATACACTGTGTCCAACTGTTTTTGTTTGAGATGATTTGTCAAGTTATAAATATAAGTCATAACCAAGAACTGGAAAAGTTCAATCAGTGGAAAGTGTTATATGATTTATTTTACAATTACAAACTCAATTCTAAGTCTGAAAGCTTGAGAATGATTCATGAAATATACTGTTTTTTCTATGATTATTATATTGATAAAATAATGATGTTGAGGAGTACTTTTTCCATACAATAAAGGTTATCTCCCTTTCACTCTGAATATTTCTAAGCTTCAGGCAAAGATCCCATCAATCAGTAATGACCACCATATGTCATATTCTCCACTGATTTTGTGGACAAGTTTAGAGGAATAAGGAGAATCATCTGGCTCCTTTGAACACTGGTTATTTCAGTTTTTCTTTCCTAAAACAGAATATGACCTTAGATAACTTTGATAGCTTGTGCTGGGAGGTAATTACAAAGACTTCCTCTCTTTTATGTCAATTAAAAGAGTGAAATTATTTATATTCCATTTGAATGATTAAAACTGAATCTTTTTTTTTTTTTTTTTTTTTTTAAGATTTTATTTATTTATTTGACAGAGAGAATGAGAGAGAGAGAGCACATGAGAGGGGGGAGGGTCAGAGGGAGAAGCAGACTCCCTGCCGAGCAGAGAGCCCGATGCGGGACTCGATCCAGGGACTCCAGGATCATGACCTGAGCCGAAGGCAGTCGCTTAACCAACTGAGCCACCCAGGCGCCCCGATTAAAACTGAATCTTACAAATAAGTTTATTGCACTTTTTTTGGCAGTCAAACATTATTTCAATTTTCTCTCTCCATTTTTGAAAGCAATACAATTGATGACTAAGATCATCACCGTCACAATGATATTAGTATGCTCTAGGCCAGACTCTAAGCACATTATATGTATTATCTCTGTTAATTTTAATGGAAATCCTGTGGTAAATGCATTATTATTTTACAGATAATGAGACTGAAAAACCGAGAGAGTAATTAAAATTTGCCCATGCTACTTCTCTACAAAGTGGGTCCAGTATCTGAATCTACAGGTGATAGTGTGGCCAAAAAATTCTACCACTCTGTAACATGGCTTACTCTTTTTTTTGAGCCTCCAATGGCAATTTTCTCAGTTATTCCAGGCTGACCTAACAGTTTTTTCACTGAACTTTCCCTTGCCACCCAGTATCAAAACCAATGATAGGGGGTTTTTAGGTTTTTGTTATAGCAGCAACCCACTTCCAGAGACCAATTTTGTTTCAAGTATCCATTATCATTGCTGTAAAATAGACCAACCTAGCCATTTTGTAGCTTAAATCAGTGTCCATCTTATTGCTCACAATTCTCTGGGTCAGGAATTTGGGCCAGGTTGGTGAGAATCATTCCAGCTTCGGTGGAGTCAGCTGGGGCAGATGAGTTTGGAAAATAGTGCTTGTACAAAGCTTTATGTAGGTAAGCAGGTAAGTAAATGGGTATGAATTTAAATCATGAATTCCCAGGGGTATCTATTGATCTTCTCCTGAGTGTCCAAGAGAAGTGGACTTATTTTTAACTTCATGCTAACTGTGCAGTTCAGGGCAGAAGGAATGTTTCCTACTAGCACTTTTCTGATGGTGTGCTTGAACTTATTTATAAGTTCATTTTCCTTTGATTTTAAGAGTACTCATTAAACATTTTTTATATTATAGGGACTAAAACTAAATTTTACTACTAAAATGTACATGTTATTTCAGTAGTAGAATTTTCCATGCATTTAAGCAAGAAGTAGTGTCTTCTCTCTCTAGGCAATTTCCCCAAAATAACTTAAGATAGAAATAGAAATGTGTCTTTTATTAATTCCTATTGTCCTTATGGCTAAATACATTTCAGCACTTTATATTATACCATCGCATATTTTTTCTAGTTAGTTTGCATGTATAAATCATATTTTTCAAATAAGATTAAAAGTTACTTATCTTTTTTATAATATACTTCCATATGAAGTATAAGGAGTGTGATAGTTAATTTTATGTTGTCAACTTGGCTAGGCCATGGTACCAAATATTTGGTCAAATTTCACAGTTGTTGTTGTGAAAGGATTTTTTGGATGGGATTAACAAACATTTAAATCAATTGAGTAAGGCAGATTGTTCTCTATAATGTAGGTGAGGCTCATTCAATCAGTTGAAGGACTTAAGGAAAAGACAGACCTCCTCCATGCAAAAGGGAATTCTTCCAGCAGACTTCCTTCAGACTCAAACTGCAGTGCTTCCCCTAGGTCTCCAGCCTGCTGGCTTACCTTGCAGATTTTGCCTTTGTACTTGATATTCTCTATAATCATGTGAGCCATTTCCTTAAAATAAATCTTTGTCTTTCTATAAAAATATATAGGGTGTATGTGTGTATGTCTATAGATATATACATATACCTTTGGAGAACTGTGACTAATACAGTGTGATATTTAACATATTCCATAGTAGGTGTAAATGGTATGAGCATCTACCCATCAGAACAGGTACAAATGCCTCTTAAAAATTAAATTTACAAAAGCTATGGTAATACTATTGGCAACAACTCAGTTTTTCAGAAAATATGGTAATCCAAATAAGAGGGATGTTCCTTACGCCTAAACAAAAATATAATGTCATAAAACATCTTAACAGAAGTTAAAAAAAGTCCCAGGATATTGTTAGAGGAATATTCTTACTTATCCTTAAAATGATATTTCTTGACTATTTTGACAGAGTAAAAGTGTCAGAAAATCTATCTACCTAAAAGGTATAATTTTTTTTTAAATTTTTTTAAATTTATTTGAGAGAGAGAGAATGAGAGAGAGCACATGAGAGGGGGGAGGGTCAGAGGGAGAAGCAGACTCCCTGCCGAGCAGGGAGCCTGATGCGGGACTCGATCCTGGGACTCCAGGATCATGACCTGAGCCGAAGGCCAACTGAGCCACCCAGGCGCCTAAAGGTATAATTTATTAATATTAGAAAAAAATCAATACTTAATTACTCTGTATCATGTAATTGTCAGAGAGCTTTAGGTATATCAACCAATTTAATCCTCATATCAATCCTCTTAAATAGAAACTCTCTTCACAACAACCTATGATGCTATAGGTACTATTATGATCTTTATTTTACAGATGAGGAAAAAGAGTTGCAGAGGTTGAGTAATTGAGCAAGCTCATATAGCTAATAAGTTGCAGAGCTGGAATTCAAACCTAGAGTCTAGCTAGAGTCTGGCTCCAGAATCCTGCTTTTAACCTCTATCCTACTTCACTTATTGAAACTTTTAAGAAGAATTGCTTATTATGTCCATTAATCCTGGCTTTGCAAAACAAGTGTCTGCATCCATCAATAAACACTTTCTTCTCCTTCTTAAAAAGAAAAAATGGTTTTAAGGAAGCAAGGGCTATGGTTACAGACTAATGTTTCTGGAAAAAAAAAAAAAAGAAATATGGAATATTTCACAAGCCATCAAATTCTGAACTACTCCGGTGCAGTGAGTTGCATTATTACCTGGCCAGCTTTTCTCAGTACTTTTACATGGTGCCGAAGGAACTGTTAGCTTTGTCTAAAAGTGCTCATTTGCTACCCACTGATGACAATTACCTGTCTCCTCCTCTTTCATAGACACTTGATCTCTAAACTGAAAATGTTGTCAGCCAAATTTATAAATATCCTTATTTGAGGCAAGGACATCATATCCAGAGATTATGTTGAGCAGAGAGAGTATGCCAGCAAATCAAGCCCATGACATAGAAAGTAAATAACACAGGAAGGGGCCCAACAGGCAACAAAGTCAAATGAGGGCTGCCAAGTGATGGTTGGTTGATCAAAGGCAATGGGCCAGGCTCTCAGGATCAGCTTTGGATTAAATGATTAAACTGCTGGGTTGGAAATACTCACTGGGACACCAGCTAAAATCCTGTGCCCAAGAGGGATCCCCACAGATTGAAGCAGCTGCTGTTACTGCTATAAAGTTTGATGCCAGCAACACACAGCCTAAATTCACTTCTATTTCCTCAGCTTCCTAGTTAACACTATGAAATGCATTACTTTTTTTTAATACTGTGTTCCATCAAAACATGGTTGAACTAAATTATTTCTTCCTTGTCTGTAAGTATCACTTTAGATATTCTTAAGTACTTCTCAACATGATACTCTCAACAACCTCCCTCCCTCTCCCATGTGGAGATGAGATGAACTCAGTTCCTTCCAGGCTGCCTTATTCACAAAGCAGTTCAGGCTGTACTCTGGGCTCTCCTCCAGGTCCCAGTGCCCTTCTGACTGGCATGAAGACAAGGACCTTTGCTCATAGCTCTCCAACTCTGGGACCTTCTGTAAGAGCAAGGGACATCACAGCTTATGTCCCTCTTATCTTCCCAAAGTTTCATTTCTCTGACAGTTCCATCTCCTGCTGTTCTTTCTCTGCTTTAAAACAAGACTGTATTTCTGGCCCGTACGACAGCATATGTTTGTACGGTGCTTGGCAGTTTTCAAAGTGTTAGCACCTATATTGTCGCATTTCTGCTTTGAATTTAAATCTGCTGTAAACTGGAGAGTGGTTGTTAGTCCCACTGTAAAGATTAGGAAAGGAGCCTCAAAAGGTTAATAGACTTGAAGAGCACACAGTTAACAACAGAGGGGTCACTCTGTGGCCCCTAAAACTGGTGTCTATACTACAACACTTGTTCCCACTTTCTTTTGCCCCTAATTTTTTTTTGTGTTCACAGTGTCTCCTTCTCAAGAATATAAATTACAGGGGTCTGCACCTCACTCTGGCATTTAATTAGCAAGATGTAGTATGTGATCAATAATCTTTATTAGAGTATCTGAATTATCATTCTTAAAATATTATCATACAGTTGAAGAACTCATCTGTGGATAAGGAACATAAAATTTGGTTTCAAGAGACCTATGTGATTTTACTCAATAAAAGTGATATTGTTCCCAAAAGGGCACAACTGATTCTTGTGGAAGTGAGCAAAAAGTTTTCAGTGTTACAACAGTTTGTGGCTCAGGGTGCCCGGGTGGCTCAGTTGGTTAAGTGTCTGCCTTCAGCTCAGGTCATGATCCCAGGGTCCTGGGATGGAGCCCCATGTCAGGCTCTCTGCTCAGCAGTGAGCCTGCTTCTCCCTGTCTCCCTGCCTGCCACTCCCCCTACTTGTGCACACGCTCTCTCTCTCTCTCTCTCTCTGTGCCAAATTAAAAAAAAAATCTAAAAAAGAATATAAAAACTTAAAAAAAATCGAGTTTACAACAGTTTGTGGCTCAACCCCATGTGAAAAAAATCTTATTCCTTAGTATTTAATTTTTATCATTAGGTATAAGTTTTCTTTAACTTTTCTCTTTAGAAGGGTAACAATCAAAAAGAATGTTGGGGGGCCTGGCTGGCTCAGTTGGAAGAGCATGTGACTCTTGACCTTGGGGTTGTGAGTTCAAGCCCCATGTTCAGTGCAGAGATTACTTAAGTAAGTAAATAAATAAACTTTAAAAAATAAAAAAAAATAAAAAAGAATGTTAGGCAACAGACTTAGAGGAAGGTACAATGTTGGTAAAACAACAAACAGTAACATTTTTCTTTCCTTTTCTTTCATTATAATAATATGACAACACCCACATTATTAGATATTTCAAAACCAACTTGAGGGTTTCATTTATTCAGTAGGTATTTATTAAGTACCTAACGGTATCTTGGTTCCAAGTATTATTCTGGCCCATACAACAGCATGGTACATACAATAAGGGATGACACAAAGAAGAAAAATACCTGCTCTTCACTCTTGTTGAAAAAATAAAGTTTGAAATGGGGGAAGGAATAGAAAAGGAACTATCACCTATAATGCACAGAGGAGAAAATTTATAAAGTACATAAAGGTTAAGAAATTAGGCCAACTCACCTAGCTATAGGGTAATCAACTTACCCTAGTTTTTCCAGGGTTACCTTAGTTTTAAATCTAAAAGTTCTGTATCCCAGGAATATTCTCAGTCCCAGGAAAACTGGGACAGGTTGTCATTCTACAACCGGTAAAGAGTCAGAATTGGATTCAAATTAAACAAAAAAACCTGACACATAAAATAAAAAATAAACTCTGTGGTGCATTTTATGCTGCCTCCTTGACCAAGTTTATTCATCTGTTCAATTTTTTTCTAAAGGCCTATTTCCTAGTCAATGATTTTTAAAAAATGTTAAATAGGATATAGTCAACAAATGGCAGGACAAAAAATAGGCCCTCAAAGAATCACTTGTTGGTGATTTCATTGGTGCTGTTGAATTTGACATTAAGAGAGAACAAACCTTATCTGTAATATTTGATATGTCTAAGGCTAATGTGAAAATAACCTTTTTAGAAAAAATCTCTAGTGTGTAATGAGGATAGAGTCATGCAAGTGGGTGGGAAAGAGCAGGACTGAGAAAAACACTGCAAGTCAAAAGTAGTAAACAATGGCAGTCAACGAGGAACCCCATATTCTAGTAGCACATCACAGTGCCCTTTGTCTTTAGAGCAGTCATAGTTGTATAGTTGCCACACTGAAACCACCATAAATATAGCTGTTCCCCATTAATCAGTATGAACATCTGCAGCAATTACTCATGCAGAGAATAGTGATTTAGCAGCTGTGCATACTGGAATAAAACTTTTAAGATTTAGGAAGATAGGGATAATACACATATCATTCTGACAAAAGCTTCAGGATCTATGATTTATGATTTTTCCCCTTTAGGAATAAATACAAATTATTGCTAGTGAAGATATAAAACAAAAGTGTATTGCCTTGAGCAACGTCTGCGTCTGTTTAATATTTGTTGGTGTGCATTTGGTTAATCAATTTAACAACAACAAAACAAGTTGTTGTTTGTTGTTTTTAAGTTTCTCTGAAAGTTTCTCGTTTGATTCTAAACTCAGATCTACTTAATGGGTATTTTTAAAGTCACATATGACTTCTCTGCATTAAATGCTTTAATGGTCTCTATTTCCTGTTTAGGATTATGTCATGTAGCACAGAGCACTGTTGCCAAATTCTAGTCAGCCACGCGGAATGACTGCCATGTGATTCTCATCCTTTTCCTTGGGAATTTTTCTCTCTTTATTCTCTTTTTAAAATCCTTTCTTACTTATTACATCATTTCAGTATTTGAAATGTTCATCTTCTTTAATCCCTAAAGAAAAGCCCTTCTCAGCCTCAACTCATGCCAATTACCTTGCCATCTATTTCCATCCCTTCACAGCCAAACCTTTTGAGTTGTTTTCATTTATAATCTCTTCTTTCCTATTTCCCTTTCACTCTACAAACTAATTTTTGTCCCAATCACTTCACTGTTTCTCCAAAACTTCCTTGTATTTTAATCTAATGGATAATTTTCTGCCCTGATTTTTCATGTAAAAGCATTTGGTAAAAAAATGGCTTCTATGACTCCTGTACCAGTTTCTTCATAAATCCCAAATATACCTTCTAGGTCCACCCAGTGTTCTTCTCCTTCTAAAGAAATCTCAAGATAAGGGCGTTCCTTGGAATTGCACTTCCTAATGTGATCTTGGTCACATTTGCTCCCATAGTTCCATTGCCCATCTAAACACTGACACTCACAAATCTCTGCCTCCTGCCATATTGCTCTCCTCTGCTGTCCACATATGTATTCCACAGTGACTTCATATTCAATAAGCCCAGAATTAAAAGGGTGAGAATTGCACCCTTAAGGCTATCTCAATTCCCAGCATTCAGGTCTTTTTCCACTATAATCTAGATTTGAAGCGTTACCCCTTCTAATACCTCAAACTCCAAAGCCTTTGATCCCACTGAGATTTTCAATCTTTTCATTGTCCTGCCTCCAATACATGTTCACTTTCCCCCCAACCCAGGTGCTTAGATCCATTGGTTCATTATTACACTCACTCCACTGCATATACCCTTCATTACATTCACCTGGCTAAATCCCAGTCCACCTATTCTGTCTGAATCAAGCCAGATGAATATAACTTTGGAGAAGAAATAAACCATGAATATAGGTATCATTTTATATTCATGGCCAGTAACTTTATATAGGTCCATAAATATACCTATAGCATTCACTTTTTACTTCCCCAGGAAAATATTTTTACAACTTTTACTCTCTAATCAAACCTCTATAAAATCCTAATTCATTTTACTAAGCTCATGACTCTTTCTTTCTACTTCCCTGAGAAAATAAAAGCATTCAGAGGATAATTTCCACAGGTTCCCCAAACCATATCCACTATCCTTTCTGCAGCTGCAGCTGTAACCATAAACTGTCTTCCTTAAGTTATTCTTGGTGTCACATTTGACTTTGTTTCTAAAGCCAATTCCTCCAATTTTGTACAGGTCCTTTCCCCTATTGAGCACAAAAGGACAGCAATTATATTCCTATCTTCCTAATTTATATTATATTTTCCTCGTCCATTAGCATACACAATTGTATTCTGTTCTTCACTGAACCCAATATCTGCCTCCAGGCATCATATGATTTTCTTTACTTGACTTTAAGGCACAAAAAATTTTCCCAAAACATTTGCAAGTATTAATTTTGCCCATTCCTCTTAATTTTTTCATTTCCCCAAATAAGGCTTCCATGATTGGCTTACATGTATTCAAGCGCAGTGGTCAATTGCTAGACATCGTTTTACTTAACGATACACAGCATTGACAGTGGTGCTAAATCTGTCTTAAAGTACTCTCTTAACTTTTATAACAACTAGGGGTTCTAGTAGCTTATATGACAACTATGTTTGAATTATGTCAAGACACCTTTTCTTATAGTAGATGTAGCTCTGAGCAAGAACTTAGGGCTTGGCAAGTAGGATATGTGTTAGATTTCAGCCTCCACTTGCCACTTAGTTTCTTAGGCAATCATCCTTTTATAAGACTCAATGTGCCCAACTCTACAGGCAGCCCTGAAAACAAAACTCTGTCTTAGTTCTCCTTCTACTTTATTGCCTATTGCCATTTCACTTTCCCAGTCTCTAAAGGTCAGAATGTTTTCTTTTCTTTTTATTCTACTTCTCTAGGTAATCTCATCTACTCTCATAACTTAAATACCATTTATATGTTGATAGATGGTGCATATCCCCAGGTTGGACCACTATTTTTCATGATATCTAGAATTGTACATGCAACTGCCTACTTAACATCTTGATTAGATGATATAATACTATATCAGAAATGTATTATGCCCAAAGCCAATTCCTGGATTTTCCTCCCTAAATATCTTCTTTCTTTCTCATCTCAATAATTGGCAACTGAAGTCTTCCATTTTCTCAGGCCAAAGCTTGCCTCTTCTTTTCATACTATACATCTAATCGATTAGCAAACACTGTTGACTTCACCTTTGATAAACTCCTGAAGTTAACCACTTTTCACCCAACACGTGAATTCAAGTCACCATTCTGTGCTAGAAAGGAGACTACTATAAAACTCTTGTTTCTCCTCTTCTGCCCTTAACACATACAATCTGTTATCAAGACACAAAGCACAATAATCTTGTTACAACATAATTCACATTATTTCACTACTCTTCTCAAAACATCTCAATGACTTTTCCTTTCACTTAGGGTAAAATTCAAAGACTTTGCCATGGTTTATACATGGCCATGAATTATGCATTAATTTTTCATGCTGCTCTAGTCCTCCTAGTTCCCTCACTATCTCTCAAACATGACAAGAATACCTCCATCTCAGGGTTTTTGTACTGGCTGTTCTGTCTGGAACACCTCCCTACAGGTGCTCAAGTGGATCCTACATCACTTACTTTAAATAAGTCTGTTTAAATAGCACCTCAGCAGTCTTCCCAGTTACTAAGCACATAGCTGTCCTCTCTCTGCATCCATTCGATGTTCTCCTTACTCATGTTTACATTCCCACAATGTAAACAGTGCCTGACACACTATGGGCATTCAACAAATATCTGTTATAAGAAGAATGAAAGTGCAGTTATAGGATGATGATGCCTTCATAGCCTTAATGACATTTCATCCTTCACATTTTTTACAGCGTAACAATGGTACCAATATAAACAAATTATTGACAGTTACATTAATGATCATTTTCCAGAAAAATAAATTTCCAGCATTTTGTCCACTTCTTTATAGAGGGGAGCTCTGGCTCTACAAGCATTAGCTGGAAATACAGTCCACATAGGACAACTTATGTAATTCTGTAGTTAATATTTTTCTCCACAAATTCCAAAACTACACACATTCTCCCACAATTTGCTTTGAAAATTATAGTCATTTTGATTGATGAATATTTAAATGACAAATGTGAGGTGCCTTTCTCACTAGATGTAAAATATAATGCATTCAACTTACTCTGTTTATCTAGTCTTCTGAAAGCATATAGAATAAGACTCTTTTGTAAATAATTTTATAATCCAGCTGTGGCCACAAATTAATTATTGATTAAATGCTAATGGTTATAGCAAATTATACATATTTAAAGGATGTATCTTTTCTTCTTTTGTAATGTGCTGTGTTTTATTAGTAAACACATATATCTCTCTCTGAAGAATAATATGAATATTTCAGGAAAATTCAGATAGAAGAGAAAGATTAGTACTTATCTGATGACCCCTAAAAAATATTGCTGTATAATGACTACAAAATCATTTTCTTTGAAATATCCCAGGCAATTGTACTATCTATTTCAATAAGCTTTATTCAATAATAAAGTACAACTTTCAAGGCACTCAATCCTTCTTAAAGTCTATGCATAATTATATACTTGGCCAGCATAATTTCCTTTGAGGTTTAAATAATTTATTTCAGAACCTGAGACTGCTTTCTCCTTCCTGATTCTTGAGAAACTTCTAAAGAGAACATCATGCATGTACTATACAACAGTGTAATGTAAACATTGCACAGAGAATATAGTTGAACAAAAGCATACAATAACCATTTTTGTGAAATCAAAATTAGCCAGTAAATTTACATTGATGTTTGTCTTCCAAAAAAATGCTCTAAAAATTATATGCATGTTTATCAATATATTTATTTTTACCAGTCTTAAAAGTTCAGTTGCAGGGTTGCCTGGGTGGCTCTGTCAGTTAAGCGTCTGCCTTCAGCTTAGGTCATGATCCCAGGGTTCTGGGATTGAGCCCCACGTCAGGCTCCCTGCTCAGTGGAGAGCGGGCTTCTCCCTCTCCCTCCGCCTGCCACTCCCCCTGCTTGTGCTCTCTCTTTGTCAAATAAATAAAACCTTTTAAAAAAAGTTCAGTTGCAATCACCATGTTATGTTAACTATAAAGTGTCTGTGTATGTATGTATGTTTTTTGGACATAAACGGCAAATGAATGATTCTACACATTGATGAATAATTATAATACTGAGAAATGAAAAACTTCAAATGAAACCTTTCACGTGGCTTATAGCTAGTCACCAAATATTAATATAAAATCACAGTCTCAGTCTTAGTGAAAATATTATGTAATAAGAAAAAAACCATAAAATTTGGCATACTGATACAGTGATGGCATGTAAACAATTAGCTATTCTAGCTAATTCTCAAATGGACTTATTTGAAGTCCATTTTTTTATCTTACTAATATTTTTTATTTACTTTTTATTTTAAATTATGGTAAAATACACAAAGCATAAAATTTATCACCTTAATTATTTTTAAGTATACAGTCCAGTATTAAGTGCATTCATACTGTTGTGCAAATAACCCCCAGAACTCATTTTACAAAATTGGAACTTTAAACCCATTAAACAACTACTCATTCTCCCCATCCCTAGTCCCTGACAACCATTATTCAATTTTCTGTCTCTCTAAGTTTGACTACTCTTGGCACCTCATATAAGTAGAATCATATAGCATTTGTTCTTTTTTGACTGCCTTACTTCACTTAGCATAATGTCCTCAACATTCATCTATGGTATAGCATGTGTCTGAACTTAAATTTTAAGGCTAACTAATATTCCAATGTATGTTTATACCATATTTTTTAAAAATTTTTTGTTATGTTAATCACCATACATTACATCATTAGTTTTTGATGTAGTGTTCCATGATTCATTGTTTGTGCATAACACCCAGTGCTCCATGCAGAATGTGTCCTCTTTAATACCCATCACCACGCTAACCCATCCTCCCACCCCCCTCCCCTCTAGAACCCTCAGTTTGTTTCTCAGAGTCCATCGTCTCTGATGGTTCGTCTCCCCCTCCGATTTCCCCCCCTTCATTCTTCCCCTCCTGCTATCTTCTTTTTTTTTTTTTTTCTTAACATATATTGCATTATTTGTTTTAGAGGTACAGGTCTGTGATTCAACAGTCTGTGCAAAGTTAATTTGAAGTACACAGTCTTCATTAACTCCTGAGGAGGTAAGTTCCAATAGCACTCCTGCTGAGTGCCTTTGCTAATGACTTACTGTCTCTAAAGGGCATCTCTCCATGTTTACCCTTTGTGACAATTCTGCTCTTAAACCCAGTTCCCTGGTTTCTGAACATGAGTCCTTTGTTCCTTTGTGACAAGTTCACACTGTAAAAATGAAAGGGATAAAGGATATTGTCTCACTGGCTCCTTCATTAGAGGAGCAATTTCCTGTTTGGGATATGGGATGAAAACATGTTCTTCCACTGACCTTTGGCTGCCATGATATCCTGTGTATACCAGTACACATGCCTTGGTGAAGGACTTCATCAGTGTTTCTATTTAACCACTGAGTCTCACCTTTATATGTGCTATGGTCTTGATGACAAGCCTCAGCAACTATAGCCATCATATTTTTGTTATAATTTTTCCTGAAATATATTATCTTGCCAAATATTAATGAAAATCAGGCTGCAAAAGCATTATGATCAGAAGACTATTAAATAAATACACCCTTCAGGTGGGTAAGGAAAAGACTTCTGGACAAACTCCAAAGAGCAAATGAATTGACGTATGATGGGAGAATGAAGCTAAATAAAAAGACATATAATTTTTCTGAATCATAGGCAATAGCACAGTTCTATTTCATTAAAGATGAATGAAATCGTTCTTATCAATATGTATTATTTTCAATGGAATTTCAATCTGGGTACCTCTAAACTGCTATTAGTTCTAAAAGACAGAAAGAGCCTGGAACGACAGTAAATTGGAAATAACAAAGCAAACTTTAATTTTAATGTGTAAACTTGCTCTCTTTTTCTTTTAACCATAAAGTTGGCCAAGAAGCATTTGAAATGTCTTCAGAAGACAATAGCAGAAAAATGCTTGAGACCACCCAGACCATGATGATTGTTTAATTGGAAACACATAGCAAGAACACAATATAGTTTCTAGTGAAACAAAAGGAAAGATAAGGAACAGTTTTAATCTGAAAGAAAAAATCACTTTGTGAATCAACACACAGTTAGGATTATAAGCACTGAAATTAATGGGAAAATGGTAGAGTGATAAAGAGTTTAGCACAGAAACTACTTCTCTCCCTAGTAACTGCGTACTCAAACCAGATTGTTTACTCTGTAATAAAAAAAAAAAATAGAAAATTTCAGTTCCCCAAGACCTATTATCCCCTTAAAAATGTTTATATATTATTAGGGGTTATTGATGTTAAATTTAAAAATTCTCTTTTAGAGCTTTGAATATTACCTATAAGTTATACTAATGAAATACTTCTCAATGATATATTAGAAATTACCCTTATGACTTTTAAATCTTAGCTAAAGTTTATATAGTTCATGCTCCTTTGTAAAGTTCATTGAAATTAGTCTTAGCAATAATTTTTTGGTGTATGACACCAAAAGCAAAAATTAACAAGTGGGACCACATTAAACTAAAAGCTTCTGCACACCAGAGGAAACTAACAAAAACTAACAAAAAGTCAACCTATGCAATGGAAGAAAATATTTGCAAATAACATATCTGATTAGGGTTAATATCAAAAAATATAAGGAACTCATATAACTTAATAGCACAAAACTCAAATAACCCAATTTAAAAATGGGTGAATGACTTAAATAAACATTTTCCCAAAGAAGAAATAAAAATGTCCAATAGGATGAAAAGGTGCTCAAAATCATAATTATCAGTGAAATGCAAATCAAAACCGTTATCTCACAACTGTTAGATTATTAAAAAGACAAGAGATAACAAGTGTTAGCAAAGGTGTAGAGAAAAAAGGAACTCTTGTACACTATTGGTGGGAACGCAAATTGGTACAGCCATTACGGAAACCCTCAAAAAATTAACAGAACTACCGTATGACCTAGCAATCCCATTTCTGGGTATATATCTAAAGGAAATGAAAAACGGATCTTGAAGAGATCTATGCATTACCATGTTCATTGCAGCACTATTCACAATAGCCAAGATAGGGAAACAATGTAAATGTCCACCCATGATTAATTGTTTTAAAGAATGTGATACACACATACACACAGAGGAGTATTACTCAGGCACAAAAAGGAAGTAAATTTTGGCATTTATAGTAACATGGATAAAAATAGAAGACATCATTCTAGTGAAATAAGCCAGAGACAGAAAGACAAACACTGTAGATCTCACTTACATGTAGAATTTTAAAAAGTAAAACTCATACAACCATAGTAGAATGGTGGTTGCCAAGGGCTCAAGGGTGGGAAATAGATACTGATCAAAGAGTGAAAACTTTCAATTGTAAGATAAATAAGTTCTGGAGACCTAAGGTACAGCATGGTGACTGGAGTTAATAATATTGTATTGTATACTTGAAATTTGGTAAGAGAATAGATCTTACATGTTCTCACTGAAAAAATAAAGGTACCAATGTGAGGAGATGAATGTGTTAACTTGTCATATTCATTTCACAATGTTTGTATATATATAAAATAACCATGTTGTACACTCTAAATATATATAATTTTTGTTAATTATACCTCAGTAAACTGGAAAAAATAAACTTACTTAAAATTAAAAAAATCCAAATCACAGTAACTCTTTTAGTAAATGCTTATCATAAGCATATAACTAGTCAACATTGGTCAAGGCATCAGGGAACATGGAGCCCACATTTCCGTGAAGGAATAGAAAAAAAATTATACATTGATAAATAGTAACTATGAAAAATACATTTTATAATCAATTAAAAAATAAAAGTAATGATTTGACAAAAATATTATATCAAAGCAGTAAGTGTAAAGTTGCATAATTTCTACAGGATTGTTATGGAAGGTCTTTTTGGAGATTAAAAAAGAGCTTTGCATTTGAAAAAGTGGCCAGAGTGGCCAGAGAGGTGGCCAGCAGCACATATTCTTGGTGAGGCAACTTCTCCATTATCGGAAATGGATACATAAAGGTGCTGGGGCAGAAAAAAGTACAGCATTTTCTAGAAAAAGAAAGAAACCAAAGGTTGCTGAAGCTCAGTGGTCACTAGAAGAGTATGAAAATTAGGGTTAGAGATAAAATTGGGGTTCATATTGAAAGCTAACACACCCTGCTAAGAAGTTCAAGGGCTATTTTTAAGTACACTGAAAGCCACTAATTTTAAGCTGAAGTGATTCAGTTTATATTTAGGCTCATCACTTTTGCTGCTTGTTACATGGGGAAATAGATTAGAGAGGGCATGGGCAGAGGCAAAAAACAAACAAACAAACAACAAACCGGGAGGCTGTTGCAATAGTTAATGTTAAAGATGATGACAGGCTGTGGACAGAGGAATGGCAGTGGAAATGGAAATATAGGGATACATTTAAGATACATTTTGTAGGCAGACTGGACAAGATAACTGATAGAATATGAAGAGGAAGGAGAGGGAGGAATATATGATAATTCCTGGTTCGTGGCTTAAACCATTTAGTAATTAATGGTGCCACCATTTGCTAGTAGAGGAATACATTTGGGGAGGAGGATGTCATATAAAAGGGGACACATGATAAGAATAAAGTAAGGTGGGCGCCTGGGTGGCTCAGTTGGTTAAGCAACTGCCTTCAGCTCAGGTCATGATCCTGGAGTCCCAGGATAGAGCCCCACAGCAGGCTCCCTGCTCAGCGGGGGGTCTGCTTCTCCCTCTGACGCTCTCCCCTCTCATGCTCTCTCTCACTCTCTCTCAAATAAATAAATAAAATCTTAAAAAAAAAAAAAGAATAAAGTAAGGTTTACTGCAGAAATTTACTCACTGCATGAGTCTTTGTCCTCTCACTATCCTTTGTGTAGTGTGCTTAGATCTGGTACAGTTCTACTTACCAAGCAACATTCTCCAACAAAGGGACCATTTCCCCATTGCTCTACATATTTGTAAGTAAAGGGATACAAACAATATTTTCTTTACCAGCAAATAATCGAAGTTTCCTAATAAAGGAAAGGGCATTATAATGGGTGCCTGGGTACCTCTGGAGCTCAGCTATTGGCAGTCCTCTAGATTTTCTTCTTACTATCTGGTATTGCTTTTTTTTTTCTTCCTAAATTTTGCTAAATTCCTAAAACAGGGGAAAGAAAATGAACATCCAGAGCTATCTGAATTTGGTTGTCCTCAGGAGAAGAGTAAGAAGTAGAAAACTGGCAAGTAGACAACTGATTATGGTAAGAGGAGTCTGGATTAGTGAAATAACATTTGGTGAATACTGCATGTGAAAAATCATAGTATTGATAATTACAAACATGTAGAGAGGAGAGCATTAGAGACTGCAAAATTCTAGTAATTATAGTGTTTTTAGAAGAATATCTGAGAAAGGAGAGAAAGAGAGACTGATAAAGTAAGAAGAAAATTTCATTATGTTTTCAAGCAAGCTGAGATCTGGGGGCTTCAAGATGGAAACTGTGGTCAGCTGTAAAGAATGCTGTGAGCAATTTCAGCTATTAATACAGAATCTGATTGCTTACCCCCTCAAAAAAAAAGTTTAGCTCAAAACAATTCAGTAGGCTACTAAGAATTGTAAGGGGATATTAAATGGCATACTAGAATTTATTTAGGAAAAAAATGTACATTTCTAAAATATTTCTTCTTAAAGATGAACTTGAGTTTTTATGCCCCAACTAATATATGAAATGTCTGTGTCAGTCCAATGGGGAGTTATAAAATTAAGAGAACATTTTTTCTGGATTGACTCTTTTGCTTCTACCTTATTATCAATTTTGACTTCATTAGCTCCTGGTCAGAGAGTAGAATCTAGAGTGATATTTCTGGTGTCAGTCATTTCTTAAGATATCACACCACTGCTTGATATTCCCTAAACCACATTACAGTATTTTAAAGGACTAAAGGCTTACATAACCCTTTCAGGGGAACCATAAAATAAGTGTTGCACATTCACTACATTTATATCAGTCTAGACAAAATTTCATTGAAATTCATAAGTGTGTTAAAATTATACAGATGGCTATCCATCTGTGTCATGAAATACACTGATGCATGAGGCTTAAAAATGCAAGCTAGAAAAAAATTCAGACAGGCTGTATGATAACAAATGCCAATTAGAACAAAAACCTTATTTAAAATTAATGTTATTTTAATAGCTTTGTGTCCTTCAATGTGATCAGCATAAAGACCATATAAAGTTCAGGTACACTTTGCAAATACTAAGATGTTATCGAAGTTTAATTTTAAACAGTCAATTATTTTTAATTCACTTTGATGACTACAGTGAGCTATGAATTGTTTATAACTACAATTCTCTAAAGTAGATTCACATTTCTACCTGAAATGATATATTTAAGCACAAAGGCTTATTTAAATGTCTACCTGCTAAAATTAAATGCTTTCTTAGTTTTTTTAATAAAATTGATATATATGATCTTGCATTATTCTCTTTTAAATCTATGAACTATTTTTGTTTGTATCTTCTAGGTCTTCTATCTCATTATATGTCATTTTTTGCTTTCAAAACACTTTAGTAGATGAAATTTGTCTTCATGTCAACCCTCTAAGGTCAGTTATGATGCAGACAATATGCTTCATACAAAAATTAAGTTTTACCATTTATCATTCTTCTAAATCTAAACCATCATCTTTTTAAGATTTGAAAGTAATACAAAACTTAAGCTGTTCAAGTTTTTTTCCTTTCCTTGCTACTAATTCATTCTAAGACCATCCACCTACTTTGTGCCTCAATGTCCACATCAGTAAATAAGTGTCCAAATGGTATTTTTTAAAAAATGGGCAACCTAGACCGATTAAACCATTCCACGTGCAGACACAGTGATCCTAAGGAGGAGAAGGAGGAGAGGAGAGAGGAAGAGGGGAGGGGAGAAGAGTTTGGTGGAGGGGGATGAGGAGAAGAAACTCTAATCACAGGGGAATTCAGTGTAAACTTGCAAGTGTTAACAGATTTGCAGTATTTAAGTCTATGATATCTGAGGCTTCCTAAAGAAAAATGGAGGTAGCATCTTTCCTGAAAAAAAAAAAAAAAAACAAAAACCTATTTAAGTTGGCTTTATCCTACTAAAATATCATGGAACTTAAAAAAAAAAAGAATAATTTTCTGGTAATGATAGAGACTTGAACAAATTTATAAAATATATACTTTGAGTTAATTTCAGTCTCAGAAAGCACTTTAAATTAAATTTCATTTAATTTTCTTAGATATCTTTAATCAAATCACTCATACAGACCAGTAGTTATAGATTTCCACCTAATTTTACACCTGAGTTGACTGAGGCAAGAGGAATTAAATAATGTGTGCAACTCACAAGTTGAGTTAATGATGCATTTGAAGGTAGAAAATGGTACCTTTTGTCTTCCGTTTAGCCATTAGCCTCTAACACTAAACAACTTTTCCTTACCATTGGATGGAGAATTGCACATTCAGAAATCAGATACATTAAGGAGCAATCAGTAAGCTGCTATTTAATGATTAAAAAAAGAAATCTTTAAAATACGATATGGCAAACAGAAAAGGCACACCCTTTGTGCAAGTGTTCAACATAGAAGAATAATCTCTAACATTTATTCTTTATTTTCTTATCATCCCCTCCATAAATTACAATCAATCTTACAGGTAGCTTAAGATCTTATCATTCCTATGTCCACTTTTATGCAAATTTCCTACCTCCCACTTGAGTTTAGTTTATCTAGCCTATTTATTCATTAATTCAATCACTTATCAATACTGAAAGTGTTAAATTCTGGTTTGCAAAGATAAATAAAACATGATCACTTCCATGAAAATTATTGCAGTCTCAAAGGGAGACATAACCAATCAAACAAGATAGTGCATTACTGGTGGAAAATAAATATTTCTACAGGGCAAACAGGAAGAATATGAAATGCCGGGTCAAGAAAAGATTCCTACTCTTAATCCATTTTTAGAATAATATTTTTATTCTACAGTCATATCCTTAATTCATTAGCCTAGAAATGAATGAGAGGGGAAAGATTTTTGGTCAGACTCATATTTCTGCAGTCTTCTGGCTGAATCTGACAATCTTAAACTGGAGGAAGGGGAAAGTCTGAGCTAAAAATGAGAAATGTAAAAAATGAAAAGTACTTCAAGGAAAGGTAAATAAATGGAAAATGCAATAAGGAAATTCTAACATTTCATTGGTACATTGTGAGAATCTGAAGAAAGAGAGTAATAGCTATTATTGGCTATATTTACAGATGTATATAAAGGTGAAGCCATCTGTCTTTGAAATCTTTTGTGTGAAGCTGATGTCCATATTGGCTCTGGATAATTTAAGAAGCATTCAATCTGGAATATCTATATTATGTGTCTCAGTGAGGCTAACGGTATATACTAAAACACTTGGAATAATTCTAATGGCATTTTGGTTTTCATTTTATAGGTTTATCCATTACAACAGACTTTAGAAGGTACTGTGCAGGAGCTGTTGCCTTTAAAGGCACACAAAAGACCATGGGTCACTATGTATCTATTCATCTAGGTGATGATCAGTTGAGAAAGGTGCTGGATACAATGGTACTGGTACAGTGCCCAAGTTGTCAAAGTTACATGTATCTTAATGTCTACAGACCATGTGTTTGTGGATGGAGAGCAACAATCAAGGTAAAGAACACTGATAAAGTAAAACAAATATCAGCTTGGGAGTGACCCTTTGTGTTTCAATACCAACTACTAAAAACCACAATACCCACTGATTTGGAAAAGTCTTTGGCCTTCTCAAACTTCAGTATATTTGGGGTCTCTACTATCCATATTACATAATTCTGAGGAACTCAATATTCCAAGGCCAAAATGTATACTCAATATCCAAGCAATAAGCAAGCACCCTGGGGCAACTTCATTTTTGGTGAAAAAACTACATTGGCCAAAACTTTAAAGACTTAGGTGAAAATATCATTAATAGCACTAGGTCAAGCTGAATATGTCTTTAATAAAGACAGACATATTTTATCAAAATACTTGTTGGTCTCTATTGGATGCATACGAGGGATAACATCTCAGGAGAAAAGAATGGCAAATGACTTAAATAGCACAGTAGTAGAAAACTAGATAAAGCAAACAGAACAGATAATTAGACATCATACTCAGAAACAAAGATGGGAAACAGCATACATGCTGAAAAATTAGTGCCCTTTATTATGCTTCTCGAGATAGAAAGTAGAAAAAACAGTGGACTGGGATCTTGGCAGTAGAAGTTCAAGGAATGAACTAGTGGGAAACTAATGGTCCCCTAATTTATGGGAACTCATAAACAGTAAATGTAATCTGTATTGATGCTCTCTAACTTCTAAGGCACCATATGTAAACAAAAATAAGATGTGAAATTATTGGGATTGGAAGCCTATTAAAATCGGGATTTTATGGTCAAAGAGAGGTTAGGCATTACTTAAAGATAAGGCCCATTTGTACAACCTTTGTATCTCCATATATCAAACAGCAAAATGATTATGACTACCAAAGAATTAGAATCCATAATTAACTGAGATTTGGTCCTTCATTTAAATCCCAATCTGTGATAACAGTGTCATGTGGGTAAGTGCCACTTTTGGTGGAGCTCTAGTTGAACTCATAAAATAATTGGTACTTTGTAATACTGACTCAATTTGTAATATTATTTTTAATTTTTTAATTAAAGTACAGTATATAACATTGTATTAGTTTCAGGTGTACAGCATATTGATTTAACAATTCTATACATTACTCAATGCTCACCATGGTAAGTATAGCCACTATCTGTCACTATACGATGTTACTAAAATATTATTGACTACACTCCGTCCTTAACTTTTCATCTCTGTGACTTACTTATTTTATAATTGGAGGTATGTTCCTCTTAATCCCCTTTATCTATTTCACCCATACCCCAACCAACCTCCCCTCTGGCAACCAAGTTTGTTCTCTATATCTATGAGTCTTGTTTCTGTTTTGTTTCTTAGATTTTCTTTAGATTTGTTTTTAGATTCTCTGGCTTACTTCACTTAGGATTAATATTCCTCTAAGTCCATCTATGTTGTTGAAAATGGCAAGATTTCATTCTTCATTATGGCTGAGTAATATTGTTACTTGTATACACATACACACATACACACACACACACACACATATACACACCCCACATCTTCTTTATCCATTCATACATCAACTGACACTTAGATTGCTTCTGTATCATAGGGGTACTTATATTTTTCAAATTAGTGTTTTTGCTTTCTTTAAATCTCCAGAGGTGAAACTGCTAGATCATATAGTAGTTCTATTTTTGACTTTTTGAAGAACCTCTATACTGTTTTCCATAGTGGCCGCACCAATTTACATTCCCACCAACAGTACACAAGTGTTCCCTTTTCTCCATATCCTTGTCAACACATTATTTTTTGTCTTTTTGATAATAGCCATTCTGACAGGTGTGAGGTGGTATCTCATTGTGGTTTTTATTTTCATTTCCTTGATGATTAGTGATGTTGAACATCTTTTCATGAGCTTGTTGGCCATCTGTATGTCTTCTCTAGAGAAATGTCTACTCAGGTTCATTACTCATTTTTTAATTGGGGTTTTTGTTGTTGTTGAGTTGTATAAATTCTTTATATATTTTGGATATCAACCCATTATGAGATAGATTATTTGCAAGTATCTTCTCCCATTCAGTAGGTTGCATTTTCATTTTGTTGATGATTTCCTTCACTGTGCAAAAGCTTTTCATTTTGATGTAGTTTCATTTGTTTATTTTTGCTATTTTTGTCCTTCCCTGAGGAGATATCCAAAAAAGTATTTCTAAGACCGATGTCAATGTCAATGCCTATGTTTTCTTTTACACGTGTTATGATTTTAGGTCTTATATTTAAGTCTTCAGCCCATTTTGAGTTTATCTTTTAATAGGGTTTAAAAAAGTAGTTCAGTTTCATTCTTTTGCATGTATCTGTCCAGTTTTCTCAACACCATTTATTGAAGAGACTGCCCCCATTTTATGTCCTTGTCTTCTTTGTTGTAGATTGACCATATAAGCATGGGTTTATTTCTAGACTCTCTATTCTGTTCCCTTGATCTACATATTTTTTTTGTGTGTGTGCCAATAACATGTTGTTTTGATTACTACAGCTTTGTAGTATAGTTTGAAATCAGAGAGTGTGATTCCTCCAAGCTTTGTTGTTTTTTTTCAAGACTGCTTTGACTGTTTAAGGTCTCTTGTGGTTCCATACAAATTTTAGGATTTTTTCTTCTAGTTTTGTGAAAAATGCCATACCATTTTGATAGAGATTGCACTGAATCTGTAGATTGCTAGTAGTACAGACATTTTAACAATATTAATTTTTCCAATCCACGAGCACAGTATATCTTTCAATTTACTTGTATCATCTTCAACTGTTTTCATCAGAGTGTTTTATAGTTTTCAGAGTAGAGGTCTTTCACCTCCTTGGTTAAATTTATTCCTAGGTATTTTATTCTTTTTGGTGCAATCACAAATGGGACTGTTTTCCTAATTTCTCCTTCTGATAATTTGTTAGTATGTATAGAAATACACAACAGATTTCTGTATATTAACTTTGAATCCTGTAATTTTACAGAATTCATTTATTAATTCTAACAGTTTTTTGGTGGACTCTTCAGGGTTTTCTATATATATCATCATGTCATCTGCAAATACTGACAGTTTTACTTTTTCCTTTCCAATCTGGATACTTTTTACTTCTTTTTTCTTGTCTAATTGCTGTGGCTAGGATTTCCAATATTATGTGAAATACAAATGGTAAGAGTGGGCATCCTTGTTTTGCTCTTGATCTTAGAGGAAAAGCTTTCAGGTTTTCACCATTGAGTATGATATTAGCTGTGGGTTTGTCATATATGGCCTTTATTATGTTGAGCATTCCCTCTGTACCCACTTTGTTGAGAGTTTTTATCATACATGGATGTTGAATTTTGTCAAATGGTTTTTCTGCATTTATTGAGAGGATAATTTTTATCCTTCATTTGTTAATGTTGTATATCACTCTATTGATTTAAAGATATTAAATCACAATATCAACTCATGCTTGCATCTCTGGAATGAATCCTACTGGGCAATAGTGTATGACCCTTTGAATGTACTGCTGACTTTGATTTGCTAATATTTTGTTGAGGACTTTTGGATCTATGTTCATCAGGGATAGTAGTCTGTGATTTTCCTTTTTTGTAGTGTCTTTGTCTGGATTTGGTATCAGGGTAATATTGGCCTTGTAAGGTAAGTTTGGTAGTACTCCTTTCTCTTCAATTTTTTGGAATAATTTGAGAAGGATAAGTAATAATTCTTATTTAAATGTTTGGTAGAATTCACCTATGAAGCCATCTGAATCTAGACTTTTTGTTTGTTGGGAGTTTTTTGATTACTGATGTAATTTCATTACTAGAAGTTGGTCTGTTCAGATTTTCTATTTCTTCATGATTCAGTCATGGAATATCATATGTTTCTAGGAGTTTATCCATTTCTTCTAGGTTGTCTAATTTGTTAGCATATAATTATTTATAGATATTTATATATTTTGGTTATAGGTAGCAAAATGCAGAGAAGTGTTTCTTTTGTTATCACAAAAATTTTGGTCTGTACCATGTTCTAGCAGGAGAGCTATACGTTTTTCTTCCTGGCACTGTACTGCCTGTCAATGTATGATATAAAACCAGATAGTAAATTCTGGAAATAAAGAGTACCTATTCCAAAGTTTTCATCAACTAGTGATATTTAAATGGGATAAATTCACTTTTATTCTAGAAAATAAACCAAATTCATTTTATACCGGAGCATAGGTGGCTTACAACCTGTCTTATTATCACTGTGCCCAAGTCCGGCTAGCAGCATTTTTCTCCACTAGGAGTATCACCACAGCTAGATGGCTACTGGTGTAGGACAAATGGAAAGCAGAACTCATGAAGGGAGGGGACTTTTGAGGGTCTTCTAGTGCATTACCTCACAAGTTAAAAGATACAATTTATCAATTGATTGTAAACCTCAAAGGCTGTCTTACTCTTAGGTCATCAAAGCAATATACTCTTAAACAAACCTTAAGGTAACAATTATTTTTATCTGATGAAATTGAAATATCTGTTAGCACTAATTGATGTCTCCTCAAAATCTATATGTTGAAGTCCTTACCCACTTACCTTAGAATGTGACTTTATTTCGAAAGATGGTCTTTGCAGATGTAATAAGTTAAAATGAAGTCTACTGGAGTAGGGTGAGCCTCTAATCCAATATGACTGTTGTCCTTATAAAAAGGGGAAATGTGGACAAATATATACACACAGAGGGAGAATATAACATGTACATAAAGGCAGAGATCTGTGTGATGGAGCAGAAGCCAACAAACACCAAAGATTGCAAGCAAACTATCAGAAGCTAGAAGAGAGGCATGAACACATTCTCTTTCGCAGCCCTCAGAAAGAACCCACCCTGCCAACACATTGACCCCAGAATTTAGCCTATAGAAGTGTGAGATAATCTGTTCTGTGTAAGTTTGTGGTACTTTCTTATGGCAGTTCTAGCAAACTAATGCATTCACAACGACAACAGAACAATGTGTGTGAGTAAAACCCAGCTGGGTTTAGATTTTAGTTAAACTACCAATTAGAAGCTATTCCTTCTCCTTTCAGTGCTTTAGTTTCCTCATCAGTATAATGGAGATGATGCTAATAACTACCTCATAGGACCCAGGTATGAAGACTAAACAAGAATCTATGAAAACTGCTTTGGGGCGCCTAGGTGGCTTGGCTGGTTAGACGTCTGCCTTTAGCTAGGTCATGATCCCAGGGTCCTGGGATCCAGCCCCAGGTCTGGCTCCCTGCTCAGCGGGGAGACTTTTTCTCCCTCTCTCTTTGCCCCCTCCCCACACTTGTGCTCTCTTATGCTCTCTCTCTCTCTCAAATAAATAAAATCTTTAAAAAAAGAATCTATGAAAAACTGCTTTGAATAGCTTCTTGTTAAATTAAGTGCTTAATAAATCTTTAATAATATTAACATCAGCATTTTAGTATTATTACTGCTATTTACCAAAATGTTGAGTTAAATAAAGCAAAGACAATTATACCTACTTAATAAAGTTGTTTTGAGGATTAGACATAATACTGTAATAATTCTAAGACACATTTTTTTTTTCATTTTATCATCTCTGATGTTGAGATGTAAATTATAATTGATGATTTCTTATAATTACCAACATTTTAAAATTTCATATTGGTACTTTAAGTAATGGAACATCTTATAATTATAATGCCTTACAGATTAGTTAAGTATACATCTATACATTATAGAATTATTACATTTCCAGGGGCACCTGAGTGGCTCAGTCGGTTGAGCATCTGACTCTTGGTTTTGGCTTAGGTCATGATCTCAGAGTCTTGGGATCAAGCTGCACATGTTGGGCTCTGTGCTCAGTGCAGAGCCTGCCTGTCCCTCTCCCTTTGCTCTTCCTCCCCCCTCACTCTCTCTCTCTCAAATAAATAAATAAAATCTTAAAAAAAAAGAATTATTATGCTTCCAGGACAGAGTCTGCATTAAATACACTGTAGCTATTCTGAGTACAATGAGGTAAGCTGGCTAAAAAAGTTCATCTTTAGACTTTACCTAAAAGTCTAAATAACGGTGTCTGGAAGGGGTAAAGAATGGTGTTTGCTGAAGAGTAGGCAACAAAAGACTGATAGAATTGTTGAAGAAATAATGTGAGAAGACAAACAGAGGAGAGTCATTCCATGTAACTTTTTCAATGAGTTTTTAATTAAGGGAAAGTTGATGTGGGCAGTAACTGAAGAGAGAAGTGGAGTTAAGAGTATTTTTAAGTATATGATAAATGACTGCATAAGTTCAATAAAGAGGAACATGTAATAATGAAAGAGCTATAAGAAATAATTAATCGAGCAATATCCTTAAAAAGGCAAGTGGTGAGATTTGCTTTCTAAGAGGAAGGGCTGAACTATATGGGAGGTAGGACATTTCACAGTAATAGGAGAGAAGCAAGGTTCATCCAAATGGGTAAATGTGGTCTTGAGAGCTCGTGCAAATTCTTTTCTAGTTGCCTTTTTTTTTTCTTCAATGAAATAGGAAGCAAGTTATCAGGTGAGCAGGAGACAGGTGGATGAATTGTTGAATGTTTGATAGAGAATGTATGGAATAGTGATCCACAAGACTGGGAGTATAAATGGATCACAGAACTGTGATAATAACCAGGTAACATTAAAGCCCACTAAAGTAACTTTTTTATTCTATTTCATTAATATTTGTGGTTCTTCTCTCAATTAGACTCTATTTTAATTAATGAAATTCTAGGAAATATTTTATTATTCATAAGGGAAATTCTATCAATTTTTTCCCCTAAAATGTTTTATCATTACAACTAGGTTATTCTCGATGGTCACTTTACGTAATTTCATTAAAATAAAAATTTGGTTGATAGTCTCAGTGAATTTAAGTCAGTTGAAGATTAGTGTAGAAAGAGATCACATTTTGAGAATGAGTGATTCCACTGGGGATCACAGTAAAATATTTCACTTATTTTTTTTTCTTTTTAATGATCCTTAGGAAAGTTTTGCTATTTCAAGTATTCCTACGTATTCCTAAGGTTATATTTAGATATTTCATTTACTTCTACTGAGTAAAGAAGAGTGATTATAAACAATCATTTCCTAATGCTTGCTATAATGGAACCGTAGTGATGGAAAAATATCACTAACTGTTATCACTAGATGGCACCGATTCTTAGTCTGAGATAGCATAAAAGGAAATATGTTCTAGTCCTTTGCGACGCTGTGAGCACACAGATGTGCAAATCATTTGGATTCTATTAAAAAGCTTTTCCAGACACTGAAGTTGAAATATTACAGATATTTTCTTGTATTGCCTGTTTTCCCCCAGTAATGTTCTAACATTAAAGCTTTTGGGAAATTTAAAAGAATGCCATTTTTTGTTGTTTTATTTCTAACTAAATTCTAATTTCAGCTAGGCCACATTAAAGATGTGACTAAACTATCGAATAACAGAGTTACAGCTAATTGATTTTCTTGATGGAGTTTTATTATTGTTGTTGTTGGATAACTTTTTATTTTCTGATATATTTAAAACTGGCAACAAAAAGCTATTCTCTCTGAGGACAACCTAACAAAGGGCTGTCCAGTTGGTTGCTGAAGAGCCTTAGAAGGGAGGAACAGCAGGCTTCAAAGCGGAGGCAGGGACCACGTCCAGCTCCAGGAGGAAGTGAAATGGCGGCCAGAGCACACACCTTTCTCAGAATCTGTCCCCACCTGCTTGCGGCCATCCGCTGTCAGTTTCCAGCCACGTGGCCCCTATTACCTGTTGTTTACGACTTTTTCGTTGAGGGTATGGATCCCTGTCAAAAGACTGTACGTCCATCCCTTTCGTCACGTTCCCCACACGGCATCTGCGCGTATTTTCCCGAGTTCGGTTACTCACGCCCCCACCCGTGAGGCCTCCCCTCTGACCCGAGGAGGAGCCACGGCGTCACTCACCTTTCCTTCTACAGAAAAACAAGACCATTTTCATCGCCCTGGGGAGGGGGCTGAGCATCGCTTGGGTGAATCCACATGCTCCCGACCTCTTTCCCTTCTTTTCGTTGCTCCCTACTGCACTCCGTCGCTAGGTCACCCGCGCAGGCCTTGAGCCTGAAGCTCCTCAGCCTCACACTTTCTAACGCAGAGGTAATTGCCGTCAGGCAGCCTGGCAAACTCCACTGCACATGCGCACTGAAGATGCCTTTGTCTTGTGCATGCGCACTATAGCTCACTGGCTGTGGGAACCCAGGCCTGTGCTCCACGCTCTTCACCCACCCTGCCCCACCCCCAACTCAAGAATGATCCCGTGCACAGTTGTGTGTTCTTCTCAGTCCAGGAGCAATTAGTGGAGCATGCTGGGAAGCACTACCGCCCGTGCAAAAGCTGCATTTTTTTCACGATAAGATCTGCATCATCCCGGGGATTCAGGACCATGACGCCTTGTTCGGCAGAGACCTTCTTCAGGTACCTCATGCATTTGTTTTCATTGCTTTGATATACTTCTTACCCCACTTAAAGGCAGAAGCCTGAGTGCCGGAGCATACTCTCCTCCTCCAACCCTCGCCTGTGTTTCTGGAAATTGGCAGGATTCGGGTCCCTGCCTTGGTTTCAGAAAGTGTGGCAACAGGGTCTCCCAAACAGAAACCGATGAGGTGGCAGTGAAGTATACTGGCCAGCCAAAAAGAGAAATAAAAAGGCGTTACTGTGGCGTCTCTCCTCCCCTACTTACAATAACATTCAGCTGTTCAATAACATGAATCTGTTTCTATTTGTGTGTGGGGGGTGCTAAGTTCTCTCCCTTCCCTTGCCTTCCCGGTTCCCTCTTCCCTTCCACACTCTCCCTTTTTCTCGCCCCTCCCTTTCCCCCTCCCTCTCTGTCTTCCTCTTTGTAGTGAAAATTTTTATCAAGTTTCACAAGTCGTGTATAAAACAATTACAGAGGTTCTGGATGAGGTTACGAGTAATGTTCTTCCCAGTAGAATTACTTTTTCTGTTGGAAACACAGGGATAACCAACAATTCACTTTGTTATTGTAGGGTTTTGATATTTGGCTTTGTAAGGGCTGTGACCTATTTTAGCACATATCCTTAAGGTGGTGCTCTTATTCCTAAGTATGGTCCTCCTAAGTGTTCTAATGAGAGTTTCAGTTCTTTACTTACCCCTTTTTGGTATGGTTTGAACACCAGCCTATAGTCCCTAAGTATCAAGTTGGATTATATTTCAGCTGGAAAGAATAGCATGTGTAAAATTGCTGCTCATCTATTTATCCTTCCCACTGACGTGTTTTGCCAATTCACAGTGATCTGTATTGTCTTTACGTCTCATCCTGTACGTGAGAGCTTAGGAGTCAGCTGAAACATAAGGGAAACTTGCATGTAGAATTTGAGAACTCACGTTTCTATGACTTTCTTGTCACCAATATGTTGCTTTTCAAATTCTAGCACCTTTAGCAGACCTGAAGTCCAACTTCTTTCTCCTCTGCCTAGTGAGACTGCTGCTTTATGCTTAAATTGCACTTCCCTTGGGCGCCTGGGTGGCTCAGTTGGTTAAGCGTCTGCTTTCGGCTCAGGTCATGATCCTGGAGTCCCGGGATCGAGTCCCGCATCGGGTTCCCTGCTCGGCGGGGAGTCTGCTTCTCCCTCTGACCCTCCCCTCCTCTCATGTGCTCTTTCTCATTCTCGCGCTCTCAAATAAATAAATAAATCTTTTAAAAAAAAATTGCACTTCCCTTTTCTGCTGGGTTGAATATGGGACTCTTGTGAAATTGCCTTCCTTAAGTGATATTAGCACCTTAAGTCTTATCTGAGTTGCTTGTGTGCCAGTGTCTGAAGATGGTCACTCAGTTATACTGACCAACTTTTATAGTTGTTTTTGATGGAAGATTTGGTCTGATACAAGTCTGATATTCCATCGTGGACAGTGCTGGAGATCTCTACTTGGGAATCTGAGGTGCTAAGGATCTAATTTGTAGGAAGTAGAGATCCACTGAATAGTTTTAAGCAATAAAATGACTATTGGTTTACAAAGATTGTGCTGGCAGTAATGTGGTGGAATGGATTAGAGGATAATTATATTGATATGGAACCATGGAGACAATTGAAAAGGACATAGTTGTAATTTAGATAAGAAAACAAATAACCCAAAATAAGATTATAGAAGGCTGAAAGAGAGATTACAATGGAAGGGAGGCAGCTCAAAAACTTTAGGAGGAAATTACCCTCTCATATATCTAGGGTTGAGGTGAAAGGAAGAATTGGGAAGACTACTCAAAATATAATGTAAAATATTATAATAAAATAATGTAGATTGGAGATAATAATGGCCTGGAATAAGCTCATAGCAATGATCAAATTTTGGATATATTCGGAAGTAGTAAAATGAACATTTACTAATTTATTATAGGCCTTTGAGAAAGAATTAACACGAGTGTTTTGAACTGAGTATAAGAATGGGCTAACCTGTTCTACGATCAAGAAGACAGTGTAGAGAGCCAGTCTGTGCTTGAGTGTCAGGAGGTTAGTTTGGACATGTGGAAGGTAAGATGCATATAGACAATCAAATGTAAGTATCAAATAGGCAGCTAGATACCTGATTCAGCTTGGAGGTCAGAAGACGGGACCAGTATGAAACTCTCAATTTGGAAATCAGTAATATATAGGTAATATGTGAATTTTATGATACTGAATGAAATCACCCAGAAATGAATACAGATTAAAAAAAAACTCTAGGCACAATATTCTAGGTATTTTTTTTAAAAGTTAGTGCTGGCAGGATTTGCTTTTACTTTGGATGTGTACTATGCTAGGATTCCAAAATGACTGCAATTTTTAAAGAAAAGTGAAGGGTATAAATGGAGTGATCTGGAACACTTCAACATTGGAAATGATGTGGAACTAGCAGAGTTGACTGAGAAGGTATAGCCAGATCAGTAGGATAGTTGCAGTGTCTTGGGACACAAGTGTAGAAAAGTGTTTCAAGGAGCATGCAATGATCACTTGTTACAAATGTTGCTATATTAATACTAAGATTGATAAATGATTATTGGATTTCACAAAATGCAGATCCTGCTGGAGAACAGTAGGAATGATGTCAGTCAAGTGCAAAAGGATGAGGGCAATTGCATTGAGAATGGAGAAGAATAAACTGGAGGCAGTTATTATAGGCAATAATTCAGAAAAATTTACTATAAAGCAAGTGAAAGAAATAAGGTGGTAGTTACCGGAGGGAGTATGGTCACAATGCTGTTTTTATGAGAAAATGTCAGTATACATTTACGCTAATTTTCGTTATCCAATAGAAAAAAATTGATGATCCATGAGTTGAGAGGTAGAGGGGATTGCTGGATCCATGCTATGAATTAGCTAGAGAGAATGGGCTTTAGTGCACAAGAAGAGAGGCTAAGCCTTTGCTAAAAAGATGGAAATTTGATCTACAGTAACTGGAAAGAAAGCAAAACGTTTTCGGCAAGGTGTAAATAAGTGGGTAGATGTCCTGGAAGCCTATGGAATTTCACTGTGTCTTTTTTCTCAGTGAATCAGAAAACAAGGACATCAGCTGCAAGCAAGTTTGAAGAGGTTTGAGGAGAAAGAAAACATGAAATGGTTAAGGAGAATGAGAGTGGAAATGAACCAAGGAACTAACTTGTCATTGCTGTTCAGTATGAAGGGCTCACTTGAGGTGTCTTCCATGAACTAAAAGTGAAAACAGACTGTCTTTTTCTTCAATCACATCAGTATCTCAAGCAGATAGTTTTAAATAAGGCTGTGGTTTAGCCAGCCAGCAAGAAAAGGAGAAAGGGGCTAAAATGTTAAGAATTGACCATAGACTTTATTTTTATTTTACTTTATTTTTTTGTTTTGTTTTATTTTTTATTTTTTTATTATGTTATGTTAGTCACCCTACAGTACTTCATTAGTTTTTGATGTAGTGTTCAATGATTCATTATTTGCTTATAACCATAGACTTTATTCAAGTAAGTAAGGAGTTGATGGTATGGTGGTATATGGGTAAAGGTCAGTGAAAAAATAGTAAGATTTATGAAAGGCAGGTGGGGGTTGTTTGGAAGGATTTTGGTGTTTTGTGACTAGACAAAGTGCGCTGGACATGTGGGAGTTGGTGTTCAAATGATATTAGAGAGGGAGTGCAGTTATTGTTAATGACAGATTGCAGCATGTGACCGTGAAGTTGAGATGCTGAGGTAAGCTGCAGAACAAGGTTGCTGGAGGAGACTGATTGCTCCAGGGAAAGTAAATTTCAGCTTGAAAGAGTTAAAACATGAGGTCTAATTTTGAATAATAAAGTTATATTTTTAAGAAATCTGGTATATTTCCAGCCTAATCCACAAACTGTAATAAAATGTGTATTGATGTGGGTGTCAGGAAGGCTAGATTCTAATCACTCTTTGTGACAAATTAATTGTGTGGTCTGGATGAAACACTTATCCCTTCAAGCCTTGATTCTTTATCTTTTGGCAGTGTCAGTGCCTTCCAGCTGAAGACCCCCAGGAACACACCTGTAGTTGAACAAGTTGGGTTTATTATTCATTGCACTATGAAAGAATGCAAACCATGGGGACCTCTTAGGCATCACAGAAAGAGAGCACAAAAAGACTTATAGGGGTCTTAATGCCTCTTAACATGTTAAAGTGAACCCAGGGATTTTAATTTATAGAGGTGAATGCATGCCAACATGGAGAAGCTAATGCCATTGAAAGATTTTTATTACTTACATTTTCCCCCTGAGAAGGGGGCAACTCACATCATGTAGTACCTCCTTGGAGAACACCAGTGTTGGTCAGTAAGCAGACAGGACTGAGGGAAAAGCCCATGCCAGAGGTGTTTTTTTTTTTTTTTTTTTTAAGATTTTTTATTTTTTTTTTGACAGAGACACAGCGAGAGAGGGAACACAAGCAGGGGGAGTAGGAGAGGGAGAAGCAGGCTCCCCACTGAGCAGGGAGCCCGATGCGGGGCTCGATCCCAGGACCCTGGGATCATGACCTGAGCCAGAGGCAGATGCTTAAGCCACCCAGGCACCCCCATGCCAGAGTTTTTATTACTATAGTAAGTGGAAGTTCTTAGGTGAGGACATCACCTGTTGGGCAGCAAATGAAACACAGACCATGGAGTTTGTGGTTGGAAAATTTGTAGCATGATTTTCATGCACCTGTGAAAGCTGGATCATTGGAAAGATGTAAACAACTTTCTTTGGCTGTTAGTTCAACCCTGTGATTAATGGATGCCAAATAGACAAATACAGAATTTAGGGAAACAAAATTAGAAGACTTGGTCCTTCTAATTTCCTCAATGATATATTCTTCCTGAATTAAAATTTTAACACATGAACTACAGGAATATGAGAAAGAATCTTAACCCTTCTACATTTATAACCCCAGCTAAAAATTAGGATACTTGTACTTACCTCTTGACTGATGTGAAAAAAATGAGACATTTAAATTACTTAGAACAGAATCTAATAAACAGATGTTGATTAACAAAATGTGAGCTCATTTTCTTACCTCTTTATGTGGGAGAAATTAATGTATAATCCAGGGTTTTGCTGTTCTCATTCACTTAGCCTTGTACTTTCAGTTCTATACAGGTATTATTGCAAAACTCAGCATGCTCTTTTGATTCACCAAATTAGTAAGCATTATGTTTCCAGTTTTACTAAAGGTTTGTGTGGTAGGATTATTTGTTTAGCAAATATTCACCTCTGCCTTCTTGTTCCCCCTTTGGTAGAGTTTACTTCCATACCCCACTGACTTGGCTTACCCAGATAACTTGCAGAGGCCAGTTGTCTTCTTGAACTCATGCGATTTGTCATCTAAAGAGCATACTCAGGTAGCATGTCATCTTCAGCCTGCATCCCAGAATGAGACACAGCTATGACATGTGAATGTAAGCCTGGCTGACCCTAGGAACCCAGCCAGGCTCAACTCAGCACACTCAACATCTGTAGATTCAGGAGGAAGAAATGAATATTTGCTTTTGTAAACCACTGAAATTTGGGGGTTATTTATTGTAATAATTTCTGAATAATAGAGTGAGGGACAGGGGCATATCATATAGCACATGGCATTTCATTCAAAGTTTCTGGAGATGTAGTTCTTTTCCCCCTTCCTGGCTTCCAGATCCCTCCTCTTCCCTAATTGTCCCACAGTAGCTCAGTTTTACACCTTCTCACTGGTCTCCTTTATTATGTGGAGTTGTTTTCTTTCTGCTGGTGAAACTCAGGTGTTATTTCTGCAGTGTACCTTTCGCAATGTGTCTCCAAGTGATTGCCCACCTCCCCTACATTGCCTGACACCCCATGCCTTGTTACTCCCTGTATGGACACCCTCCTTACCTCATTGACTTAAACAGTCTGCTTAGGATCACCCACCAATCCACACAGGGAAGACCTGTCACCAGATTTGGGCATTTACGTGCATATCAGTAGATGCCTTTCTTAGCTAAATTGGGTTCTGATGTTTCGGGTTGGGATACCCTCCTCTTATGTGGTCATTCTTTTCATCCATCTGTGGTTATAGGCCCTACCTTTTCCCCCATCCCTACACTCCCAAAAGCAGACTGCCCCTCCATGTAAATATGCTTATTACTTTGCTTTGTCTTTGACAGCCAGCCCTCCACACCCTATTCAGACTCCAATTCCCCAAGCCAGGCTTCTCACTCTTTCTTCCCTATGTTGTTACCCATCATCCCCGGCTCAGGCTCTGAAACTCATGCCTGGCAGCTCTCCGTGTAGATGCCCTACTCAGCTATCTAAAGATTCCAGATTCTGTATCATGTGTTATACACCTTTACCCCACAGAGGTCCTCCTCCTTCAATCTGCTCATCAAAGCACCTTCCCACATGGTGACCTCACACACCTGCTTGGGTTCTGATGTTCTATGTCAGTCCACGTGTAAAACGTTCATTACTAGGCTCATGTTCTGCTACTGCATGCCAGGTTGAACAACTTCCCCATGTGAATAACCCCCTCTTTCACTTGTGTTCTTACTCTGTGCCTGGCCACCCCACCTCATGTGGATCATGGATGCCCTCTTTACCATTCTGTGGCTCTGTCACTGCGTCAGGCATCCCTCATGATGGAGACACATGTCTAAGCCTATTCAGGTTTTTGCTTCCCGTACCTCTTAGCTTGTTTAGGATTCCGCTCAGGCCATACTCCTGCATGGAGCTCCTCTTACCTGCAGGAACTCTGATACTATATACTGGGCAGTCTTCCATGTGGATCCATGTTAGGTGACCTCCATGCATGGACATATCTTTCACCCTGTTTGAGCTCTAACAGAGCGTGCCCAGCTGCCCCTATTCCATGGACTCCATCTTCATCTTGCTTTTACTCTGACTCCTCCTACTCTAAATCATTTTCCATTACATGGACACCTTTCTAACACTGCTAGGGGTTTTTATACAAGTGGAGATGATTTAGACTTCTTATTCTCCTTTAAAGATCTTTCATTTTCGGAGCACCTGGGTGACTCAGTTGGTTAAGCGTCTGCCTTCGGCTCAGGTCATGATCCCGGGGTCCTGGCATCAAGCCCCATGTTGTCGGGCTCTGCATTCCCACCCTACTTCTGTGCATGGGCACGCGCACACTCTCTCTCTCAAATAAATAAATAAAATCTTAAAAAAATTTTTTTAAGAAAAGGATCTTTCATTTCCCTTCTTTTTTAAAAAATATATTTTGCTTCCTTCAAAGATAATCATTATGAGGATTTTAATTAGTATTCTGATGGCCAAATAATATATACATAATGCATTAAAAAAAAAAGACAAGCACATAGGAAAAAAATCTGTAATTCTATGACTCAAGGATAAATACTTTAGAAAATTAGGTGAAATTCCTTCCAATGGAAGGAGATTATTTTGTTTAGACAAGTAACACGTATAGAAGTATACAGAGTGGAAACTTAAAAGCCTTCTTCTTCCATGGAAGAAATAGCATGGAAATAGACCCACACGAATATAGTCAACTGATTTGACAAAGGAGTAAAGGCAATCTAGTGGAGTACAGAGAGTCTTTGTGAACCTAAAACTGCTATAAAAAAAAAAAGGCAGTTAAAATTTTTTCTTTCTTTTTCCTTATCCCATTCTCTAAGGCAGGTCAGGTTTTTGGGACTCTCTCCAGTTAATCATCATGCTCGTTTTTATTTTGTGTGAACACAGATAGGATCACACATATCAATGTGTTTTACTATTTTAATAGTTACTGGTTATGTTAGTTATAGTTATGACATAAAGGATTATTTTCAGTTTTGAAAATATTATTAAAATGTATTTTAAATAATGCAAAGAATATGGAAACATGCAATTAAAAATAAGGTACAGAAAATACCATCATCCATCTGTAAGTAACCAACATTAATAATTGGCAAACATTATCAAGACTTTTTAGGCATACATGCAGATCTAATAATGGATGATGGATAGCTAGAGAGAAGGATGACTAAATAGGTAGAAATAACTCTTTTAGAATGAAATTATACTACAAGTGGTATTTTAAAATTAAAGTATTTTAATTAATTTGGAGAAAATAAAGGAGAACTACAGAAATTGCTAGAGTTCAGATAATTTCCTTTTCCCACAACAGTTATTAATCCCAAAAATACTCTGCTAAAGATCATGAAAATCATTAAGAAGTAATTAACACATATTATCTTTTACCCACCTCACCACATTGTATGTTTTGTTACTGACATTATTTTTATTTTTTCATAGTTTCTAACATGAAGATTCATTTTGTAACCTATTTAGCTCTGTTTTGTTGATATTCATGGTCAGGTAGTTTTTTATAGAAGAACTGAATTGCCTTTTGTTTTTATGTTTGAACAATAACTTGAGTGGTTATAATATTCTTGTTTCTTGCTTTCTTTCCCTTAAAATGTTGATTTTGTTTTATTGCAGTCTGCCATTGAATTTTACTGAAAAGTCTGAGGCCATTTTGGTCACTTCCTTCATTATAGGTGATTTGCCTTTTCTCTCTTGTTACCTGAAATATTTTCCTTTTATATTTAAGGTTGACTAACTTAGTCAAGAAATACCTTGATGATGCTCTTTATTAATATTTCTGGGCAGGATAGGACCCTTTCAATCTGCAGATTCAGTTTTTCCTTAAATTACAAGCAGTTGTCCTGTATTATGATTTTTCAGTCTTATAAAATTTCATTTATTAGATTTTCTTCTTCAGGGACACTAATTTTCTCTAGTAATCACATTTTGCTGACTTCTGTATTTCTCATCTCTCTAATTTCTTTCTATTTGCACTTTTTCTGCACATTCACAGTGCTTATTTTAGTCTTTCCATTAATTTGAATTTCAGCAAGATCTGTTTCTAACTTGTCTGATTTATTCTTTGTGATGGTATTATTTTGGATCACCAGTGCTTTCTTTACCATAGCCATCTCCATTTTTTTTTCTCATTCTAATATTTGTAGTCCTGTTTTTGAAAAATTGTTTTGTAAAATCCTTGGTCTTGTTAACGTACATATACTTCAAAAGAATCAGTTTCTGGGGTTATTTTCCTTCCAAATTGCATTCTTAGTCCATATCTAGCATGCTAAATCCTTTTATCCCTTTGTTTCTCTATAACTTCCTTTTAAAAAAAATAGCAGAATATGAGAATGTAGTATGATTTTACAGGTGCCATATAATGTATTTTCATTTTGTTCATGCACTTGGACAGCTCTAATTTGCCCTTCTCTTTAGTCTTCTGTATCAATGGAATGTGGATAAAATTTACCTTTCCTGCCCTTAATTTTTACTTTTGTTATATGCTAAGAACAAATTCTAGAATACTTTATAATTATTTGTATGATAGCAAAATTAAAATATTTTTCTTCTGAAAAGTTTTTTTGTGTAATTGATTAGTATCTTCAGATTTTTATTTCATATTTTACACAGAATTATATGTATAGTATTTTGAAAAATAATGAAATGGTAACCATTTCTTTAAATTATTTTGATTATAGCTTTGCTTAAAAATACTGAAATATATTCAAACTGTAACTTTTTATTTCTTAAAATTTATCTGCAAGAAGTATTTTAGTTACATGCAATATCTGAAGCAAAGATCTAATAATTTCCAGAAAGTATTCTGTTAGAACTATTCAGAAATAATTGCAATCTATCCATATAGAAATAACAAAAGTACTGAAGTCATTAAGATTTTTAAAAATTAAATGTATTAGATGTGATGTGATTAACATAAGTCTTCTTAGGCCCATTATTCAAGTTAGTATCTTAAACACTTTAGGGGAAGAATATTCTATTTTAGAAATTGTAACAGGTGAGAAAATGCATAGAACACTTAAACATGTAAATCAGTGTGTTGACTAATCACACTGCAATATCAGACCTGATGAAATCAGAAGTTTGAATGAGTAGAGTCTTACTATATTTAAACCAGCAGATAATGGGTAAATTTTTAAATTTTTAAAGACTGTCCTATTTTTATTAGAAAAAATATCTCTGCTTCTTGTCTTACATTTTGTGTATTTCCAGGTAATGATAAGCAGTATTTTCATGCTCTTCTGCTGTAAAAATAAGGAAACCAATTAAAGTGAAATCATTGGAACTGTCTAGTGATATATAAAGATGGGCCAGTCTTATATCTCAGTGGCTCATGATTTATGCAGCACTATTCTTCGCTGCATTGTTTCTGCCTCTTTTCTTTTGAAAAATCGGGCAGGGGAAAGTTAAGAAAGATAAAAGAAAAACAGAGTGATGGTTGCCAGAGGCTTAGGGATGGACTAATGGGGATTTATTGTTTAATGGGTACAGAGTTTCAGTTTTGCAAAATGAAAAGATTTCTGGAGATGGATAGTGGTGATGGTTATACAACAATATAAATACAAATGAACTGTACACTTAAAACTGTACGCTTAACAGATAGTAAACCTTATGTAATATGTGTTTAACCACAAAAAATATGGAAAAAAGAAATGAAAAAGATCATCTTTAATCATATAACCTTGACATGTATTGAAATATTTGTATATATTGTTTTAGACTGTGTGCATATGTGTATAATGTGCGACCATGTCCTGCTTGTGTTTTAAAACTTGATTTTTCATTGTACAATCTACTATAAAACAGTTTCCATCTTGACATATTTTCCTACAGTATAAATTTTTAATATTATACGGTATGAATGGATGTGTCATAATTATAATAGTCTTGTGTTGTAAGACCTTTAGGTTATTCAAAATTTTCACAAGAGTTACATTTTCTTTCTTTTTTTTAAATGGGTTTTTTCTTTAAGATTTTATTTATTTATTTGAGAGAGAGAGACACAGCGAGAGAGGGAACACAAGCAGGGGGAGTGGGAGAGGGAGAAGCAGGCTCTCCACTGAGCAGGGAGCCCGATGCGGGGCTCGATCCCAGCACCCTAGGATCACGACCCAAGCCAAAGGCAGACACTTAACGACTGAGCCACCCAGGCGCCCCAAGAGTAGCATTTTCATAAGCTTTGTGTACACATGACTTTTTTATAATCCTCCAAATATTTTCTTTCAGATATTTGTGTATATCACTATAAGTAGAACTGCTAACTTGAATGAGATGGTCATTTTAAAGATTCTGATAGTGTTTCCAAACTAGAGAAAATTTCTACCAAATTTATATTCTTATAAAGATAGAAATAGTTGAATTGATTATAATGTGATCAATCTGCCTCCAATTTTATAGCATATATAAATTTCAATTCTGGAAAGTCTTTAAAAATCCATATTTTCTTTAAAAGCAAGTACTGTCATCTTTTGGGATAGGGCGTTCTGTATGAATCAGATGAAAAGATTGCTGTGGATCTGTGTGTTCCCCTTATTGTTTCATTCAAATTCACTTTTCTGTTTCAGTTAAAATATTTTATAGAGAGCAGCTACCATTCAGACATTTATTGACCAATTTACTGTATTTTAGAGTTTTCTAGTCTTTTCAAGGTTTTTATTCTCTCTACAAAATTTTATTTCCACAGAATTTTGATTGAAAATTGAATTTAACAGGCAAAGTTAAAGAATCCTTGCTTTACTGAATTCTGTTAATATATTTTGCTTCCAATCAGCTTTATTTTAATACAAATTTAGTTGGATTATAGGCCCAATGAGGGAAGCAAACTAATTTCAAAAGTCAATAAAAAAAATATTATACTGAATTTTCTCCCTGAAGCTTTTTTTTTTTTTTAAAGATTTTATTTATTTATTTGAGAGAGAGAGAATGAGAGAGAGCATGGGAGGGAGGAAGGTCAGAGGGAGAAGCAGACTCCCTACCAAGCAGGGAGCCCAATGCGGGACTCGATCCTGGGACTCCAGGATCATGACCTGAGCCGAAGGCAGTCGCTTAACCAACTGAGCCACCCAGGTGCCCTGAAGCTCTGTTTAGGAAAGGTTTACTTCTTCCATACTAATGTAAGTCTTTAATAGCTTTTCTTACTGATTTTTATCCCTAAAACTTGTATAAAGACTGGACTTGGGGAGTCTGGCCAAGATACGTACTTTTCTGTAGACATGTAATTTGTTAGCAACAAAATAGTTTTTAGGAAATGAAGGCATCTTTAATATTCTGCACAACAGAATCTGTGTTTCACAAATTTGGTGATTCATGGTTTTTGGAAATATGTGTTTTTCAGATTAATTTAAAATTTAATTTACATATTCACACAGGGCATAATATGGTATACAAGAGGTTTTCAACTGTTGATTAATAAAGAAATGTCATGATTTAAAAAAATTAACTTCAGGGATTTCACTTTTTGGAAAGATAATTACATGCAGATAACATTTTATTCAAAGATCCAGACAATCTGTAGATTTTGTGATACAATTTATCCCTTAAAATATAATTTGTATAACACATGAGTATATTTTTCTCTCAAATCTATACGATATATCTTAAGGGTGGTAATTCCTAGTGTATTTGATGTTAGTTTTCCTAATTTTATTTATTTATTTATTTATTAAAGATTTTATTTATTTATTTGAGAGAGAGAGAATGAGAGAGAGCACGAGAGGGAAGAGGGCAGAGGGAGAAGCAGACTCCCCGCTGAGCAGGGAGCCCAATGTGGGACTCGATCCCGGGACTCCAGGATCATGACCTGAGCTGAAGGCAGTCGCTTAACCAACTGAGCCACCCAGGCGCCCAGTTTTCCTAATTTTAGGTATTATTCAGTATTGTAGGATACTCTAATACAGTATGCGATTTATAAATAATACATAATATTGCCTTGTAACAAAATTCACACTATAAACCCCACTTATATTAGCACATGGATAGGATGCGATATAGGATGGTGGAAAAAAAATACCTCTGTGGGCATCAGGATGCTCATGTCAGAAGTGTAGAGATGCTGTTCTGTCATTAACTTGATCTGTGGCTTAGATGATGCATCTGAGTCTTTGCTTGCTTGTTTATTTATTTATTTATTTTAAAGATTTTATTTATTTATTTGACAGAGACACAGCGAGAGAGGGAACACAAGCAGGGGGAGTGGAAGAGGGAGAAGCAGGCTTCCTGCTGAGCAGGGAGCCCAATGTGGGGCTCGATCCCAGGACCCTGGGATCATGACCTGAGCCGAAGGCAGATGCTTAACCAACTGAGCCACCCAGGCACCCCTGAGCCTTAGTTTATTTAAAATGAAGTGTCTGTTCTGGATGACTCCTGCAGTTTTTTTAATACCTGGAATGTAATCTCATTAGGGAATACAAAAAATTTAAATACTCTTTTTAAAAACAATAAAGCACCATTCAATTTAAAATCACACTTCTGAGTTTATGTTTAGTGTATACCTTATTTCATGTTAGGTAAGCATTGCTTCACAAAAGGTTTTTATTTGTATTGCTAGATAAATATTTAACTTAATTTATTCCTGGTTGGAAACAACTATAATAACTGTCAGTAATCTATTTCAAAAACAGTCTGTCAGAAAGTGCCTTAAGTAACATTAAGAAGTCTGTGATTTTGTGTTGAGAACTCCTGACTTTCCAATTCTATGATCTTTGCCTTCACTATCTCGTCCTCTTGCTGTTAAAGTTATCTGCAAGAGTAGATTTAAGCTTATTCTTTGGGCATCCTTGTTCTATTAAACTGAAGTCTCCAAGCACACCTGATAAGACCATTTGCTTTCCATGGTCCCCTGGTGTTCAGTGTTTGTTTTTGTTGGCTAAACCTAATCCAGTTTGGGGAGGGTATGTGCTATGGTGAGCACTGTGAATTGTGTAAGACTGATGAATCACAGACCTGTATCTCTGAAACAAATTATACATTATATGTTAAAAAAAAAAAAAAAGATAGTAGGAAGGGAAAAATGAAGGGGGGGAATCAGAGGGGGAGACAAACCATGAGAGACTATGGACTCTGAGAAACAAACAGGGTTCTGGGGGCAGGGGATGGGTGAGCCTGGTGATGGGTATTAAAGAGGGCACATACTGAATGGAGCACTGGGTGTTATACGCAAACAATGAATCATGGAACACTACATCAAAAACTAATGATGTAATGTATGGTGATTAACATAACATAATAAAATAAAATTTAAAAAAATTAAAGAAAAAAAGAGGGAAAGAAGGAATAAAATTTAGCACTGTGTTGTTACTATGGTTTTAAGCCTTTAAAATTATTCATAATCAGAAGTTTTTGACTATTTTTGCCCTAGAAACACTAGGCCATACCGGATTTGTTTCTATTTTATAGTGCCATTGTTTTATGATGTCACAGGCTCCCTAAGGCTTAAGAGAAAGGTCATAAAATTACCTGCCAGCATTGCTTGGACTATTCCTGTCCAGGCCTTTAGCCTTCAGCCCCCCTACCCCCTTCAACCAGGTAAAAGACCCAACTATGCTTAAATGCATGATCAGGGTAAATCTAGGTTTTACCTTCAGTGACTGTGTTTGTATTCCAGAATGCTATTTTCCAGCTCTGAGTAACTGTCTCTAAACATGAGTCTTATTTCTTTTATCTATAACATGATCTGTTGTTGTAATTTATTTGAATTAAATAATATATATGAGAAATATATATGATAGATGCTCTATCCATGTTCCATTATTCCTTTGAAAATAAAAGATTTTTTTAAAAAGAAACTAGTTTATAATGTCAAAGAAAATTTGTACCAGATGGTACAAGGCAGGGATAACATTATTCAAGATAGTTGCAATAAAGGGGAGAATTTGGATTTCACTAAAAAAACACAAGAGATTTTAAGCACTAGGATGAGCTAATGCAAGAGTATAGGAGGAAATTGATCAATGTGATTAGGCCATATGTGTTTGCTGATTGAAGTTTATTGAAGTAAGACTCCCACCCTCTTACAGACACTGGGAGATAGAGGCCTTATTTACCATGATGGTTGCATTTCACCGGGTTGGCTCCCAGGCCCTTGAGAAAGACATTTCTGGGTTGTGAAACTGGCAAGAAGCTGAGAGAATATTTACATCACAAAGAGGCAAAGAAAGAATTGATAATTAAAAGTTTTCTAAAGTAAATGCTCTAAGAAAAAGAAGGTCTGGGGTCTATCCTTAGAAACTGGTCTAAAATTTATTGAAGTTTAGGGGAATATTAAGTCTATCTTGGTCAAAAGCTATACAAAGGATGTTTGTTTTTCCCTCTCCTCAAGGCAGGTTAAGAAAGGGTCCAGCCAGGAGTTCCTAAAGCTAGACTTAAGTTTTGGGCAAGGCAAAAATATTGACAACTGAGACTTGAGCAGCTGCTTCTTGTTCAAACCTGAATTAAATGTTATTTTCTTATTGACATGGAAAAACTTAATCAGTAAATTTAAGCTATTGTTAAAAAAAGTATTATATAAATTTACCAGTAATACGTAGCTTGGAGTTGTCAGGTATAGGAAACAAAAACAAACAAGAAAACGCAAACATGCAAAAGAAAAAAAAAAGTGTTTTTCCTTTTCTTGGTTCCAAGAGAGAAGTGAAGTCTGTGCTTAGCATGGAAAGAGTCTACAAAGTCACAGTTTTGTTCTGTTTGACCAGAAAATTAATACAAGATCTTTGAGTTGGAAATTTGGACACGCAGAATGCTCAGATGAGTAAGAAGGTATGATGAAGAGAACTTTTTACTAGAGAAGGTGGAGATAACCTTTCAGAAGAAATGGGTTTTGTGAGAAGGGCTTTGATACCTAGGGGAATGTGGACAGAAGGTGTCAGTGCTGAAGCAAGGAAGTGAATGCACAATTTGCAAACCTGAAAAGTGAGACAGTGTAGCTTCCCAGCCACATGTTGTCACATCACAGTCTCACACTGTCAAGTATTTAACAGTTTTATGGAAATTTATTGTATCTCTGTTTATGTTAATTTGAATGATAATGACATATATGTGTAAATGTTTGTGTGTATATATGTATAAACACACACACGCATATATATTAGTGCCTCTTCATGTTTGTAGCATGATCTAAATATAAAATAGATTTACCAAAATAATGAATTAGGCTTTCCATTTGTAAAAATAAATTCTTAGATAAATTTTGCATCTACATTATAAAATAGTTTTTATTTAAATGCAAAATATGTAGGATGTGTATTTCATTTGTTTTATTTTTGATTTTTATACTGTTGAAGAACTTACCGTATATAAATTTTTTTAATCAGAAGTTATGTTCTCTGCAAAACATAATGTATTGTAATTGAAAGATAAGGGAATATTGGGTTGTTCTTGGATTTTTTTCACTTAGGATGGCTAATATCTTTAAGATAGATTTGTAGATGCCAGTTCTAAGTAACTGAGAGAAATGTTTTGCCCAGGACTTACAGGCAAATAGATTTTAGGATCTTTAAGTAGGGGAGGTAGAGTAATCACTTCATTTAAACAGCATCTTAAGCATTTATTCTGAATTTGATTTATGTAGGAAATGTGGGATAAATTATATGTGGTTTATAAAATCCAGGTACTTTGACATTTGCTTTTATTTTAATATTATCTATAAATTTTAATCAAGTACATTTGCAAAGGACTTAATAATATTTAGATTTAAAAAAATAAGCTCTACTATGTCACTTTAAAGTATGAATTACACACCAAAGGAATTAAATTCTCTTGATCTGCCATAGCTTCCAGAACTAGCTCTAGCACTGAAAAGGACATGCTTGAGAAAGAAATTGTAGTTGGCATTTCACCTAGATGTGGATTTCTACTAATGTGGTTCTTTCTTAGATGCAATGATTAATATAGCTGCTGTATGAAAAATTAACTAGCCAAATCGAAGGAAACCTGAATTTAGAGTGGACATGCTCTTTGTGTTTTGTTCTGAAATAGTTTACCCACAGACAGCAAATCCCATGTATATTTAGTTTTCTGTTGTGTGAAGTAGGAACCCCTACACACACACACACACACACACACACACGTTAAAGCCAGAAGAGAGTAATGTCATAGTATGCAGCTTTGTATTAACAAAAACGTGCTTTTCATTTTTTGCACACTTAGAGGGACTGCAGAAACACTTACTCTTTGTCTATGGAAAACAGTTTTTAGAAGCATATTATAGGAGAGGAAAATATGTGTAGATATTTTATATAGAAAAAACTACTGCCCTCATATTATGTTACTTTTTGTTTAGCCTCACTGCTGAACTCAGCTTATCCTATCAGCACTGGGAACTGTAATAAATCTCCAGCCCTGCTGGGTATTGAGAATAGCAGTTATATGGCAAACACATCAGCAGTGGTATAAATGTGCATCTGAAATGATTCAGTGTAAGAATTGATGTAATTTTACTGGTTTTTAGTGGACAACCTGTATTTGAGAATATCTAGGAGATCAAGTTAATTGTTGTTTCTATTCTCTATTAATCTTAGTAGTATGGATGTTCATTCTTAGCCTGAAAAATTGGGAGATACTATAATGCTTCTTATTGGGGGAGGATGAAGCTACCTCATTGGCCAGTGGATGAATGGATAGGAAGGATAAAGAAGAATAGGTAAAAGGTGTTAAACCAGAAAATACACAAAAATAAACCTTGTTAAATAGTTTTCTATAACAAATAATGTGTATCTGAATTTCTCTACTTTGGGCAGTTGCTATAACTTTAATTACACTGCATTCTGATTAAAGAATACTTGGAGAGTTCTTTTATATTAAAACTCAGTGAGCTAGGAATCAGAGGGCTCTGGTATGAAGATTTATATTGGGGAATAGATATTTCTAGCAAGTGGACTTGGATAATCCTCCAATCTCAGTATCCATTTGTATTTCCTAATGTGCATAGAAGATATGGCACTCTGAGAAAAAAAAAAAATGGTTCCGTTTATCCTAGGGTTTCGATGATATTATGGCCCATGTACCTGACCCCTCCCCCCATAAAAAGAAAAATGGATGGAGTCTGGTGAAATGAGCCTAGATCTAGCCATGGGGCTTCATTTTCAGGGGAATGTAAGTTGTACCTAGAGTTGAGTGACTGATACTGGGCTTGTCCTGACTCAGCTACACTGCCGAGTGTAAAACAGTGAATTGAAAGAGCCATAATTCTTAGAAGCATGGGAGATCTTTGCCAAGACTGTGCTGCAGTGGTGATTGAGACCCTGGCGCAGAGAAAGGAGTCTGCCGTGCAGCATCTGTCCCTCTCCACAGCATTATTACAGCCTAGGCTATATGTTTTCAGCCTAGTGCTGTGTCACCAACCCCCAAAGTAACTTGGATCTCAAGCAACAGGGACGCCCTCTTTAAATCTTTTGAAAATAACACAGAAAGCATATTCTCTCTATTTTTTTTTTATTGTGGTAAAATATACATAATGAAATTTGGCACTTTATTTTTAAGTGAACAGTTCTATGGCATTAAATATATTCACATTGTTGTACAATCACTGCTATCCATCTCCAGAACTTTTTATTTTCTCCAAACTCTATACCCTTTAAACACTAACCCTGCTGCCCCCTTCCCCCATTCTCCTTCCCTCTAGACCCTGGCAGCCACCATTCTACTTTCTATCTCTGTGAATTTGACCACTCTAGGTACCTTATGTGAGTGAAATCATGTAATACTTGTCTTTTTGTGACTGGCTTATTTAATTTTGCTTAATGTCTTTAAGATTCATCCATGCTATAGCATGTGTCAGAATTCCCTTCCTCTTGAAAGCTAAATATTGTTCCATTGTATGTAGTGGCTAATTAAATTTTATCAGGTCATCCATTGAAAGATACTTGGGTTGTGTCTACCTTTTACCCATTATGATTATTGCTATTATGAACACTGGATGTACACATGTCTGTTTGAATTTCTGCTTTGAACTGTTTGGGGTAGATACCCAGAAGTCACTGTCCGTAATTGTTAACAGGAATAATTTCCAGCTTTATTAGCCACAGCCACAGTAGTGGTGGTAATGTTATAAGTGCCACTTTAATCAAATTTGAGTGTAAAGGATTTCCAACTTCACGGACAATCATTTCCATGATGGTGACAGCAAAGGGGATGGAACTGGATTTCCAGATTTGAAAAATCCTCCTGGAGCCCCATCACGCTTGTTGGGACAGTGAAATTAGTTCCGATTTGTTAACATGGGCACACAAATATATAGTGTTTTGTAACAAAGGCCAAATTTCCAATAGCCACACAAGTTGATAGTTGGAGCAATGAGAATTATATAGGCTTGTGACTATATCTACATTTATCAACTGACAGAGTTCACGCACTGAAGATATATCACAAACCATGTATAAAAGAGTAATTTATTGGGCACCTGGGTGGCTCAGTTGGTTAAGCGACTGCCTTCGGCTCAGGTCATGATCCTGGAGTCCCGGGATCGAGTCCCGCGTCGGGCTCCCTCCTCGGCAGGGAGTCTGCTTCTCCCTCTCCCACTCCTCGTTTGTGTTCACTCTCTCGCTGTGTCTTTCTCTGTCAAATAAATAAAATCTTAAAAAAAAAAAGAGTAATTTATTAAAATATTACTTTGAAGATGTGCATTAGTCTGGATCCCCTAAGAAGCAGACAGTAAAATGGGATTAACCTTGCAAGGGTTTTTAAGGGAAAGGCCCGTGAATGAAAACAAGGTGGGAGTGGGCAAGGCAAGGCTGGAGGTGCCATCAAACTTTGACACCTATCTAACCCGGAATGAAGGAGAAGGAAAATGAAATTGCGTGGAGACTTTCTAAACTGCTCTGAAGTTTAAGGAAGGTTAGAAAGCCTCAAGCCAATGTCAGTCATCAGGGGAACCTCAGGTCCTTGGGGCAGCTCTGCCTTATAGTCACTGCTGTGCTCACTGCCTACTGGGAGCAGCCCATGGGAAGCATGGTCCAGGCATAAATGTAGCAGTGGATTTCAGAGTGCAGCAGCTGGGGGCCTTGGTCAAATAACTCTTGTTAGTTGGAGATGAGCAAAACACAGTCTCATGGCCTGCCACTGTGCTTATCCTATAGAGTTCTCTTCTCCCCAATACAGACAGGTATTCGCACTGCTCGCCTCACAGACTTTGGGAAGGTGACAAGCATTCTTCTGCAATTGTAGCAATAAAATACTGTGCCCTCTGACACAGCACACCCCAGTGGTGCCATTCCCTTCTCCACTGCCACCCTATCCTCCGGCTCTATCCAGAGAGGGATTGTGAACAATTGGATTGCCTTTTGAATTGTTGGTGATGTCTCATGAATTTGAGCACTTTCTGATGTTATTATTGTCTGCCTCATTCAGCATGCTCTCTTTGAGACAGTGAGTAGCCATCTTACCATGCCCACCTGTTAGGCTCCAAGGAGCCTCTGGGCTGGTGACTCAGAAAGATAAATATGACCTCACAGGATGGTCCTTGTTCTTTTTGGACCCAGTTCTGCAGTAAGCTATACTGCTTGTCACATGGAACCAAGCTGAATTTTTGCTCTCAATACTCCATTAGTAGGTTGCTTTTATACAGTGAGCAAACTCCACAATCCTATGAAGCAGCCCTGTGCCCTACTTCCTTCAGTGAGAAAAGGCACATCCTGATTTGGGTCTAAGCAGTCGCTCACAAGCTTCTCTGCATATCTTTGTTTTTATGGTGTCAGTTCAGTAATGTTCTGTCTTCATCATACAAGGAAGGAGTACTGACATTTTCTTTATGAACGTTTCTCAACTCCCTGTTGTGTCTGATTGAGAAGCCCACAAACTGATGAGAGGCTTGGGAGAACTATAGCAGCCAGTATGGAAAACAATATGGATGTCCCTCTAAAATTGAAAATTAAAGTAGCATATGATCCAGCAATTCCACTTCTGGATATTTATCTGAAGAAAATGAAAACACTAAGTCAAAAAGATAATATGCACCTCTGTGCTCACTGCAGCCCTATTTACAATAGCCAAGCTATGGAAATAACCTAAATGTCCAACAATGGATGAATGGATAAAGAAATTGTGACATACACACACGTACACACACACAGTGGAATGCTATTCAGCTATTAAAAAGAATGAAATCTTGCCATTTGTGACAACATGGATGGACCGTGAAGGCATTATGCTAAGTAAAATAAGTCAGAGAAAGACATATATCATATGATCTCTCTTATATGTGAACCCTAAAAAACAAAAAACAAAAGCAATGACAAAAAACTCACACCAAGCTGAGTGGAAACAGAAGCATGTGGTGGTGGGTGGGAGAAATGGATAAAGGAGGTCAAAGGTAAAAAAAATATATATATATTTTTATGTATATTATATGTATGTATATATATATATGTAGAACAATTACTATCACCACAGTAACCCTCTGCAAATTTATGATATAAATTTCCATCTTCATCATTTATTTTATTGTTTATATTTAATGGATTCTATGGGCTTCAGAATTTGACCTTTCTTCTTACTCCAGAAGAAGCTGACATATAACTAATAGTAAACTTTCTTTTTTTTTTTTTTTTTAAAGATTTTATTTATTTATTTGACAGAGAAAGACACAGCGAGAGAGGGAACACAAACGGGGAGTGGGAGAGGGAGAAGCAGACTCCCTGCCGAGCAGGGAGCCCGATGCGGGACTTGATCCAGGGACTCCAGGATCATGACCTGAGCTGAAGGCAGTCACTTAACCAACTGAGCCACCCAGGCACCCTAAACTTTCTTTTTAGATCTATTTTAGTATGTATAGTGTATCTTTAGAACTTTGTATTGTTCTTTTATATATTGTAGTTTTCTTATTTGTATGAGAAGTCATTTAACTTTAGAAAAGTGCATTGGTAGTTTTCTGTATTACAACAATTTATTTCTTCTTTGCACATATAAATCTTGGGGGATGATCTTTTAAAGGGGGAACTCTTTAGAGAGAAATGCATACAGATGTAGTTCATATATTTTATATGTGAATATGTTCATGTATAAATATACTGTGCTATTATATATGAGAAAAGAAATCAAAATAAATCAGTGCAGTTTAGCTTAAGGAAAAATACTAGAGAGATGGCATCCTGGTTTTTCAGTCTCATAAAACTGATAAAATTGTAGGGAAACTCAAAGTCAAATTCTTGGATTAGCTTGTATTTGATACAGGAAATCAGATTTCCCCAAAAAGTAAAAATTTAAAGTTTTACCCAAATAGGAATTTCCCTGGATTTAAGACATGAACTTTCTAATTACAAAAATTAATTTGATCTAACGGGTAGATTTGTTGTTTTCTCTCCACAATAAAATAATACATTCTTAAAAATTCCAAAAGGCATTCTATGAAAAAAATGTTATTTTCCAACAGGCTTTATTTCAAAAGATAGGCATTTTTTAATCCTTCTTTATAACTGTGTTAAGTACATCTACTATGCTACTTTCTGCTGTAAAAACAGCATCTGATGTAAAGCAGTGAAAATTAAATCTGTGCTTTCATGCCACATCTTCAGAGTATTTCCCAACACTTTGCTTCTCTTGTGTCTTGGCCTTCCAAATTCTGGCATCTTGGATTGCTCTTTAATGTCTTAAAAATCTTATTTTTGGTACAAATTTTATGTTCATCTTTCTATTTTATTCAGCTTTTGTATTTATTCTTAGGCAGATATTTAGTCTGATATAAGTCACTTCCTTCATAGCTGGAAGTGAAAATCTTATTCTCTTACTTTTGAGATGTTACTAAATTTAAGGTGATTATATAAAAAAAATCATAATTACTTTAATGTGATCATCTTCAGTATCTTCAGAGAATTAGTGTTCTTAGAACAATTCTGCATGTCCATAGCCTAGGATATATTTTATCCATCTTAATAATAAATTTATACTTGCTCAATACTTTTTTTTTTAGCTTTACATACATAGGAAAAAGTTATTTTTTTTCATAGACCCAGTTTGGTAGTCATGTAACATTTGATCTGAATACTGAGTGTCACTAGGAAAGAATATGCTGAATTGAAGAATCTTTACTACTTTTTGGAAGAAAATAGCAAATGTAATTTAAAATAATGAGAAATTAAGTCTGAACAAACTACTTAGCATTTGTAATCAGATGAAAGCATGGTTTCTTCTAATTGTGACAATAGAAAATGTACAGTTCAGGAAAATTATGGGTTGTAAAATGATTCAGGAAGCTAATTTGGTAATTTCATGAGGTGGCCATAAATAATTGAAGAGTTTAGGAAATGAAGACTAATTTTAGAACAGGAACAAGGTGTCCTTTGACTGACATTCTCATCAGATTTAGACTTCGCTGCCTTGTTCCCATGTCAACCATATAGTAAGTATATAATTCAGTAAGTTTAGCACTTCTAGCTTACTATGACTTTTCAAAATTATTCTTAATTCTCAAATAATATAAAGTAGCAATTAGAGATATAGGGCCACTTTTTATAGCCTGTGGAAAATTGAATGCCACAGTCAAGTGTTTGTAACATTTCCATAGGCCTACTGCAACCAGAATTTTTAAGCTCTCATCTTAAGCATTCATTACATTTTTCAGGAAGTCATTGAGAGGGAATAGCAGTACATTTACTGGTTGATTTTTGCTGTATAATAAATAACTCCAAAATATTACATTGCAAAAAATATAGATTCAGCACTTACCCTAATGTTAAATTTTCATGTTTCCTTTATAGCATCTTATAAAAATTTTCACTTTTTGTAGAGAATTTGATCAATTTTAACTTCTTTTTTTCTCTCAGATATTTCTATTTTTTTCCTATACATAGAAAATGGAATTATATATGTTTGTGTTCTGTGTGTGTACTTGTGCCTGTATAGTTATATAAATATATACATATTTTTGCACATGCTGGTTCTGTATCGCATTAGAACTCATTTAATTGTGGCTAATATTTGTAGCTATGACTAGAGCAGGGAAAACAAAGTACCTCAAAATAATATTCTTTTATGTTTCTTTTAGGCTTTGTAATTATTTTTATTAAATCAGATTTTTCAAATTCAGGGGGAGACCTATTAGTAATATATGTGTTAAAGATTTAATATGAAATTTTCTTGAAAATACTTTTAAAATTAATTCTTCTGTAACATTACTAGCAAGCAAAGGAACTTCACCATAAAGAGATACAGTCACATTTCTCACCAGAATACAAGTGGAAAACCTCTTCTGGTTTTATTTATTTTTTTGTTCTTAAGTAGTAAATTTTCAAATGTGAAATTCTGTCACTTAACTTTTAAATGTATTATTTTTAAAAATGTATAGATTTTGAGATTTTTTAACATTGCTTGCAATTAATTAACCAATGACCTTTGAGGAAGAACTGTAACGCTTACACACATATATACACACATTTAATCCCAAAACCTAAAATAAAGATGATTTTATTATGACTGTTAAAGAATTAAACATGGAGGCTATTAGATGAGGTGGCTTTCATGCCTTGGTAGTAGACTAGCAAACCAAAACCTAAGCCAAGTGTCAGTACACTTGAATCCAAGAAAATGAGACTTAAGAACAACCAGTCATAAACAGCCAACTAAGGATTCCTAAATAAGGCAACTGCTTATGCTGTAGTCCATCAAATAATTTCCTTGCTTTGCTTCCTCATCTTTTCTGGAAAAAGCTAAGCTCCTATTGCTGGAGCACTTATTAACCACTTTCATTTTTGTGCTGCCCTATTTGAAGTTTAAATGTGCCTCACTTTTTTTTTTTATTTTTTAAAAGATTTTATTTATTCACTTAGAGAGACAGACAGAGAGAGCATGAGCAGGGGAGAGAGGCAGAGGCAGAGGGAGGAGCAGACTCCCTGTGGAGCTGGGAGCCTAACGGGGCTCAATCCCAGGGCCCTGGGATCATGACCTGAGCTGAAGGCAGACGCCTAACCATCTGAGCCATCCAGGCTCCCTGCCTTACTTTATCTTTTAACATGACTCAACTAGCTAGGAAAGAAAAAGAATTCTGCAGAAGTTTAAATTTAATGGTTTTAAATTATATTTAAAAATTCAAGTAAGTTTGTTTAAATCATAGTATATAGGAAATGTAGAAGGTTTTGTCCAAGTCACATAGCTGGTTATGGCAGAATTGAGATTATGAATCAGGTACCTTGACTCTTGATTCTGTGCTCTTGCAAATTCACATTCTGTTTCTTCTTTTTTATGTATATAAACCTTGGGGATTTACTGGGTCATTTTTGATGCTTAGTTTGATGTATAACACATCCTCGTCCTTCATAGGATTATACTGAAAAAGAATTGGGTTGCCCTGGCAATCTATAGAGATTTAAGGTGTAATTTTGGGAAGAGAGGTTCCAAACATATTCCTTAAAAAGGATACTGGTGTGTGATAAAATGTAGATTATCCTAAATGGAAATGGACTTGAAAACAGATTTAGTAACCCGGATTCCTCCTACTCCAGGTTTTTCTCAGAGGGAATACTAGGAGAGAAAAGACATCAAGTTGATATTTTCTCTTACTCATTTCTGTACTTGGCATAGTTAATATAGGCTATACAGAATTGAGTGAGGAGTAAACTTTGGAAAAGAATCCTGTGACTTAGCACTTCTAAGGCAGGACTATAAATTTTTCTTAAATTAGTTCTTAATTAGTAATTAATTTCTTAGTTAAGTGTAACTATTTAAATAGCCATTATGCCTGATATAGCAATAGGTTTCCTGTATGCAGAGGAATGGCATGGTACTTTGAGTTTCTACTAGAGACTATTTGCAACAGTATGGATGAAACAATATGAAGTGAAATCAGTCAGTCACAAAAGCATTTAGTTCCTTTAGGGAACTGATAATCAGGTCCCCTAACAAAGACCTGACACCCCTCTGTAACACTCCAGATAAAAAAATAATTCATGCATGGTGCTGGAGATTCTTCAATTTAAAGTACTAAATTTCTAATGGAGGGATTTTAGGACACTGGGGGAAATAGTTTGATGGAGGGTGGTTTCTCTCCAGTACTTGATGAGCAATGAACTCTACAAGTCACACTACATGGCATCTACCATCTCTGGATGGGTTTGATGATTAGCTGTGAGAAGCACTTTCTCTGCTTGGCTTCCTACCCCTTCCTTAGCTGAGAGGGTATGAAGATATTCCAGGACAGCTTCTATCTCCAGCATTTCCTTCTACATTTCTCTTCCTAAACTCTCAGAAAAAAAAAAAAAAATGTGTTTTTTTTTTTCTTCTAGGCAAGTAGCACATAGACAGATATTTGTTTGTTAGCCCAATCTCCATTGTGATTGTCATCTCCTTTATCCTTACAGTTGTTCATTATTTCAATTACCTGTTTATTCATCAGCCCTTTGTTACTGTAGTTCTCGTGTTCAAATGCTGGTACACACCTTCTTTCAAACAACAAAATGAAATACTCATTCAATCAGAATCATTTTTGTAATTTTAGTTCCCTTCTCAATAAAATTTTTAAATATTCCTTTTTTGCTATGAGCATTCCTTATTTATCTAATGTTTTTATTACTGGCTCATTGTCACCTTCTATGCTATAGATTTAGAAAGGGAAAAGAGGGTAGCAATTGTGAACTGTCTTCATTTTCCATTTTATGACAGTACTGCTTAGGAATGTGAAATTACTACACATTACTAGACCATCCCAGAACCATTTTGAAAAAAAAAATATTTTAGAGACCTTTTAAGGGGAGTTCTTTTAACACAGGCAGTATTACTGTTTATTCTAAAGCTTTCCACTGCAATGGGAGTGGAAGAATAGATAATGAAATATCTATCATCCTTAAGACCTGATTCTTTTTTTTAAAATTTTTTTATTCTTATGTTAATCCCCATACATTACATCATTAGTTTTAGATGTAGTGTTTCATGATTCATTGTTTGTGCATAACACCCAGTGCTCCGTGCAGAATGTGCCCTCCTCAATACCCATCACCAGGCTAACCCATCCTCCCACCCCCCTCCCCTCTAGAACCCTCAGTTTGTTTTTCAGATTCCATCATCTCTCATGGTTCGTCTACCCCTGATGGGAGTAATGTACATGGACTGTTGGAAGATATGATGGGGGACTCTTTTACTTGTAAAAAGAATGGCACATATATTTCCTGAAGGGAGGGAACATTTCTTATTTATTTTTGTGGAGGGGATGAGCACAAGAACAGGTAATTATTATATAATATTATGTATATTACTGTGTAACATATAAAACAAAATGAGGTCTATTTTCTCTCAAATATTTGCTGAATCATGCTGACAGAAGTATGAATGAATGATAAAGAGATTGAATTGGTCCTAAGAGATAGTATATTGAACAGTGGTCAGGAGTAAGGTTAAAAATGGAAGGTTGGGGAGATTATGATTGTTCAAAAATGTCAGTTTGAAGAGTATAGAAGTGATCTCATTTGCTGGTCCTTATGTAAAATGATGATGCTGTGATTCTACCATTATATTGTTGTGATTTTACCAGCAAATTGTTTCAAGATGAAGTGCATAAATAGACTTGGGTATATCTATGATCTTATTTTGTCCATTTTATGATCAGTTGTGCTGCCTGTGACCATGGATCAGGAAAGAGGTTAACTGATTCATAGGGTGATATTATCAGAAACTATGATTCATTATAACTATGTTCTAACCACATGAGCTAATCAAGAAAATTATTTTTTTTCTGCAAAGTTTTTGACACATTTCCTTTCTTCTTGACTTGTCAACACACACGATGTATGTTATTTCTCTAGAAATTGCCTGTTCATTTAACAAATCAATATTACATGCAGTAATGATATAATGTACTATTTGTTGATATTATAGAACATAATTCTTAGAAGTGGAATGGAACTTTAAGATATGTATAATCTACTCCCATAACTCTACACATGAGTAAGCGAATGCCCAGAGAGGTTAAGCGGCTGCTACTATCACATGTATTCCTCCTGAATGCTGTTATAATCCAGACTTTGACTCAACATGCCAATCTTTCATACATTATATTAAAACTTATATTTTAATTTTAGTCTAAAATGCTTGAATTCAAGTGGGTGCCTTAAAAAGGTGAAAATAGAAGTACATAGATACCATCATATGAGGGAGTCTTGAGAAGGATGTTCTAGAGAGGGACCATAACAGCAAAGGAAAGAACTTGGAAACCACAGGTGTGTTTAGTGTTTCTGAGCAGGGTAAGTTATGCGGTGGGAGGCAGCAGTGAGAGATGAGGCAGGACTAGGGCACAGAGGGTCACAGCTACTGTGCAGAGGAATTACAACTGTGTGGCTTAAGGGAGAATCACAAATAGTTGTTACACCAAGTAGTGGGGGTGCAACAACATGATTTAAGTATTTAATAGATCCATCTGGCAGTAATGAAGAAGATGGTGTGGAGGATAGAGAAAATGGAACCAGAGATGACTATAAGGCTACTGTGAAAGCCTCGGAAAGATAGTTTGTGAAGTCAAACTAGAGAGAAAGGGAACATGTACAGAGCAAAATTCTGAAGTCTACAAGATTTCATGGGAATATAATGTTTTCTCTCACAATACACATTTAAAGGTTAATTTTATATTTTTCTCTTAAAATATTATTTACTTTTCTATAAAATAACTGCCTCTTCTAGTTTATTATACTATAAAGTTAGTTGGGTTTTTTTTGTTTATTTTTCTAATGTAGACTTGCTCCTAATCTTCCAGCAATCCTTCTGGCTAGCTACAGCTATCAGTACCCTCTGAAGATCTGGGTATGGTAATAGGGATTTCTTTTCCTACCTTTAATAGGGTTTCTTCCTCACTCCTTCTTAAGATTCTGATGGTCAGCTTGACTATGTTTGGATTCTTTCAGATTTTATAGACCTCTATCGTTGTCAGTATTATTTTCTCTAAATATGTCTGAAATTTCTGAGGACAGGAGATGGAAAACTCCTTTCCTTACAAAACATTGGATAAAACAGTGTACCTTGGAATAGATCATGGTGTCTGGCAATTAACACAATTAACTGAAGTTTACATTTGCAGGTACTTTCCTCATTATTAGGCTGAATCATCAGTGTGTTTCTTCTAGGTTCATTATGGAAATAATATACCTCACTAATTAGAGATTAATTAGTTCTTAGAGAGAATATGATTCCAAAACCAGAATGTTACACTAATACCCTTTCTATAGGATTTTTTATACCTTAAGAGACATTTCTGGCCTTCATCTGTGAAAAAACTGAAAACATTTTTGGGCATGGAACCAAATAAAGCATCTTCAGAACTAGAAGGAAAACATTAGGATTATTTTGCTAAAATTCTTCTCTTGGCCACAGTTTCCCTTTTTCATTACTAGGTGTTATTAACTACAGGAAATAATACATAAAAGTATGGGCAAATATTTTAAAGTCTGGTAATTAAGGTTCTGTCAAGTAGAATGCAGCTCATTCCATTCTCACTTCAGAAGGTTCAGGGGGACTATCCATTTTTTGGCATACTAAATATTATCCAGTGAAATCATAAGTATTTTCTTCCCAAGTTAAAGAGTTATGCATTTAAACAACCCAAAGACCTGAGTCATTTTTCAGCGTTACACTTGGTAAATATGTAATATTCTATCATTAGAAAGATGAAGTTCTTAGAGCAATCTAATGGAATAGTATTATTTATGTTCTCACCCCTTTCCTTTTTTAATGGAAAGCTTCCCAGAATAAGTTTTATTTCTTGGTTCAAAAGGAGGAGAAATAGAAAGGGCCCTTACTTTTATATGGAATTTACTAGTGATCTCTAATGAAAGTTCTCCAGGAGAGAACACTGCTAATAGTTCAAAAACTCATCCTGATTGACATCACTGTGCTCTCACCATTTTCTTCCTAATTGGTCAATTGTGTATATTAAAACAAAACAAAACAAAACAAAACAAAACAAAAACAAAACAGTTTAACGTTCACAGCAAAACCGAAGGGGAGGTACAGAGATTTCCCATATATCCCAGCTGTCAGACAGGAATAGCTTCCCTGGTTATCAACATCTCCCACCAGAGTGGTACATTGATTACAATTGATGAACCTAAAATGACAAATCATTATCATTCATAGTTTGTATTATGGTTCACTTCTGGTGTTATACATTATATGGGTTTGGACAAATGTATAATAACATTGTTGTTTTATCATTATAGTATCATATAGAGTATTTTTCCTGCCATAAAAACCTTCTGTGCCCTGATTTTTCTTCCCCCTTTCCCCCACAGTTCTTGCAACCACTGATCTTTCTACTGCTCATAGTTTTACCTTTTGCAGAATTTCATATAGATATACTCATCAGTATGTAGCCTTCCAGATTGGCTTCTTTCACATAATAATATGCATTTAATGTTCCTCCATATCTTTTCATGGCTTCATAGCTCATTTCTTTTTAGCACTGAATAATAGTTCATTGTCTGGATATACCACAGTTTATCCATTCACCTGTTGAAGGACATATTGGTTGCTCCTAAGTTTGCCAGGTATAAATAAATCTGCTGTAAACATCTGTATTCAGGTTTTTGTGTAGACATAAGTTTTAACTCCATTGGGTAAATCCCAAGGAGCACAATTTCTGGATTATATGGTAGGAGTATATTTAGTTTTGTAAAAACACCAGACTGTCTTCCAAAGTGACTACACCATTTTTGCATTCTCACCTGCAGAGAATGAGAGTTCCTATTTATTCGTATCTTTGTTAGCATTTGGTGTTGCCAGTGTCCTGGATTTTGGCCATGTTAGTAAGTATGTGGTGGTATCTTGTTTTTAGTTTACATTTATGTGATGATAAATGATGTAGATATCTCTTCATATGCTTGTTTGAAATCTGTATATCCTTTTATAGTAAGGGGTCTGTTGGGCCTTTGATCCATTTTTAAAATTGGGCTCCTAAATGTGAGACAGGAAACCATCAAAACCCTAGAGGAGAACACAAACAGCAACCTCTTTGACATTGGCTGTAGCAGCTTCTTACTAGACATGTGTCTGGAGGCAAGAGAAACAAAAGCAAAAATGAACTATTGGAATTTCATCAAGATAAAAAGCTTTTGCACAGCAAAGGAAACAATCAATAAAACTGAAATACAACCTACTGAAAGAAAGAATATATTTGCAATGACATATCTGATAAAGAGTTAGTATCTAAAATATATAAAGAACTTATAAAATTCAACATCCAAAAACCAAATAATCCAGTTAAAGAAATGGGCAGAAGATATGAACAGACATTTGTCCAAAGAAGATATCCAGATGGCTAACAGACACATGAAAACAGGCTCAACATCACTCATCACAAGGAAATGCAAATCAAAACTATGATGAGATACCACCTCACACCTATCAGAATGGCTAAAATTAATGCAGAAAACAGCAGGTGTTGGTGAGGATGCAGAGAAAGGGGAACTCTCTTACACTGTTGGTGGGAATGCAAACTCGTGCAGCCACTCTGGAAAACAGTATGGAGGTTCCTCAAAAAGTTAAAAATAGAACCACCCTATGACCCAGCAATTGCATTACTTGGTATTTTCCCAAAAGATACAAAAATACTTATTTGAAGGGGCACATGAGCCCTGATTTTATAGCAGCATTATCAACAAAGAGCCCAAATGTTCATTGGGCTGATGAATGAATAAAGAAGTTGTGATATATATATATATATGGGGTGTGTGTGTGTATGCATGTGTGTATGCATATGTGTATATGTGTGTGTGTATGTATATGTATATGTGTGTGTATATATATATATATACACACACACACAGACATACACTCAGTGGAATATTACTCAGCCATCAGAAAGAATTAAATTTTGCCATTTGCAATGATGTGGATGGAGCTAGAGTATATTATGCTAAGTGGAATAAGTCAGTCAGACAAATACCATATGGTTTCACTCATATGTGAAATTAAGAAACAAAACAGATGAACATAGGGGAAGGGGAAAAAAAAAAGAGAGGGAGACAAACCATAAGAGACTCTTAACTACAGAGAACAAACTGAGGGTTGCTGGAGGGGAGGTGGGCAGGGAGATTGTTTATTTATTTATTTATTTATTTAATTTTATTTAATTTTATTATGTTATGTTAATCACCATACATTACATCATTAGTTTTTGATGTAGTGTTCCATGATTCATTATTTGCTTATAACACCCAGTGCTCCATGCAGTACGTGCCCTCTTTAATACCTATCACCAGGCTAACCCATCCCCCCACCCCCCTCCCCTCTAGAACCCTCAGTTTGTTTCTCAGAGTCCGTAGTCTATCATGGTTCGTCAGGGAGATGGTTTAAATAGGAGAGGGCACTTGTAATGAGCACCGGGTGTCATATGTAAGTGATGAATCACTAAATTCTACTCCTGAAACCAATATAACACTATATGTTAACTAGCCAGAATTAAAATAAAACCTTGAGACAAAAAATTGGGCTCTTAGCTTTCTTATGTTTGAGTATTAGGAGTTCTTTATATTTTGGATAACAGTCCTTTATCAGATGTCTTGTAGATATTTTCTCCCAGTTGGTGGCTTCTCTTATTCTCTTGGCATTGTTTTCACAGAACTGAGCTTTTAACTTTTAATGAAGTCCAGCTTAGCCATTATTTCTTTCATGGATAATGCCTCTCGTGTTGTATCCACAAATCGTCACCATATCTGAGGTCACCCAGGTTTTCTCCTATGTTATGGCCTAGGAGTTTTATAATTTTGTGTTTTCTGTTTTGATTTGTGATCTATTTTGAGTTAATTTTTATGATGGATTTAAGGTCTGGACCCAGATTCATTTTCATTTGTGGATGTCCAGTTGTTTCAGCACCATTTGTTGCAAAGTCTTTGCTACCATATTGCCTTTAGTTCTTTGTTAAGGAGCAGCTGACTATGTGAGTCTGTTTCCAAATTTTCTATTATGTCATGTTGATCTATTTGTTTATTCTTATCACTGTCTTGATTACTGTAGCTTTATAATAAGCTTTGAAGTTGGGTGTTGTCAGTCCTCCAGTTTTGTTCTTCTCTCTCAATATTGTGACAGCTCTTCTGTTTCTTTTGCCTTTCTGTATAAACTTTAGAATCAGACTGTAAGTATTCATAAAATAACTTGCTGGAATTTTGATTGGGATTGTATTGAATATATAGATAATGTTGGGAAAAGCCAACATTTTGACAATATTGTCTTCCTTTTGATGAACATGGAATATCTTTCCATTTATTAATTTTTTTCTTTCATTAGAGTTTTGTAACTTTTCTCATATAGATCTTGTACATATTTTGTTAGATTTATACCTAAGTATTTCACTTATTTGGGAGCTAATGCAAATTGTATTTTGTTTTTAATTTCCAATTTAACTTATTCATTGCTGGCATATAGGAAAGCAATTTGCTTTTGTGTATTAAGTTTGTATCTTGCAACATTGCTATAATTTTTTATTAATTTCTTTTTTTCCCCAGTTCTTCGGGATATTCTGCATAGATGATCATGTTACTTGTGATTAAAGACAGTTTTACTTCTTCCTTCCCAATCTGTATAATTTTTATTTTATTTTCTTGTTTTACTGAATTAGCTAGAATTTCCAGTATACTGTTGAAAAAGAGTGGTGAGAGGGGGTATTCTTGTCTTGTATCTGATTTTAGTGGTAAAGCCTTGAGTTTCTCACCATTAAGTATGAACTTATCTGTAGGTTTTTTGTTAGATGCTCTTTATAAAGTTGACAAAGTCCCCCTCTATTCCTAGTTTGCTGAGAACTTTTACAATGAATGAATGTTGGGTTTTATCAAATGCTTTTTCTGCATCTGTTGGTATGATCGTGTGATTTTTCTCCTTTAACTTATTGTTGTGATACGTTACATTAATTAATTTTCAAATGTTGAACCAGACTCACATACCTGGAATAAATATCACTTGGTCATGGGGTATAATTATTTGTATGTATTGTTGGATTTGATTAGCTAATACTTTGTTGAGGATTTTTGTATTCTGTGTTCATGAGAGATGTTGGTCTATAATTTTTTTCTTGTAATCTCTTTGTCTGGTTTTGGCATTAGGGTAATTCTGGCATTATGAAATGCATTAGGAAGTATTCCATCTGTTTTTATTTTCTGAAAGAGATTTTTAAAAATTGTTATAATTTCTCCCTTAAATATTTGGTAGAATTCATCACTAAATCTATCTGAGCCTGGTGCTTTTTGTTTTGGAAGATTATTAATTTTTCAATTTCCTTTAATAAAAGCCTATTCAGTTTGTATATTTAATATGTGAGTTTTGGCAAATTGTGTCTTAAAAGGAATTGGTCCATTTCATCTAGTTTATCAAATTTTGGGGCATAGAGTTATTCATAGTATTCTTTTACCATCTTAGTATTCTTTTCTGAAGTATGGTGTTTAATGTCTGTGTATTTTGGGATTTTAATGGTTTCTTTCTGTTATTAATTTCTAATTTAATTTAGTGCAGTTGGAGAGCAGTCATTGTATACTTACTATTATTTTAAATTTGTTAAGTTGTATTTTATGGCTCAGAATGTGATCTGTCTTGGGGAGCATTCGAAGAATGTGTATTCTGCTATTGTTGGATGATGTAGTATGTAGATGTCAGTTATATCTACTTGATTGATGGTATTTTTTTAAAGACTTACTTACTTTTGAGAGAGAGAAAGTGGGGGCAGGGAGGGGCAAAGGGAGAGCATCTTCAAGCAGACTCCATGATGACCACAGAGCCTGACAGGGGGCTTGATCCCATGACTCATGAGATCATGATGGAGCGGAAATCAAGAGTTGGACACTCAAATGAATGAGCCCACCCTGGGCGGGGTGATTGATGGGATTAAATTTAACTATGTCTTGCTGCTTTTCTGCCTGTTGGATCTATCCATTTCTGATAGAGGGGTTTTGAAGTCTTTATGATATTGGATTCATCCATTTCTCTTTGCAGTTCTATTAGTTTTTCCCTCACATAATTTGATGCTCTATTGTTATGCATAAATACATTAAAGATTATTCTGTCTTCTTAGAGACTTGTCTCCTTTTTCACTATGTATTGTTCTTTTTTAACCTTGATAACATACCTTGTTTTAAAGTATACTCTATCTGAAATTAATGTAGCTGCTTCTGCTTTCTTTTGATTAGTGTTAATATGGTATTTTTTTTTTTTGCCATTAATTTACTTTAAATTTTAAGTGGGTTTCTTGCAGACAACCTAAAGTTGGGATTTGGTTTTTTGATCCACTTTGACAATCTCTGTTTTTTAATTGGTACATTTAGACCATTGCCATTCAACGTGACTGTTGATAGAGTTGGGTTAGTATCTGGCATATTCACTATTTTCTATATGTTGCCCTAGTTCTTTGTTCTTATTTTTTGTGTTCCACTCTTTTCTACCTTTTGTGGTCTTAGTTAAGCATTTTATATGATAGCATTTTCTCTCTTGTCTTAGCATATTGGTTATACTTCTTCCTTTTTTTTTTTCTTTTAGTTTTTTTACTGGTTGCAATATACATTTGTGTCCACTTTCAAATAACACTATGCAACTTCATGTGTAGTGTATTTTATAATAAAATAATCCCAATTCCTTCCTGCTATCCCTTGTATTATTGCTGTCATTTGTTTCATGTTTACATAAGCATATATATATGTCTGTATAAATAGCATAAAGATATATAAGTAGCATAAATAATTGAATACATTGTTGGTATTATTTTGAATGAACTGTTATATATTAGATCAATTAAAAATAAGAAATACACGTTTGTTTTTACCTTTACTTTTTCTTTCTTTCATGCTTTTCATTATGTAAATCTGAATTTTGACCTAGATAATTTCCCTTCTCTCTAAAGAACTGCTTTAACAAAACAGGTGTACTGGCAACAAATTACCTTGATTTCTTGATTTTTTTATTTTTTTAAATTTTATTTTATGTTAATCACCATACATTACATCATTAGTTTTTGATGTAGTGTTCTATGATTCATTGTTTGCGTATAACACCCAGTGCTCCATTCAATATGTGCCCGCTTTAATACCCATCACCAGGCTAACCCATCCTCCCACCCCCCACCCCTCTGGAACCCTTAGTTTATTTCTCAGCATCCATAGTCTCTCATGGTTCGTCTCCCCCTCTGATTTCCCCCCCTTCATTTTTCCCTTCCTGCTATCTTCTTTTTTCTTTTAACATATAATATATTATTTGTTTCAGAGGTACAGGTCTGTGATTCATCAGTCTTACACAATTCACAGCACTCACCATAGCACATACCCTCCCCAATGTCTATCACCCAGCCACCCCATCCCTCCCACACCCCACCACTCCAGCAACCCTCAGTTTGTTTCCTGAGATTAAGAATTCCTCATATCAGTGAGATCATATGATATATGTCTTTATCTGATTGACTTATTTCGCTCAGCATAATACCCTCCAGTTCCATCCATGTTGTTGCAAATGGCAAGATTTCATTCCTTTGATGGCTGCATAATATTCCATCAAATTGCCTTGATTTCTGTTTGAGAGTCTATGTCTCCTTTCTTTTTGAGGAATAATTTCACAGAGTACAGAATACTAGGTTGGTAATTTTTTTCTTTTAATACTTTAAATATTTCACTCTACTCTTTTCTTGTTTGGTTCTTTTCTGAGGAGAAGATAAGCACTTTTTAAGTAGGAAAGAGGTGCTTGGATAATCACTTATGAACCCCTAGGATGTCTACTGTGGTAGAGGTTATGAGGAAGTAAAAAAGAAAAGTATAATATATGGCTCCTTTTTCAAGGCACTTATATTCTAGAAAGGGGAGTATGGCATATACTTAGAAGGATTAAAATACTTAGACTATTACTAGAGTTGGCAAAGGGAAAACAGAAACTAGAGACTGTTTCTGCCTGGGAGGTAGGAAAATTTTATGAATTCTTGTAACAGTAACAAAACCATGCTAACAATAATAATTTTAAGAGCTAGCATCCTGGGGCGCCTGGGTGGCTCAGTTGGTTGGGCGACTGCCTTTGGCTCAGGTCGTGATCCTGGAGTCCCGGGATCGAGTCCCGCATCGGGCTCCCTGCTCAGCAGGGAGTCTGCTTCTCCCTCTGACCCTCCCCCCTCTCATGCTCTCTCTATCTCATCCTCTCTCTCAAATAAATAAATAAAATCTTTAAAAAAAAAAAAGAGCTAGCATCCTATCCTTTATGCGCATCTCCTAAGTCCCTCACACTCTCCTCAGTGTTTTGCATATTATCTCATTTAGTCTTCAAAATAACCTATTGAGAAGGACATTGTTATTCCTTTTTGCAGCTGAGCAGATAAGGCCTAGTAAGTAAAGTAAGAAAGAGGATGCTCAAAACATAGGCATAGAAGTTGTTAGGGAGGGAGAGTAGTTGACTTTAACTACAGCATAGGGTAGGAAGTAATGAAAAATACTTAGGAAGGTGTGTTGGGACCAAATGGTGGAATATCTTGAGTGCCTCACATTTCTGGCCTTTTTCTCTTGATGTGTAACCTGCACCTTCTGTATAACTTCAAATGAATTTTTTTATCCTCTATGCATACTAAGGAGTTTTTACTTTATTTAATATAAAATAGAGAATTGCTAAAGGTTTTGGAGCAGGGGAATGCCAAAGTGCATTATGCTTTAGAAGGAGTAAATTTAAAATAAGTTGTTTAGAGACCTTTGTATTCCTACTTTAGAATGGACTTCCATGATTGAATACCAGTAGATATTTTCCTTGATTATAAGGTGGTTTAGCATCCTGTATGATGTCAACCTTAAACATAAATTAGTTAATTCTCTCATTAATAGTTTCATTAAATCATTGCTTCATTCAGCACCTACTATAACGTACTATGTACAGGGCTTTTATTTATTTATTTATTTATTTATTTATTTTAAATGTTTAAGCAGATTCGATCTCAGGGCCTCCCAGAGATAGGATCTTAAGTCTATGTGTTCAGTCTAGATGATGCTGTCTGAGCTTTTCAGTGGCAGAAGCACTTGAAGCACTAGTGGGAACTGTGTGCCTTAGAATTGTTGAGGAGACTTAATATTTATAGTAAGGCTTTATTTGCAAGGACTCCAGCTGCAACAAGGTCAAAATGGTGAGAAACACTAGAGCCTATGGGAAGAAAGAGTGTGGTGGTGGGAGTTTATTGAACTTAGTACTACATAGAGCTTTTATTTTTTTGAGTAGGTTTAACCGACCTGTGTAATTATGAGTAACACTAAAGATAGTGAGTAAAATAAGTACGTTAAAAACAAGCTACTGTGATTCTAGAGCCTATGAAACATTGATTAAAGATACATTTTCTGTAGCAATTCAAACAAATGAAAATGCAGAATCACTGTGCATAATGGATAGTTACATTATTTCCACAAGAAATGTTATATTGTATATACCATAAGTTGTTTTGAAGTTAACAGAAATAATACCAGATAAATGACCAAGGCAGTAGCCTTTGTGAAGTTGTTATTTGAGAAATATTTTGATAAAGAGAAATAAACACAATTATATAACCTCATTCTCACTATTCCTCTTCTGCCTTTAAAATCAGTTACTCTTTTTTTTCTAAATTTCATAATGTCAAAATCTGGCAGTCTGTTTTTCAAAATCATATTCTAAAACTTTATTCCCTCTGGCTATGACCATCATTCTAGATAGGAATAGTATAGCTATGTCAAGACCCAAATTTGGGGAAAATATTTTTAAAGGAGAAGCCAACTGAGAACTCTGCATCTTGTCATATCTAAAAAAAATAAAACCTATACTTTTCATGTAGATGATATACGAAATATATAATATTTAAACTATTGTTTTATGATACTGTGGCAAAATATGTTCTTTTAGGTCTAAAGCTTTTGTGTTTTGTTTTTAATAGAATAAAAATTATGAATTAAGGAATGTTTTCAAACAAATGAATTTTCATTGCTTTTAAACTGAATAGCATCAATTGTAAACATGTTTCCTGGTATAAATCTTATTGTATTTGCTTTAATGAACAGATTAAATTACATTCATAAATAACTGCATCCACCTTGGTTTAAATACTAAGCATTTTTAAGTGCAAACAATGTAATTTTTTTTTAAAAGGACTGAACTGGACTTAAGAATTTTAGAGTTAAAAACATCTTTGGAGATCATTTGATAGTTGGAGAAAGGAGATTCTTGATTAATTTGTTTAGCAAACACATTTTTTATAGAAAGTGGGTACATTTCAGTTCAGTGAATATACATTTCAATATAATTCAAGTTGATTTACTAAATATCAAAAATTATGATGTATTATTCAAGATTCAAACATGGGAAGAATCCAATTTATTTAAGTGTGCTTATATTTTTTCATATTTAATTCCTGATGTGGGAAAAAAATCTATATAAAAGGAGCAGAATTTAGTTATTTAAGGATAATTAAGAGTAACAAATTTTTTTTAGCAAAAATAAAATTTTACACTATTCACCCTTTAGCATTTATTTATCATTATTATGGAAAAAAAGTATCTTTCATTAGAATCTCATTAAGGGATCATGGGATTTTTTTGTTCATTTGAGTTTTATCATTTGAAGATGTAATGCTGTCTTTTAAGATTTTTAGTCATGAAATAATACACATTTAAGAAAAAAAAATTTAGTTTTAGTATTTTTGTACAACTTTTAATATAGTTATTAGTTAACCAAAATTTGCTCAACTAAATTCCCAATGAAGCAAATTTTAAATTATAGTTATAGGTTCACTTTGAGGAACAATATTCATATATATAAATTATATATAAATTACATATGTTTTATATATATACACATTTTATATATATGTGTGTGTATTTATATATATATATATAGTTTTAAAGACCCCTATTAAACAGTAAAGCAGACCTTATTCAAAGGGTCTCCTGCAGTGGGGTTTTATGATAGTGGAGGGATGGATACTGGGCTCAATTCTAAACACAACAAAGTAAAGTGGAAATTAATAGCTAGTACGAAAACAATCTACTAATACACTATCGTTAATGTTAGTCAATTGCTAGATGCCTATATGTCCCATTTGACATTTGAGGAATAAAAGCCTATAAATAAATGTTAACTACTCTAATTTTATGTGATAATTCTTCCTCTTATAGAAGAGGGACATAGGGGCGCCTGGGTGGCTTAGCTGATTAAGCAGCTGCTTTCAGCTCAGGTCATAATCTCAGAGTCCAGAGATCTAGTCCTGCATAGGGCTCCCTGCTCAGTGGGGAGCCTGCTTCTCCCTCTTCCTCTCTCCCTGATGCTCTGCCTTCTTGTGCTCTCTCTCTCTCTCTCTCTCTCTCTCTGTTAAATAAATAAATAAATAAATAAATAAATAAATAAATAAATAAATAAATCTTAAGAAAAAAAAGAAGAGGGACTTAAAAACATTAACATTTGTGAGATGTCTGGGAAATGATTATTAGATTTATGTGTCTAAATGCAAGAAAAAAACATAAAGCCAAGCAAACAGAAACTTTCTAACCCACATTTTTAGGAAGACCATAATCCCCTCTGGGGAAAGATCTCAGATATGAAAGGAAAAACATTGTTTATTCCTTATTAGTTCTTCATCTCTCAAAGATCACTGTTCATTGCCTGATGTCAAGTGTCTTGAAAATAATTGTTTAATATATTTTATTCATTTCTTGGTTGTTTTGGGTGGGAAGTTAAATTTGACTTTTGTAACTCTACTATGGCCATAAGAATTCACTGAAATCTATTTTTCCTTATTTATTTTTAGGTACTTTCTGTGGTCTTTTATTAGATCTACTAAAATTTCAGTTGATTTTCTAAATTCCTCAATAAAGTAATGATGTTATAAAAACCTGGCTTTTATATAAAAAAATAAATTCTCTAAATTTTCAAGAAAGTAATGATACCTATAAAAGTCTGGCTTTTTTTCCCAGAATTGAATAAACTCATTCTTAAGCAGACAAAACATAGTAGTTACAGTACTTATAGTAGTCTACTATGAGTAGAACTTTTTGTTTTTAAGATTTATTTGTTTTGAGCAAGTGGGGGGAGGGGCAGAGGGAAAGGGAGAGAGAGAATACTCAAGTAGACTCCTCACTGAGTGTGGAGCTGGACATGGGGCTCGATCCCAGAACCCTGAGGTCGTGACCTAAGCTGAAATCAATAGTTGAATACTTACTGACTGAGCTACCCAGGTGCCTCGATCAGTAGAACTTCTAGACTAATGTTATAGCTATGGCTTTTCTCTATTTTATTTGATTCACCTCTAGTGATGTGATTCTTAACCTGTTTTGGTTATTGATCCCTTTGTGTTGTTTTTTCCCCTCTCACTCTGTTATAATTTATTCTCTCCATATGAACTTGCATTCACATTTTAGATAGTGTACTTTCAAATTATAATGCCAAAAATGTATTGAAACACATCAGTAGGAGGAAGCCACCATTATTACTGCCTCTTGAAAATCACAAGTTTAGAATGCTGTAATGATATTATTAACAATTTAATGCTAGTTTCAAAAATATTATTTTAGTATTACTTTCTTTTACCAATAGCTGGGATTTATCATTAGGGTTATAAGAAGACACTAAAATATTTATTTACCTACTACACTTAGTATATTTTTGAATTGAGCCACATATAATCTAATCCTTAAATGGGGAAATAAGAGTAACTTCTTAGACTGTGGTAAGAGTCAAATGAAAAAATGTACACAGAATTGCTGTGTAAATTTTAAAGGGCTGCCATGTTAGTGTCATCTTATACTGTGTATCTCTGTTGGTTAGGACATTTATTACATATGTTCATACGTCAACATTTATTGCTTTCTTATTCTCACTGTGGTGTTTATCAACAGAAAGCTAACTTAAAGGGTTAGGGTTTTTTTTTTGTTGTTGTTGTTGTTTTTTAGCCTGTCATTCTGTAAAATACCTTCATGTAATTAAATATGATAAATAGAGATGGAGAGAGAGAGACAGACTTCTTTGGATATTCAAGGTCTTTTATGATTCCATATGAATTTTTAAGTGATTTTTTAAAAATTTCTGTGAAAAATGCCATTGGATTTTGATGCAGATTGCATTGAATCTGTGAATTGCTTTGGGTATTAAGGACATGGGTATTAAGGACATTATTAAAATAACATTAATTCTTCAAATCCATGAACATTAGCTTATCTTCTTTAATTTCTTTCATCCATGTTTTATAGTTTTCAGTGTACAAATCTTTCACCTCCTTGGTTAAGTTTATTACTACATATTTTATTCCATTTGATGCTAAAGGACATGGGATTTTTCAATTTATTTTTCTGATAGTTCATTATTAGTATATAGATATACAATTTTTGATGTTGATTTTGTTTTCTGCAACTTTACTGAAATCATTCTTTCTAACAGATTTTGGTGGCATCTTTAGGGTTTTAGTGTATAAGATTATGTCATCTGCAATCACATGCATCCTTTAAAGCAGCAGGTTTCCTCTGATATGTGGCAAGGGAATTTGGATAATATTTAGAAGCTGAGTTGCCACTGGTTGATAGCCAGAAAGGAAACAGTACTACCCTTACAAGAAACTGAGTTGTGTCAGTAATTTAAATGAGCTTGGAAGTGACTTCTTCCTCAGAGACTCTCAATAAAAGCCCATACTGGCTAAAAACCTTGTTTTCAGCTTGTGAGACCGTAAGCAAATAACCTACCTGAGCCCACCAAGACCTCTGACTATAGAACTGCGAGATAATAAATGGGTATTATTATTATTATTTTTAAGATTTTATTTATTTATTTGACAGAGAGAGAGATAGAGCAGGAACACAAGCAGGGAGAGTGGGAGAGGGAGAAGCAGGCTTCCTGCTGAGCACAGAGCCCGATGTGGAACTCGATCCCAGGACGCTGGGATCATGACCTGAGCCGAAGGCAGACACTTAACGACTGAGCCACCCAGGCACCCCTAAATGGGTATTATTTAAGCTGCTAAGTTTGTGGTAATTTGTTATGCAACAATGGAAAACTAATGTACTCTTTCCAGAAGATAGGGAAGACAGAGCCTGTTAAAATATTTTGAAAAGAAAACCCTTTGTTTATAATTATATTATTAGATATTTTATGCTTCTGTTAATGAATAGGAAGAAAGTTGGCTCTCAGTGTCCTGAGAGAGTCAAGAACATTAAGGCAGGATTCCAATAAAAGCCCACGATTTCTGCCGAGAGGATACATACAAAGGCTAACAGAACAGTTTTTTCTGTAGCCCTCACATAGTCAAACCCAACAGATTTACTCTAAACTGCAGGCAAAAACTCTCTGTATTTATATTCCCCCACTGTAACCAACCAAGTTATGATCTCTAGATCTAGAACAGAACCATTCAAGACTCTCATTTCAATAGAGTGAATATTGTTTGTCATTTTGCTGAGGGAGAATAAGGAGATAGTTAAACCATTTTGGTTAGTAGCTGAAACTTTGATCTCTTTCTGATTTAAAGAATCAAAATACAAGCCAATTTGCATGGAATAATTATTTTTGGGGGGGACTTAATACATCTAAGAACAGTCTTATTTTGTTGTATCCTCAAAATTGGAAACCAGCTCGACTCCATTTTATGGTTATATGCCATTTTTTAAAATACAAAATGGCAATATTTGCAATTATGTACATTCTTATGATGAGGTAGTATTACTTGTACCTCATAGAAAATTGACTTATGAATTATGCTAGAAAGGCTTTTCCCTGTAACAAGAAAGAGAATGTTAGAAAAATTAAATGATAATATTGTGAAGCTTGCTAGGACTACATTTTGTTATGAAATGAAATATAAATGAAATAATAATGTAGAACATTATAATATGGCCAGAACAGTAATGTAATAATGGAAACTGGAAAGATGCCTAAATGTGAGCAAACTAGATTATGGTAGATGTAGATCTGTGAAAAAAATGAAAAAGGAGTAAGAGATTTAATGCATAATTTTAACAGGGGAAGAAAGAGGTCATTGTATTTATAGGAAAGCTGAATGCGTTCAAAATATGAAAACATCTGACCATGAGTCATGGCATTTGGAGAGCTTTAGATGTTGGCAGCCAGGTCACATTAAGTGATCAACCAAAATTCCATTATTCACAAAATATTTGGGAAGGAGGGACACATGTTTTCCTGCTTGTCTTAGTGCTGAACGTATTAATGGGGACTTGCAAAGAGAATCAAAATTCGGAAGGAATTCAAGTACATATTGTCTGGAGCTCATAATGAGAGATGATGTTAAAGGCAATGAAAGTTAGGCTGAAGGTTAATTTTAAAGCAGGAGAGAAAAAAATAAAGAAAGGCCAAAGGAAAGAGCATGAGGAGGCATTTATAAAGGATATTAGAAAGAGAAGACAACTAGATAGGTAGAAAACAAAAAGTGAATGGTAGATTGGTGTTCTTAGGGATGGCAGTCTTACTTCTAAGTGTTCTTGGAAGGACAGTGGTATATATACTTTGAGAAGGAAATTTGTCTCAAATATTACATCAAATCTGGATATCACGTTTTATTTCAAAATATTTTGTGAAACCAAATATAATCAGTCCCTGCCTTTTCACATTCTGAGAACCATGATGTGAAGTAGGATATCCTAAAGATGGCAACATTCTCCCCTGAAGGATCCCTGTTATCATTAGTGATATATAATAAATCATGTAAATGACAACTGTATTAATAGAAAGCAAAAGTAATGGGAGATAATAGACAATATTTTAAAAGTACCTATTAAGAGCTGACATGAGACTGTCTTTTATAAATTCCTATAGTCATTAAAAATGTGATAATATCTTTCACAGAATCTTCAGGCCAGAACAAAGCAGAGGACTGCAATATTTTGTACCTTAGTTTTCACAGATCACATTAAAAAAAAAATCTAACTTTGTTCTCTGTATTTGCATCTATGCGTGTGTCTGTCTTTATATTTTTAATTGAATTATAATTGACATACACTGAATTATACATGTGTAAAATACAAAGATCAATAGATTTTTACACATACACACCCCCAGGAAATAGCATTACAATCAATGAACATATGCATCAATGGGAAAATCTTCCTTGCACACCTTTGAAATAATTCCCCTCAGCCCAGCCTTCCCTTTCCCTGAGTAATCATTGATTTTCCTTCTGTCACTATGGGTTATTTGCATTTTGTAGAATTTTATATAACTAGAATTATAAAGTCTATATTATTTTTGTCTGGTTTCTTTCACTCTCAATGTACTACTTTGAGATTATCCATGCTGTAGTATTATGAATAGATCATCCATTTTTATTGCTGAGTTGTATTCTATTGTATGTATTATGGGGTATAGAGAAAATATTTTTGTGTATTTTCAGTGTGGAGGCTTTCTGAATGAATTTTGCTGAAATCTTGATTTCTGGGCTAAAGGAAAGCCTTGGGATATGAATTTATGATTGTATATATGAAAGAATTCCAGATGATCTTACCTTTGTACATGTTTACATTTTAAGAGAAAATGTATTCTGGTCTCATAATAATTTGGAAGTAGTTTCTACTTTTTAGTTTACTGCAACAGGTTTTGTAGAATTGGTATTGCTTCTTCCTTAAATGGTAGAATTCACCACAGAAGTCCTCTTTCTCAAGTTTTCTCTCTGGGATAGTTTTTATCTAAAAATGCATTTTTTTCAGAGATATAAGTCTGTTCACATAATCTATTTCTTGATGAATGAGCTTTATTAGTTGATATTTTAAGTAATTTTTTCTATTTCATGTGTCATCAAGTTTATTAAAATAAAAATGTTCATAATATCCCCCATATGCTTTTAGTACTACTGGAAACTGCATTGAGGTTAATTCTCTAATTCCTAATATTGGTAAGTCGTGTTTTTTCTCTTTTTTAGACTGGTTAGAGGTTTAACAGTTTAATTGGTTTTCTCTAATAGGTATCATTAGTTTTCTTTATTATTTTTTTCAGTTTTATTGATTTATTCCCTAAACTTTATTGTTCCAGTTTTTTGACTAACTTTGGGTCTTATTTTTTCTTATTTTCTTAAGGCGAAAGCCAAGATGATTGATTTGAGACTTTTCTTCTTTTCTAATATAAGCATTCATCATTATATATACTTTAATAAGGCTTTAATGGCATTCCACAAAGTTTTATGGTATATTTTGAAATTTATTCATTTCAAAATGCATTCTAATTTCCCTTTTGATTTTGTCTTTGACCTATACATTTTTTAGAAGTATGTTAGTTTCAGAATACTTGTAGCTTTTCCTGATCTTTTTCTGTTACATCTAGTTTAATTCCACTGTGGTCAGAGTGCATTCTTTGTATCACTTGAATTATTTCACTCTACTGAGTCTTATTTTATGACTCATAATAAAGACTGTCATGGTGAATTTTTTGTATCCTTGTAAAGAATGTGTATCCTGCTGTCCTTGGTGAAGTCTCCTAAAAATGTCAATTTAAGTCAACTTGTTAGATAGTATTCCTCATTATCTTCTGATTTTCTGTGTATCCTGTAAATTATTGAAAAAGGGGTATTGGAATATCCAACTATAATTTTAGATTTGCCCATTTCTCCTTGAAGTTTCATCAGTTTTTCTTTATGTATTTTGAAGTCCTGGTAAGCATTGAGGATTGCTACATTCTCTTTGAGTTGATCCTTTTAGCTTTTTTTTTTTTTTAATCTGTGGTTATATTCTTTGTTTTGGGATCTATTTGATATTAATATAGCCACTCCAGCTTTCTTTTGAGTAGTGTTAGTACAGCTTTCTATCCTCTTTATTCTGTTTCTTTATATTTGAAATATATTTCTTTTAGGCAACCTATAGTTGAGGCTTGCTGTTTTTATTTAATCTGACACTCCCTCCTATTTAATTGGTGTATAGACACTATTTATATTTAATGTGATTTATTCATATATTTAGGTTTTTTTTTCCCCTAATTGTTCCATGTGTTCTTTGTTCCTTTCTTCCTTTCTCTCCCTTTTTTTGGATTTATTAAATGTGTATTATGGTCCAGTTTTATCTTTTATTGGATTATTGCCTCTTTTTAAAATTTAGTTGTTGTTTCTGGATTTATGTTTATCTAACTTACTACAGTCTCACTCCAACGGCCTTATAATAAGGCAATAATATTTTTCCCTACTGACCTTTTTGCTTTTATTTATGTTAGGGGTCCACACTACATTTTTGCTTATAAACAGTGGATTATATTTTATTTACTTATTTATTTTTGTATTTCAAATATTCTTAAAAAGGTAAAAATTTTATATAGTTACCTATGAGGCATCACTTCTCACGTTCTTCATTCTGTTGTGCAGATCTGTTTTTTCATTTAGTGTCATTTTCTTCTGTCGGAAGGACCTCCTTTAACATCACTTGTAGTGCAAGAGTACTCTTGGCTCCAGAATGTGCTCCCTGGAGTGTGTGTGGGGGGGAGGTGACCACGGACCCTGTATCCACCTCCTGCCACAGCACAGTGCTTCCAGGTCTGAATTTCTCATCCTAGCCCTCCAAACCCCTGTCATGACAGCTCTCTTATCTCTGCTTCTCACTCTATGAAGACTCACTTTTACTCCTCACTTTACTATAGATTTGTCCATATACCTGAACTCCTTTCTTTTCTCTCAGAGACTAGGGCTTTTAAAAAGGCACACACCAAGGGTTGACAACTCTTTTTCTCTTTTCTATTGTGTCATCTTTTCCCTGGAATTCTGGGTATTTTAGAATTAATTTATTTTTAATTGAAGTATATTGATGTTCAATATTACATTAGTTTCAAGTGTATAACATAGTGCTTCGACATTGATATACATTACAAAATTCTCACTGCGATCAGTGTGCTTACTATTTGTCATCATACAAAGTTATTACAATATACTGACAATATTCCCTTGCTGTACTCTGCATCCCTGTGATTTACTTATTTCCTTACTGGAGGTTTGTACCTCTTAATCTCCTTTACCTGTTTTGCCCTGTATAAAGCACTTATACAACTCAACACCAGAAAAATAAACAATTAGAATTCTGACTATATTGCTAAGAGAATTGCCTAGGGATAAAAGGAAATTAAAGGGGAAAAGGAATTTCAGAAATGTTTTCCTACAGTGTATCTTCTTGTGCATGAGGCACAAGCGTTATGTTTGGCATTGGGTAGTCCTATGTAACAATTCCTTTCCTTGTCTATGCCGGTGTCCTCTGAAAAGGACATTTTCTCTAGATCATTGAAAGACCTCGGTAGGAAGTAGAGACAAATCAGGATTTTTCCTTTATTCTCGTAGCTTCGTAATTCATAAATTCCCCCAAATTGAAGTGTGTGGTAACTCAGCAAGGAGGAGAGGTAATTAAGAAAAAGGTGTGGCTAGGGCTAATCCTATAGGATAGCCTTGCAAATAAGTGACCAGAAATTTTAATCATCATACAAAGGGTGAGTGGCTAACGGGGCTCAGTTGTAGTTGTTACTAATCCATGGGGGAGCTGATCCTGGCTTGTGATGGGGTAGTAGGTGTTTCAAGATACAGGTTATGGTGATGGTCGTACGTACAGAAAAGAAATCCAGCCTGTAGGAATAAATAAGACATCAGTGTTCTAACCAAGTGGGCTAGCATTTACCAGGATGCAGGGTTTTTTGTTGTTGTTGTTTGTTTGTTTTTAGTTTTGCCCTACTCCAGGAAGAGCGAGACAGGAACGGGAAGGCTATGCCTGTTAGGATACTCATCCCACGTCAAGCCCTTTGCTGGAAATTTTACATGGATTATCTTACTTGATCTTTATAATCAAAGTTGCTCTGAGCCTTCCTCCAGACATACCAGGTTTGGGGGGAGGAAAATACATTTTAAACCTCATTTAGAGCATGAGCTTTCTTAAATCACTTGAGGTTTATTCAGGCAGAGTCTGCTTAAGCCTTGGGTGGACTTAAATCTTCAAGTTGTTGTCCATAAGGACCTGTAGCTGAGTGAGCCAGAATAGCAACCGGGACACTAGACCCCTCCAAGATGTGGGCAGGGTCAGGACACACAGATCCTGGTAGTCACTGACTGCTTCACTCTGCCACAACTAGGCTGTGGCTCCTTTATCTAGAAGAAATGCCATGGGGTTTGGGGTAGGAGGTCTGACTTCACCTTGGAAACTATTTCATTTTTGGAGTACAATTTTTGATACTAGGAGAAAAATGAAATCCTTGATAGAATAGTGATGAGGATTAAATTAAAATATAAATTAATGACTTGTCATAAGACTTAGCACTTATTAGGCTATTCCTAATTAGCTTCTTTCATTGCCCTTCTTTGTCCCCACAAAACTGAGCATAGGAGTTCTCAGTCCTAGCTACAGAATTACTTGCGATTGTTTTAATAAAAAGCTTATAACAAAGTTATACCCCAACTCAATCTGGCACAGGGTCCTGGTATATATATAATACTGAAAGATTCCCATAGGAGATTTATTTGCAGAGTCAGGGTTCAATACTCCTGGCCTAGCAAGGCTGAGGGCTCATTAAATGAATTGTTAGTGAATTGATTATGTAGTAATAGAATGAAGAGCTATGATGAGGAATTTTGCACACAGAGATATCACATAACTGAAGAGACTTGTGCAGCACATTGTGTCGTGGATAATGACTCTCAAGGAAGAATCTGATATTTTCTAAAGTCATTAACACCTGTTATTAGTACTTCTGTAGACTAGCCACTGGGGGTTGCAGCATGAAAGTTTTCTTTGTAGGCTTGGGAACTAATAATCAGTGGTGGAAACTACTGTTTTATAACAAAATAAGGGAAATTAAGTTTCAAAAGAATTACTTTTTTTTTAGATCTTGGACCTATTCTACTGATCTACGCAGTGTGTGCCCTTCCCTGTAGCATTTGATAATCATGCTTCAAGAGAATAATCTAAGAAGGTATAAAACCTTATCAAAGACCTAATATTGAAATTAAATACATCTTCAATGACTCTTACATAAATGTAATGGTACCATACCATTTTCTCAAATGTTATCTCATTTCAGTGCATCTGTGTAGCACTGGTTTTGTGTTTCCATTGTACCGGGGAGGACATTTAACATCTTGCCCTTTAACTTAAAGCTGCAATGGCAGGATTTCACACAGCTAGAATCTGGATCAGGTTTGTACAACTCCAAAGCTCAGTACATTTTATGACTATAGTTTGTGGACTGCTGCTCAGAGTGTTTCAGAAAGGAGGTCCTGGGAATTGTAGATGAGGCTCTGATTAGAACAGCAGAGAGAAAATTAGTCCTGGAGACCTGGCTTCTTGAGAGTGAATGCCATGCCAAGGTATGGCAGCCTTGAATGAGAAAGAAGCAGCCTCCCAAAGTACCTTCCTACTGTCCTCAGTGTTTTTTCAACATACCGCTTACTAGACAAAGTAGGCACAATGCCCGTTTATATACAATTGTCAGCTAAGAAGGGTAAACCACATGTTTAAAGATTAGACAAAAAACCTCAAGAATATGTGACAATGTATGTGGTCTACAAATCCTAAAATATTTACCAGCTGTACCTTTATAGAGAAAGTTTACTGACCCCTAGTCTATTTAATCCTTCTGTGCCTTTCATTGAGAGGAGAAAAGAACAATTTTCTCCAGGAAATCTGGTGAATTTGAAAATCTCAAGTCTAAATGACAGCTGGAGTCATTTTTGCTACTCTAAACAATAGGTTGGCCCTTGTTTGTATTTGTTAATTAATTCATTTTCTAATAATTTTTATTTCAAAAAGATTGATGGTTGCAAATATATGCATATAAAACACAAAGATAACATCAAAAATACTTGATCAGATTAGAAAATGAAGAAAAACATTAACATGAAATTTGGAAGCTGAATAGTGTGGTATATCAGTAATATACTCTCCAGCCCTCCAAATTTGTTGGTGTAATAAGACTCATTTCTACATTGGGGGAAATTGAATGATCAATGTGTGTGTGTATGTATTTCTAATGTGCACTTTAAATTCTGTTTTTTTCATATTTAAAAGAAAAAAATGTCTTGGGGTGCCTGGGTGACTTGTTCGGTTAATTGTCCGACTCTTGATTGGGGCTCAGGTCATGATCTCAGGGTTGTGAGATTGAGCCCCACATCGGGCTGCACTACGGTGGAGCCTGCTGAAGATTCTCTCTCTCCCTCTCCCCGTCACCCCAGCTTTGCACATGCAAGGGCATGTGCACAAGCATACACTCTCTCTTTCAAAATAAATAGAAAAGAAAAAAATATCTTCATTGATATTATCATCAAATGCTGATTTTTGTTTCTCTCTTTCAAATTTCCTAGTTGCATGTGACCAAGAATTGCTATAATAGACTACATTTTGTTGTATGAACGGAGGATTGAGATTGCCAGATGTAACAGGTTTCTGAAACCTGAGACTGTGTAGGGAGTGAAGAAAAAAAAGTCTAATATCTTGAAAATCATGCTATCGGCAGAAATAATACTCATTTTCTAAGAAAGACCTTAAATGGGTCCTATTCCTCTTTGAAACATTTGAACAGACATAGAACACAATTCATCAATTTTACTGTCAAATCCTTTCATTGCAACAGAAAATTGTTTCAAATTAATTTTCATGATAAAGCTTGTAATAGTGAATAAAATGTAACGCTAAAATGTTATGTGAATAGAAGTAATAAAAATGGTATCCAAACCCATCATAAGTTTCAGTAAATCTTATCCATCAACTCATTTCTCTTGAATATAAGTGAACTGTGATTTTATTCCTCCCAATGGATATTTTGCTAGTGTTTGATAGAAAAAAAGAAAATGTGTGCTAAATTTAAAAAGCATAATACAGTGAGGAAATATAGATGAAAAATAACTGAATTAAGTTACATATAAGAATGAGATACAAATATGGGTTACAAAGAATGAAAAGAAAGTAGACCACATATAGCTGTATTATAAAATGAAATAAGTTAAAATAAGAGGAAGAAGGAATTGTTCATGGTGATTTTCAGCCAAAGTAATGTTACCATACATTTTGAGTGGCTGTCAAAGTTAGGTGTCAATAGCTTGTAGAGTCTTCTCTGTGCTATTTGATAAGTGATGGGTCTGTGCAGGTAGTATACAGTAAAAAAGGTAACAAGATACTTTAGGGAGAAAAATAAACAATTACTTTTATATTTGAATGAAAACTAAAGTTCAGGTAGATTAGTGGTGATTTGCTTTCCAGCCCTGTGGCCAGAAAAACCCTGGTAATGAGGGAACAAGGTGTGTGGAGGAAGAGTATCCTCGGAGCTAATCCCATTCTAGGTTTCGGTAGCATCTGTCTCTGGGTCATCTTTACCGGTGTCAGAAGTTGTGTTTGGGAACTTCAGCCTGGACCCCTTTATAAATTAAAATTCTAGCAGGTATTCAGCTTGATGTGTGTCCTTTTAGAGACTTGAATATTTTCAGTGGTTTCATGGCTTGTTTCTTTAGAAAGATGATAATTTATCCTAAAGACAGTTTATAGAAATAATGAAAAATGCCCTACAATCTTGTCCATATGTGCCTACTGCTCTAAGCTAGTCTTCTGTTACTTAAATGAACACACATAGAAAATGTGTTATTCTTACATTAAATGGCCTTACATTTTTATTACTTTTATTTATTAATATAATTATTTATATTATTTATATATTATTCTTACATTAAATGTTCTTACATTAAATGGTATACTCTCAACAGGTATGATTTTCAGACTTTTCTGCAAACTTAACAGAATCGAGCCCAGGAATTATTTCCATCCATATTTTTCCATAAAAATAAACTTGCTATCTGCTTCTGGGAATTAGTTTTCCTACGTTACAAAAATATAAAAATATACCTGTATATATAAACTCTGATCACATTACTTATAAGTAGGCATTTTTCTGTTGCAGTAGGAATATAGAAATATATGTATAATATATATATAATAATAATGTATAAGAAATACATAGCCAGTTTATCATCAAATTTGAATCTGATTATGCCCCCTTATATCCACCAAGAACATATTATGTCAGTAAAAAAAATGATGGGGTACAGGAGAAAGAGCTAAGAATGGTTATTTTTACAAATCAAATTTCAGATTTTTTTTTAAAAGATTTTATTTATTTTTTTGACAGAGAGAGCACAAACAAGGAGAGAGGCAGGCAGAGGGAGAGGGAGAAGCAGGCTTCCCCCTGAGTGGGAAGCCTGATGCGGGCCCGATGTGGGATCATGACCTGAGCTGAAGGTAGATGCTTATTAGCTCACGGAGCCACCCAGGTGTGCCCAGATTTCAGATTTCTGTGACCTACATATGTTACTCTTTACCTAAGTTTTTTTGATTACTACAGATTTTCAGTCTTTATTTCTGATATGAATAGAAAACAAGGAATGTAAAGCACATCACTTTGGAAATTAGGCTCTGGGCTATTTTCAAAATAAAATCCAGGCAATAATAATACTCCTGGGTTACTTTTTTATGTTGCTGCCAATATATAAAGTGTAGTTAGTAGTACGCATTTAATTTACTCTGCAGAGATCTTACCACTTCTGTTACCATAATATATCTTGCATCCTGGTTAATGATTTATATTTGTTTGATGAACTCCTAAAATATGGTTGGGGCTTTGACAACAACCAGTTTTTGTCAAAAGAATTATATATCCGGCTAAGAAAAAACAATCAAAGTATTATACTAATTGAATTATTTGGTTATGACTTAACAAACATTTAGGAAAACCACTAAATGCCAGGAATTGGGCCGGTTGTTTTCACCTATTTTGCCTGATTTTTATCATCACAATATCGTTTGGAGATAAATATTGTCTTAATTCCTGTGGAGAAATCCAAACTCAGAGAGGTAACTCTGTTACTCTAATGCGTGGCATTGTCTGGATTCATTGGCAGATCTTTAAGTCCAGTGCTCTTTAAATGATTTTGTAATAATCTGTAATAAATTGAAAAAATAAATTACTGCATGTGCTGTGAGCTTTTTGTCTTTAGAGGAAAGGTAAATGATCACATTTCCCAGGGAGAGAAGAGTTTTTCTCTTGATTGTCTTGAAAGAGAGAATAAAACAATCAGGAAAAATTTTGTCCCATGACCTAACGAATATTTTATAGAGAAAACCTTTTTAGGCTGTGGAGTGTGAATCAAGCCAAATAGGGGCACATGAGGCTCCTGAAAGCACGAGGGAAGAGAATGCAGTAAAATATAACAAGGTAAAGTGTCAAACCTTCAGATGACCATGGAGACTGTAATCTTTGGGGAGGGTGAGAGGTTGAATTGTTATAGCTGGCTGTACTATACAAAATGAACATCATTTATAAAGTCTTGATCATTGCTCTGACATAGCCCGACCAGGGTGTCCCCACTCATGGGAGATAATTAGTAGTTGCAGATGGCAGACTTGAATCTTGTTTCCCCAAGATGCACCAGAATGGTGTGCAGAACTCCCAGTGAATTCAGAGAAAATGTGGTTCTCAGTTAAATAGCTCTTATGATATTATCCTGTGATATCACAGTAATTTACAGAAATAATTAATTGAAGATGTAGCTACCCCTACATGTCTCTGAGGATATAAGAAAGAATTTCCCAAAGCTACTGAGTGATGTATATATTACACATACCAAGTTTCTTCAGGTGTTCCATTTCAAGACCTTCCTGCTGCTCTCTGGACATGAACCAATGTCTGTCCAGCAGGATTCTTTCTAACTGAACTCTCTCTGCTGAAATATGTTTTTAGCTTTAATGGATTTGTTCAATTCACTGCTGGAAAGAAACTGAAAAGCTGATGAAAACTGTATCATTTTCAATTTTTAAAATGGCTTTTATGTCCATGCTAATAAATTTTGAATCCATAGTTCATAAGTTTTGGTTTAAGCACGTAATTCTTATTTTGTTTACCATCTCAAGAGTCTTAGCATAAAATGCTACTTTCATCATTCTAGACCCTTAAGAAAAATTACGTTAGCTTGAATTAAAGGTAGTTTCTTTAAATAAGCCTCCCTTGTTCAGAAGTACTAAACAAATCGGAAAGCTTTTGTTCACATATTTAAAAAATGTACACAGGAGGATAAAAAAAGCAATGAAGAGTATGTTTTCCTTATTCATTACTCTACGTGTTGCTTTATGAAGAATTTTACTTGTTATAAATAGTGCTATCGATTAACATCATGGAAAGCACTTATGAGAGGGTAGTATGGTGCTGAGAAATGTGCAATGCACAGGCCTTGGAATAATTTTTGTTACTTTTTGGTTATGGGCCTAAACATGTCATTTAATCTGTCTTAATTTTCTCATTTATAAAATGGGAATAATAACACCTTAAGCTCATTATTTGCTGAGTAAAACCCATTTATTTCTAAAAAATATGTGAGAACTTTGTCGTACTATTTATATAGAAAATTGATTATGTGTTAATCACTGCCACTGCTAGTTAACATGGCAGTTGATATCAAGTTTTGTGAAGAATCTGAGCTTTAGTTGCTTGCTAACAAGCTCAGTGTAAGTCAGTGATATTCTGTGATCTTGCATTAACATAAGGGCGGGAAGGATTGGGTTTTATTTACTCTCTGCTCTCTAGAGAGTATGGGCATGTGTTTTCACCCAGGGTATGTGTTTTCTCCTGGAAAGTTCACTTTTGGAGGTCTTTTAATCAAATCAAAGAATGTTCAGGGGCAAGCAATGTGCACATTTCTGGTTCACTATCTGGAAATCATGACAAAAAGAGGCATCGGAAGAGCTGAGAATGAATAGTACATTATATGTTAAAAAAAAAAAAGATAGCAGGAAGGGAAGAATGAAGGGGGAGAAATCGGAGGGGGAGACGAACCATGAGAGACGATGGACTCTGAAAAACAAACTGAGGGTTCTAGAGGGGAGGGGGATGGGAGGATGGGTTAGCCTGGTGATGGGTATTAAAGAGGGCATGTTCTGCATGGAGCACTGGGTGTTATGCACAAACAATGAATCATGGAACCCTACATCTAAAACTAATGATGTAATGTATGATGATTAACATAACAATAAAAATTAAAAAATGCAAAGTAAAAAAAATAAATAAAAAAATAAACTGTGACAAATATAAATTAAAAAAACTATATAGGACATCCAATTAAATCTGGAATTTAGATAAACAATGAATACATTGTCTCAAAAAATTTGGGCATACTTATATTAAAATATAGGATGTACAGTACTTAGGATATGTTGGTACTAAACATTATTTTCTGTTTATCAGAAATTTAAATTTAACTGGCCATCTTGTTTTTGTTGTTGTTGTTGATAGATCTGGCAACTCTAGGGGGTGAAAGCAAGTAAATATCTACTAATCCAAGCCCTGAACCTGAGTGACAATGCTTTCATTTCATGAATGGTGGAAAAACAGTGATACAGACATAATTCCAAATATGTAGTAAGTTAAAATGGAATATTAATTTAACTGTATATAACCATTATTTTTAATATAAAGAAAAAAACATACATTTTTAGTAAGTGGGTGATCAGTTTTCTACTTTAAGTAAGATTGAATGAAATATTTAAAGAACATTGGTTTGGAGGGAAGCCTGCCCAGAATCTCACATTTGTTAGGTTCAGACCTGCCTTCAATAAACACCTCATTTGGACCACATCTTGTCTGATTTCTGTTCTTGATTTTCTCTGTTATTGTGAGGAGAGATTTATACCATCCCATGATGGAGAAATGGTCCAGAAGTAGTTCCTTAGGTGTAAAGATGTCTATTTATGAAAATTCCAGGGAGTTTTGTAAAGTTAACATAAAACTGTCTACTGTTTGCTTCTTGCTTTCTCTCTCCTTGTACTATTCCATTTATGTTTTTTCTAAAATGAGCTGGCAACTTATCATAATGAAAAGAGGATGGAAGTTGTGCACTTAAACAATTCAAAGGACATTCAGTGCCTTATTTTAATATAGAAACTATAAAATACTTATGAATAAAACATTTTATTTAACTTGAACATACAATTTTGTCATTGTAGGATATTTTGTAAAGTACTGCCTCTCAAGTCTGTTAAAAATGAAGCATGAGAATGCCAGTCCAGTTTGATAATAATTCTGAGTCCTGTGATGTTTTTATGCAAACAGTTGCTCTAGTTACTCTGATTTTATGAAGATGTTATTTATATCGCTTAGATAATACGTGGGCATTTTGACTACTTCATAATGCATAATATTAAAATTGCTACATATCAAGTAGTACTTTGAAATTTCACTCTATTAGAATACTAGAAATATTTCAGTTTATCAATTTAATGTATAATATAAAATATATTTTAAGTGAAAATGAAACGGTTAATTTTAAGTGAAGAGGCAGTGTTAATTTTTTCACTATTGTGGAATCATAGTAGTGATGCTAAAAGCCCTCATCTGCATTTTGGAATTTAATTTTTTTATGGATATTGAACTATTATTATACCTTTAAGCACTTTGGTTTTCATATGTGACACTTAAAACCTTGGGGAAACTATAATTATGCAAATGAAAATTAGTTGGAGAATCAAAGTAATAGGTTTTTATTAATATAGTATATTTAAGCTTATAAGCAGCTGCCTTTATGGCATCCTACAAGAAATTCTTTTAGGGCTGTGGGGTAGAGCATATCTATCATGAATGTCAGAGATGAGGGAATGAAGATGGATATATCTAAATGTGCGAATGACTATAATTTATGTGCAGTGAAGATTCAGCAGAATGTCTGCTGAATAACTAAGTCATCTTTTAAGGAGCAAATATTCAGCAAACCGGGACTAGAAAATGAATTATGAGGAAAATTTGTTATAAAAACAAAATAAATTTTAAATATTCAAACAAGGATCCATATGCCTAATGGGTGGGCTCTGTTCACTTGATACAGAGTTACATAGTTTCCCTGCAAGTTTTGGCAGTGTTGGTGATAAGTGAGAAATGCCAGAAGAGAACATTGAAAAATTAAACTGACACGAAGGAGGATTATATTTAAGATACTGTAATGGAGAATAGATGGAAGTACTGTTTTCTGTGTAGACTGAGCATGTCTGAGTTCCATACCTCTCCAAATGAAATTTGGCTATTATTCCGTTAGAAGAGCCAGTGTTAAACAGAACTGGGCTCTAAGTCACTTAAGCAAAAGACAATTTACCCAATGACCACTTTACTTGTTGCTTGTGAATATGTTAGTTTTGGTTGACTAGTTTTCCTTTGACTTCATAAAATCTTTTAAAGTAATATTTAATGTGTTGCTCCCAGCCATGTGGCAGTAGCTGGAGATCTAGGGACAAACAAAGAGGAAGATTGAAGGGGAGAGGAGCATATTTTTGGATATAGGGAATTCTTACCAATATCGTCTTTGTGAATATATTAAATACATTTTTATTCTTTATTAATATACTCCTCATATGTATTTATCTAAAACAAAGCACTATTTTATATTGAGTAGGATTGATCTATTAGAGAATAGATCATTGTAAACATATTTAGAACTTTATATAACTAAATAGCATGTTCCAAAATATTAATATTATCTTATGAATATTTTAGAATATCAACAGTTTCATATGGTTCCTTCTAATTTTGTTATGTCCCTCAATGCCTGCATGTCCCTCTCCATTTCTCTCCCTCAACCACAGTTCCTCCTCTTCCTTCCTTTCACTGTTCTGCTTAAAAAGCTATCACGAGGAGAAAAAGAGAAGATATAATTACAATTCTCTCTCTCTTATATAGAATGATATTTGCATATTATAATTATATATTTATGTTAGAAACAAGTAAATTTGGTGAGTTGCATATTGGCCAGCTTCTGTGGAATCCCACACTGGTTGAAGGAAGTTTTTTCTGTTTCTTTTGTTGTCTAAAGAAAATATAAAGAAGTTTGGAACTAAGCTTATAATAAGAACAGAATGAATTAAATTACCTGGCTGTTGGCTTGGAATAGCATTTTATAACCCTTTTGGTGTCATGTCTATATTGGCGATATTCATCAGGATTCATGATTTTAATGCAAGATTGATTTAGAGTTTTTATTACCATATGCAAAATTTGTAATACTGCAATGGATTTGCCAGTTCACCCTGCATTTAAAAAAAGATCTTATACATTAATGTATAATGTATGATTAACTTTCATAGTGTTTGTGTATATGTGTACAGCCAATATTTTACCTAGTGTGATAGGAAAAAGCAAGCTAAAAGAGTGGAGAAAATGCATACTAAGGTAAAGAAATATAGAAAGGTATTCGTATTTTTTTTTGCATACAGTTTGTGGTTTTCCAGGTAATACATGCCATTCATTAAGTAAATGATGAAATTTGAAGAAGGAATAGTGTGCACTTTTATTTTCTTTGAGAAATTTAAGCAAGTATCCAGCAAGTGTGTATATCAAAAGCAGTGTGTTCCCTAATACTTTGAATAGAATGGCCACCTCAGAGCTTGCCACCCATTGGATGATTGAGTATAAACTCGTGTGCTGTGAACGGACTTACCTGGTTATCAAAGTGTACATTGTGAATATGGTTATATTCTATATGTGACATGATGGGAGGGACATGGGAAACACTGGCTAGATGACACTAATGATAAGAAATAATTTTGCTTCAGGCTTCAAGGATTGGGTGATCACCTCCTTCATTCTGATAGCTCCTAGGAAAAATCATTAAAAGACCACAAATCCATGAACCATTTGCCCCTTTGATTTCCTGAAGAGAATAAAAAAGAGCTGCTTTTTTAAAAAAAAATTTTAAATGTTTTTATTTTTATTTTTTGAGAGAGTGAGTGAGTGGGACAGAGGGGCAGAGGGAGAGGGAGAGAGAGAATCTTAAGCAGGCTCCATGACCAGCGCAGAGCCTGATGTGGGGCTTGATCCCACGACTCTGAGATAAAGACCTGAGCCAAAATCAAGAGTCTGATGCTTAACCGACTGAGCCACCCAGGTGCCCCTAAAAAAGAGCTTCTTAATAACACTTACGTATTCTGTTTTATTCAAGTTCACAGAAAAAGGATTGTGTTCAGAGAAGGTGACTGAAGGTGTCAGGGACAACCCCTCTGCTTCCATCACCTGAAGTTATATATGATAAGTAGATGCCCTGAGCAACATACAGAGAAGCTCTTGTACTGAGACTCATTGGGTAACAAAGGAGGGTATTAGTGGGTGAATTTTTTGATTGACTAAACCAGAAATGAAATCTCAAAGAGCTAAATACTTGGTAGTCTGCTGTTTTCTTGACTTCTAGCTCTTCTATTACCTGGGAGTTCATTTTAAAGGCAGGACGTAAGAATTGACATTGATCATTTCACTAAAAATAAAATGCCTCAAATCTGGTAAAACTTCAGTCTGGATGAATGAATATACTGAATCGCAAAAAAAAAAAAAATCAAGAAAAGGCAATTTGTTCATTTTAAAGGCATATAATTACTTATATTGACAATAAAATACCCATATTTATTACTAGATAGAAGTGATTCATGAAGCAGTTTATTTAACCACCAACCTATACAATCAGGCTTCAGTTTCCACTGCAGGTGCAATTCTGAATTTTCAACACCCATAACATTCCCTTAATGTTTGGTACTTTTTTGTAAAGAAGGAAGTTTGTTATTTCCTATTTCTTTGCTAATTTCTTAGTTACTCTTTATGACCAAAGTGGCAAGAGTAAGTTTTAGTTCACTCCCTTTTTTAATTCATCACAAATTCCAAACTTCTAAAATTAGAAAAAAATGATCAGTTATTATAATACTATAATTGTTCTTAGTATTCACTAATGTGTCATCTACAATAATGTCCCAAAATTTATTTTGGAGAATAATAATCTATTAAACAATGGAATATGGCAAATGGAATATATGTATCAATATTCAGAAATCTTCAACTAAACAGTATATGACTATAATTTGTTTAAAACAATATACACTGCCACAAAAAAGGTTTTCTGCCAAAGTATTTTTTTTTTTTTTTGCAGCCATGTGGATCTTGAAACAGTCATTGCTTCTAGAAAAATAAACAATCAGGTTGAGTTAAAAGATATAAAATTGGTTTTCCCAGTATTTCCTAGTCCTCTAATTTATTCAGGCCACTCATTTAAAAAATATCCAAATGCAGGGGCACCTGGGTGGCTCAGTCGGTTAAGCAGCTGCCTTCGGCTCAGGTCATGACCCCCGAGTCCTGGGATCGAGCCCCGCATCAGGCTCCCTGCTCAGCGGAGAGCCTGTTTCTCTTTCTCTCACTCCCCCTGCTTGTGTTCCTTCTCTTGCTGTGTCTCTCTCTGTCAAGTAAAAGAATAAAATCTTTTAAAAAAATACCCAAATGCAATGTATTAGCATTCATACACCTTACATGGAGATGTTCTTTGGTGTTTTCCCTAATATCTTTTGTTTTTGGGTAACAGAATAGAGGTTACATTTGACGTATATCAGCCAATATTTGCCTCCTTCTCTTAGCGGTTATTCTGAGCACTTGGCACTTGATCTCATTTTTCATTGGCCAACTTCATCTCATGCTGGACATCATCCTTTTGTAAGGGTTATGGAGAATCTTAGATTTTACTCTACTTGGAAGCTAACAAGTCAGCTTGCCACAGTTTCATGGGTGCTGGTAGAATATATAAGACTCCTGGATCAGAGACCCATGCTAGTTTATTATTCACAATAATATCAATGACAGGAGTAACACCATTTTCTTATGTCAGTTCCCTAAGCCCCATTTACTCTCATGGTGACATGATGAATAGAGTGCCTTAAAAGAGAGGAACCCCGAGTTTAGGAAATCCCAATCTTACGCAGTGGGCTCTAAGAAAACATGCACAACATTTGTCCCAGAGGGTGACACTATTTTTATTACATTAGACAGTAAATAAAACAGCTCTTGCCTATGCAGGGAGATATCAGTTCATATTTCAAGGCCATGCGTTATACAAATACCCTTGAAAAGTTGTCCAGAACAAAAGGTTGTTGGTGCCTTGCACCAATGGATAATTGTATCCCAATGCACTCTTACCTTCCACAATGTATTCCCCAAGGATGTCACATCTGGCAGGCTTTTGTTGAAGTTTTGGTGATAAAAGAGAGCTAGAAAACAGTTTTTTTTTTTAAGATTTTATTTATTTATCCGACAGAGAGAGAGACAGGAGAGAGGGAACACAAGTAGGCGGAGTGGGAGAGGGAGAAGCAGGCTTCCCGCTGAGCGGGGAGCCCGATGCGGGACTCGATCCCAGGACCTTGGGATCATGACCTGAGCCGAAGGCAGCCGCTTAACCGACTGAGCCACCCAGGCACCCCATAGAAAACAGTTTTAAAGTCAGTCTTTATCCACTGTTATTAACAGTTTTATTTACTCAACAGAGAGTATTTCTTTTGTCATGTCCCTTGGAATACTCCTCTCATCTTACCATTTTTGCAGGGACTTGTTTTTGCTCTGCTTGGTTCTGTTATCCTCCCCCTTGGGTCATTTCCAGAAATTCAAAATTTCTCCTCTTAATTCCACAGAGCATTTTAGCTGTCCCTTTGTTTTACCTTCTTTCAAACCACAGCTTGGGCCATAATGGAAGTACTGATGGAACAGTAGCCTGCCACACTCAAAGAGGTTTATCAACTAATTTCTAAAAACAAACAAAAGCACCCCCCCAAAAAAGGACAAAAGAAAACAAAAAGAAATAGAAGGCACCACCTCAAATTCCTATTCAAATTACTTTGAAAGTAAAAAGCACTACATTCAGTGAACCTTGAACTAATCCTCAGACCCCTCTTTGTACTGACAAATCATTTTAGGCAACTGAGGACAAAGGGTTCTTTTAAGCTTTAGCTTAAGGGGATGTTATGAGACACATCCTTCTACTTTTTTGATCCTCTTAATTGAGGGAAGGAAATTTACATTATAAACTATTGGTATAAAATAGACCTCTGATATTATAATGTGGAACCTGGGAGATAGAAATGACCTATCTCTTGAATAATGTGAATCATATAGTTAATTTTGGTTCCTATGTGTTGCCTATCTTGGAAGCCATTTTCTTTTATTCTGTGGGTTCAAGAAATATTTTTTTTTCTTCCTGCTTGATAAACAGTTTAGGTGGAATTTATTTGGGAAAAAAAATCCTTGGTAAAATTACAAAGGAAAGTTATGTTCCCCAACATTATTTTAAGGCATTATTATCCATATTCAAATAAATAGATAAAAAAGAAATAGACTTTTAATACACACATCATATAAGTGACTCAGTTGCAAGTAAGATTAATAAGTTATAGTTTCTGATTTACTTTTCTCATCATCAGGTAAAGTTTATTCCTTCCAAAAGGCAAACAATAAAATTATTAAAGACTCATTTTTTTTACAGCAAAGAAAGTGAGGGAGTAAGTGAAAATGAACCTGTTTGACAAACTACAGTTAAAACATACACAAGGAAAAATTAAATTCAAATGGCTCAGGGTAAGTGTCTTTTAACTTCACAAACAAGTTTTGGGATCTACATTGGTTAAATGATGGGTAAAAAAACTCTGTATTTACATATGCTCCCAGTATGGCAAACTGTTCATTCCTTATTTACTAAATCCCTGCTCTTATTTTGGATGCATTTAGACCATAATTTCTTAGCAGCCAAATGTAAAATAGTCAGGAATATGTAAATAATAAATTAGTTGAGATTGAACTAACTGGTCATGAACTGAGAATAATTAAATTACTTAGTCTTCCATCATCTTGCTAAAACCACAGGGAGTAACGCAGTTAAACACAGCAAAGAGAGCAAGCTGTAAATTAAATTGGTTATAAGTATAATCATTTATCATCAAAGAAAATTGTCTATAGCAGTTATGACCTCAAGTTTCTCTTGAATCATGATCCTCACTGTATCTTCTCTCAGTTTTAGTGGGGTGAGAAATGTAGTCTCGTCATAGTTTTCAAGTAAATACTCTTAAATAGAGTGACATAGTATAATACACTTTGCACAGTTTCTGGTATTTAGTAAGGGAGGAATAAACGTTAGGTTTTCATCACCATTGCTTACACAATTTTTAAACAATTAACTGTAATAAAGCTTTGTATTAGAACTGTGAAAAAGGTAAAAGTTACTATACAAACCTTATATAACTTTTCCAGGGTACTTTTATTTTTAGCATTTTTAATGAACAACTTTTCTAAATTAATTGGCTGTACTATGTGCTTGGTACTAATTAATGGCAGCTCTCTACTGAGTATTTTTTTCTTTTTTGGCACAGTTATAGGTGACATTTAGATTTTGTTTGTATTTACTTAACAAATATATATGCAAGAATTTCTGAAATGGTTGCAACAGAAAAATTGAATGTGCATTTCCTGGGAATGGTGTGACTTTTAGAAGGCAGGGTATAAAGTACTACCCGCTGAACAAATTATGACTTGAAATTAGCATCTCCTTTCATAGTGTGTCATAGGGACATTTGTTTCTTCCTGTCTTCCTGACCTTACTACTTGAATTTCTCTGCATATCCTTATTGCTATTACATATAAATATATGAGTAAAAAATAATTTTAGATATATATAAATTTACATATATATGTAAAATTATTTTTTACTCATATATTTAATCACTCACCCTGATTTCCCTTTTGCTTCTGTCACTGAAGCCGACTGCCCATAGCTTTTGCCTTTCAGTAGCTGCAAATGTTTATCTGCTTGTTTTTTTTTTTTTTTTAACTCCAAATCTTTAATTAGTCAATTTTGGACTTTGAAATTTGGTTCCATCCACCAACTTCTATGCATTCTTTGCACAGAACTCTCTATGAGATATTTGTTCAAAAAAAATTGTTGATTTGATTTTATTACTCTTCAAGTTCTTGATTCTTGCTTTTATATATGGCAACTTTTGAGATTTGATGGTTGTATTTATTTGTGTTATTAATTATCCATAGTGAGAGAAGAGGGCGCAGGAGAGGAGTATCTAATTCTGATAAGTGGATGCTTACTGATATCCCACTATGTCTCTCTCCTTTTTTTTCTTTTTTTTATATATTTTTTTAGAAATGAAATAATGCATGCTCATTTTGACATCGCAAATGACACAGAGGTGTACCAGTAAAAATGCTTATCTTTTCCTTCCTATTAATCCTACCTTTTTTGTTTTCATTCTTTTAATTTAAATTCAATTAATTAACATGCAGTGTATTTTTAGTTTCAGAAGTAGAGTTCACTGATTCATCAGTCTTATATAATAACCAGCACGCATTCCTTCCTTAATGTCCATGTGCCTTCCTTAATGTCCATCACCCAGTTACCCCATCCCCAACCCCCTTCCCTCTCTTTCCTTTTTTTAAGGTTTTATTTTTAAGTAATATCTACATCTAACATGGAGCTTGAACCCACAACCCTGAAATCAAGAGCCCCATGCTCCACTGACTGAGCCAGCCAGGTGCCTCTCTCTTTCATGATGATTATTCACTCTGTGCCTTAATTTGGGTAGTGAGAATATTGTAAATGGAGCATGGAAGAGGTAATTTCTGTATACAAGAAGATAACATCCTAGTTTCGGAGTAAAAGAAATCAGTTCATCAGCTAGACAAGTTTTTTTCTTATATGCCATACATCCATTGGGTTACCAATATATTGATGTTTTAAAGTCAAGTTGTAGAAATGACCCATTTTGTTAGCCATGTGGAAGTATTAAACTAGCAGATGTTTTATTTGATGTGGTTGTTTTCCACACCAGATTTTAGTAGCAAGATATGTGTAATTTTTAAGCCTGACCATAGGCAATTGTAAAGTCTTTACCTCACAGGCCTCAGAGGAAAACTGCCTTCCAGACATCACATTTGGTGCACATTCATTGCAATCTCTGAAGGGAGTTGTCGTGAAAGCCTCAGGCCCTGCCGGCTGGTCATGCTCTTTCACATAGTTGCTAAAACAGGTGCCTCAGTCATAGGTCTTTTTAATCTGAGACCTTGGGGAGGGGATCCTCGTCAACTACCTCCTGGGGTTTCCTTAAAGGGGAAGAGAGGAACCTTAAACACACCTTTCCCCATTCTGACTCAGTACTCAGTACTTTCCCATTCCTAGTCCTTCGTCCTACCCTGCTTCCAGCCCATAAAATTGCCTTCACTTTTTATTTGGGGCTCCTCCAGTAGTGAGGTGATCTCCACATCTATGCCAATCCACTTGATCCTTGAACAGTATGGCTGATCTGTGGGGAAAAATGGGACAGGGTGATCAGGGTGTTTTTTCAGGATTTAGTGTTAGACTCTTGTTTACTCATTGCAGTGATTAAAGGCTTCACTCACTTATGGTTTGTTGCTTTAATAGGCTCCTCCTCTATCTGACAGCTCAACTCTCTCTGTTCTGGTCCAGCCAAGCTTCTGACAGATTATATATATATATATACACAGATATATATATACACACACAGATATATATATGCAGATATATATATATATATAACATAGAAATAATGTACATAAAGATGTACATTTAAAAATCATCTATTTATCTTGGGGCACCTGGGTGGCTCAGTCAGTTAAACATCCAACTGTTGATCTCAGCTCAGGTCTTGATCTTAGGGTGGTGAGTTTAAGCCCTGTGTTGGGCTCCATGCTAATTAGTTTTTATATTAAAAGGAATTTGAACTTAAGTAAAGTAGTCCATACGTTGTTCATATCCCCTTTTAAGTCGATTATATTTTCTAAATTAAGTAATTTATAATAATTTTAATTTTTACTAATATAAAAAAAGTCCAAAAAGGAGATATCCTATATTAGCCAAGCTGAGCTGCTGATTTCAAAATGAAATAATTAGGGGTGCCTGAGTGACTCAGTTGGTGACTAAGTTGGCAACTCAGTTGGCTCAGACATTGTCTGACTCTTGATTTCGGCTGAGGTCATGATCTTAGGGTGGTGATATTGAGCCCCGTGTTGGGCTCCACACTAGGTGTGGAGCCCGCTGAAGATTCTCTCATTCCCTCTTCCATTGAATGAAATAATTAGAATTCACTGTTGTTATTTTGGATTTTTAGGTAGCTAATAACAATATTGCTGTCATAGATTGAAAGAAAACAATAGTATGTACAAAAACTTAGCTTCTTTCACAAGTTTCATTTAACTTTAATAGAACCTTAAACTGTACATGCCTTATTGTCTCAGCAGGTTTAGAAATTCAGCATAAAAGCACACTCTCTAGCTACAGTATTTTTGTGTTATAATTTGAAGGCCACTTCTTACTGGGTTCCCACATTGATTGAACAAGTTTTCCATCCACTTTTTCCACTAATCATTAAAGGTATAACTTGGTGGATCAAAGAAGCGGTGGTAAATATAAATATTTAGTATTTACTAAATACTAAAAACTGTGTAAAATATTAGTATTTATTTAGAATTTTAAATTTTTAATAATTTTAATGTAGTTTGTCATTCATCCAGAATCCTTGTGCTTATAAACTTACGAGCTTTGTTTCTTGCCGAGGAGGCAGGTACTAACACTGAGATAACTGAGTAGGCATTGGGTTTCTAGACTTTTGCTTTTCTCCACAGTCTTAAAAATTAATGGAAGAAAAATCTCGTATTTTCTGTCCATTTGAAAGAATACCAGATCCTTATATTGGACTTAGGTAAATATCTGCTCAGAGGTAGCAAATGTTCTATGTTTAAATTAATGAACAATTTATTAAGGGTTGAGCTATTTAAGGGGGGATATGTAATAATTTAACACATTCTTAGTGTTTACCATGTCTGCCACTATAAACATGAAAGTTAACATTGTCTTCTGTTGCTGTCCCAATTCTGTACTGATTATCCTTCACCTTTTTAGTTTCACTTACTTCACATCACTACTCACATGGCTATCTAGTTGATCACTCTCTTAAGGCAAATCTGAATCTGTTGTTTATTTTAAACTAGAAATCTTTTGAAGGCTTTCAGATCGTAGTTCAAGCTGTTTAGCACAGGACACAAACACCCCCTGACCTACCCCATTTCTCACTAGTAGCCTCATCATTCATGATGTAGTAAGGAGAGGCCACTGGTATTATGTCACACTTCTACCCTTTTGCTCTTTCTTTCCTTACTTTGGAAAAATCTTTGTTCTTCCTTCACCTGGCTTAATTCATTTGGGCCCCATCTTCAGGAAACCTTTCCTGAATCCCAGTTGGGATAAGCACCCCTGATCTAGGCTTAAACAGGGTTCAGTATTTCTCTGGTTGGCCGGGCAACAAGCATGACTGATAGTCTTGGCCTCAGCCTGGTCTGGGTTTGATTTTACAATCTGCCCTTTACTATTTGGGCAGTTAACCTCTCTATAAGCTTCCCATTCTTCATCTGTAGACTGGGGATATTTATAATAATAGTAGTATTTATTGCATAGAGGATTCAGTGAGTTAATACATGTAAAGTACTTTGGCCTAGGGACGCCTGGGTGGCTCAGTCAGTTAAGCCTCCGACTCTTGATTTTGACTCAGGTCATGATCTCAGGGTCTTGAGATCAAGTCCCACGTCAGGCTTTGCTTTGAGCATGGAGCCTGCTTAAGATTCTCTCTCTCCTTCTCCTTCTGCCCCTCCACACCTGCTCATGCTCTCTCTCTCTCTCTCTCTCAAAAAAATAAAAAATAAAATAAAATAAAAAAAACAAAAAGCAAAAAAGTACTTTGGCATAGTGCATCACACAACTTAAACATATAATAACACCATTATTATTATCATTATTACAGTATCTGTCTCCTACTAGATTGCTTTCTCTTATAAGGCAGGGATCCTCTTTGCTTATCTCTGATTCTTCAGACTATGCACTGTTCTGGTTCATAATATGAAGTCAACAAATGTTAGATGTTTACCAGATTTATCAGCTTTAAAATATAATAGGAAAATAATATTAGTATGTTTTTAAATTAACATCATGCTCATTCTAATGTACAATGGCAGTATAATGAACTTTTCTTCTCCTAGGGAAGATGGGAGGGTGGCTTCTCCTACATTCCCAGGGTAATCTCTGATAAGTAATCTTCCACTTCTCTCAGCCATTTTTAAGGTCTGGAAGGGAAATACCACCACGATACTTTTAGCGGTCAATTGAGTGCCACTGATCACCTCTGAATATTTAATTCTACACAAAAGGCAAAATAAGCAATTAGAAAAAAGATTCAAAAATATCAAAGTTTATGCATTTTTCATTTATCCAAAGTCAATGTTGCTAACTAGAGTAAATAAATTTTCTTGAATATTACTTTTGCATCTTGTCTTTAATAATACTGTGTTTTTGTAGCCAAGATGAGAGTGGTGATGAATGGCAATGAGACTCGTCAGTTCCATCGGCACAAATCCAGGATTTAAATTTAAAATCTGAATTAAGTATAATAAATACAGATAAGGATTTACTATAAAATTCCATTATCCCAGAATCTAGGAGAATAAAATATCATTAGATGTTTTTAATAATGCCATGCCTTTTCTAGCCATTTTTGTACTGCTTTATATTTCCTTTGTTTTCCATTTTCTTTGCAACAAGCATTCAGCATATAATACTGGAATACATAACTTTATGATGCCTATCTATAGTATTTCATTTTTCATAAAGTGATGAGTGATTAATTTTAAGGATTTGCCATTCTTCTCTAATGTAACATCTAATATATAGAAGTTTTAGTACTTTGACGTTATTAGAAAAGATACTTACAAAAAAATAAAGATATTTATCATCTTGTTATCTCAATTCTAGCTTTTCTATATCTTTGTCCATGCATGTGTCTTGACATTTCAGTTCAGTCCCATAGGGAAATTCCTCTCTGCCCTTTCCTCTGCTTAAGATTTACAGTGAGCTTAAAAGGAGCCATGGACTTACCTTTGTATATATGTATGAAATTGCTACATTTTAGTTTTCTGAATCATGGCTGAGTTAATTGTTTTCCCACTTTATTACTTTATTAAGAAGCAGATGGACTTTGGGGCGCCTGGGTGGCTCAGTCGTTAAGCGTCTGCCTTCGGCTCAGGTCCTGGGATCGAGCCCTGCATCGGGCTCTCTGCTCAGCGGGAAGCCTGCTTCTCCCTCTCCCACTCCCCCTGCTTGTGTTCCCTCTCTCGCTGTGTCTCCCTCTGTCAAATAAATAAAAATATTTAAAACAAAACAAAACAAAAAAAGAAGCAGATGGACTTTAACAAAATATTTCTACTATTCTCTTTGGAAGTTTCAGGTGTCCTAGATTATATATTAGGTTCTAGATTCTGGTTGGCACTATTAGTAATATAATAATCATGTATATACATATAGACAGATAGATGGATATTTTAAAGATTTCTTTTATTTATTTGAGAGTGAGAGCATGCACACAAGTGGGAGGAAGGGCAGAGGGAGAGGAAGAAGCAGACTCCCCACTGAGTGCAGAGCCTGATGCAGGCATATCCCAGGACTCTGAGTCTCTGTGTAGTACTACTTGTTTTGAAGTTTTTTCCCCTTTATATAACACTTGAGCTTTCTTAGGCTTACTGGTTGTGTAGTTAGTCTTACTCCATCCTTTTATTTTAAACTTATTTTTCTTTTTGTACTAGTAAGTAAATTTCTACTCAGTTTATATTTACTTCACTTAGCCAAAGTAGTACATCTTTATTACAGATTTTAGCCCATTTACATTTATTGTTACTTGATTGTATTTCAGTCTGTCATTTGTTATTTATTTTCTATTTGCCTCATCCATTTTTTTGATCTTCTGTTCTTCCTTTTCTGCCTTTTATGGGTCAGTAAAAATAATTACAATTTTGTATTTTATTTTAAAATCTCCATTGGCTTTAGCTGCATACCATTGCATTATTTTTAGTGGTTGCTTTGGATATTGCAGTACACTTCATGATCTTATTTGTTATAGTCTATTTTGAGTTAATATTCTAATCCAGGTACAATATGGGAACCTCACCACAGTGTATTTCCACTTACTATACTCAGAGCTACTATTGACATGTATCTTTTTATGTTATAAACCCAATATTAAATTACCATAATTTTTAACCTTAAATGAACACTCCTTTTAGCATATGTGTTTCTTGGATCTATAAGTAAATATTTTCAGTCTACTTTTGGAAGTTTGGACCATTATTACCTCAAATATTTTTCTGCTCTTTTTCTCTCTTCTCACTCCTTCTGTAACTAAATGTACATGTATGTTGAACTGCTTGATATTGTCCCACACATATCTAAAAGGCTTTAAGTTTTCTTCAGTCTTATTTCTCTCTGTATTTCAGATTGAGTAACCTATATCATTATATTTTCAAATTCATTGCCTTCTGACATTTCCAGTCTTCTGTTTATGACATGTAGTGAATTTTTAATTTCAGTATTACTTTTCAATTTTAGAATTTCCATTTTGTACAGTTACAGCTTATCTGTTACTATTTCCTTACTGTTTACAGTAAGACTGTTTTATCCTTTAATTATTTGAAAACATGTTCCTTTAATTCTTTGGCATTATTTTCAGTATATAGTTACTTTGAAGTCTTAGTGTGTGAGATACAACTGCTTGTAGGCAATTTTTATTAACTGATACGCTTTTCTCTGAGTATGTGTTCTACTTTCTTGTTTTCATCCATAGTAATTTTTGTTTAAAAACTTGATATTTTATTTTTATTTTATTTTTTTTAAGATTTTATTTATTTATTTGACAGAGAGAGACACAGCAAGAGAGGGAACACAAGCAGGGGGAGTGGGGGAGGGAGAAGCAGGCTTCCCGCCAAGCAGGGAGCCCGATGCGGGGCTTGATCCCAGGACCCCGGGACCATGACCTGAGCTGAAGGCAGATGCTTAATGACTGAGCCACCTAGGTGCCCCTCAAAACTTGATATTTTAGATGATAGATTGTGTCAACCCTGGATTTTGGTTGTATTCTGAAAACTTACTGTTATTGTTTTGATCTAGTTAGTCAACTTGTTCTTAAACTGCAATTTCTGTTCTCCTACAGTGTACAGCAGCTATTTCTGCTTAGTATTGGCAGAATCCAGCTGTTACTATTTTACCTTAGTCCAGTGGGTCGTTGCTGTGTTTGTCTGCTTTGACAATCAGCTGAGGGTTTGGGCAGGTTTTATTTTTAGATTCTGGGAATTTTTAGCTGTTCTGTAAGACAGGCTTTTCTGTATCTTGATCTTAGTGGCAAAGTTTCTAGAGTCTGTTGATTAACTATGATGTTTCCTGTAGTGTTTTTGTAGATATACTTTATCAAGTTGAGGAAACCCTCTCTATTCCTTGTTTACTGAGTTTTTATCATGAATGAGTACTAAATTTTGTCAAACGTTTATTCTGCATCCGTTAGCATGGCCATTTGATTTTCCTTCTTTAGTTTATTAACATGATAGATTCCATTATTGGTTTTGAAATGTTGAATCAGCCTTGAATACTTGTAATAAATCCCTTGGTTGTGCTGTATTATTCTTTTTATATATTTATACTTTGCTGGATTTGATTTGATAATACTTTGTTGAGAATTTTTGCATCTATGTTTATGAGAAATATTGGTCTATCATTTTTTTTTCTTTTAATGTCTTTGGCTGATTTTGGTATTAGAGTAATACTGTTCTCACAAGTAATTCTGTTCTCACAAAATGAGTCAGGAAATACTCCTTCTGCTTCTGTCTTCTGAAAGAGATTATAGAAAATTGGTATAATTTATTCTTAAATATTTAGTAGAATTCACTGGTGACTCCATCTGGACCTGATGCTTTCTGTTTTAGAAGGCTTGGTATGCTGTCTATTAGTTATCAATTTCTTTAATAGACATAGGGCTATCCAGATTGTGTATTCCTTCTTTTGTGAATTTTGGCAAATTGTACCTTAAAAGGAATTGGTCCATTTTCATTTGGGTTTTCAAATTTGTGGGCATAGAGCTGTTCCTGGTATTCCTTTATTATCCTTGTAATGTCTTTCAATGTATTGCTATAATCTTCCTTCTTAGAACTGCTTTTGCTGCATCCCAAAGATTTTGAACCATTGTGTTTTCATTTTCATTTGTCTCTCCATGTATTTTTTGATTTCCTCTTTGATTTCTTTATCGACACATTTATTGTTTTGTAGCCTGCTATTTAGCCTCCATGTGTTTGTGTTCTTTCCAGAATTTTTCTTATGATTGCTTTCTAGTTTTATACCATTGTGGTCAGAAAAGATGCATGGTATAAGTTCAGTCTTTTTGAAATTTTTTGAGACTTATTTTGTAGCCTAACCTGATCCATTCTGGAGAATGGTCCATGTATAGTTAGAAAGAATGTGTATTTCACTGTTTTTGGATGGGATGTTCTGAATATCTCTGTTAGGTCCATCTGGTTCAATGTGTCATTCAAAGCCACTGTTTCCTTGCTGATTTTCTGTCTGGGTGATGTATCCATTGATGCAAGTGGGGTGTTAAAGTCCCCTACTACTAATGTATTATTGATGGTTTCTTCCTTTATGTCTGTTAATAGTTGCTTTATGTATTTTGGTGTTCCCATGTTAGATACATATTTACAGTTGTTATATCCTCTTGTTGGATTGTTCTCTTTATCATCTTGTAGTGTCCTTCTTTGTCTCTTGTTACAGTCTTTGACTTCAGTTACCTGTGTCTTTTGATTGGAGCATTTACTCCATTTACATTCAAAGTAATTATTGATAGATATGTACTTATTGTCTTTTTGTTCCTTGTTTTTTGGTTGTTTTTTGTAGTTTTTCCTCTGTTGCTTTTTCTCTTGCTTTCTTCCTTCATAGTTCAATGACTTTCTTTTGAGATAGGCTTCCATTTCCTTCTCTTTATTTTTTGTGATTCTGTTGTAGGCTTTTGATTTGTGGTTACCATTAGGTTCATATATAACATCTTATGCATATAGCAATCTATATTAAGTTGATGGTTGCTTAAGTCTGAGTTCATTCCAAAAGCACTGAATTGTTACTACCCTCACATTTTATGTATATAATGTCATATTTTACATCCTTTTGTGAATCTCTAGGCTGATTTTTATAGATAGAATTGATTTTACTACTTTTTTCTTTTTTAAAAATTTTATTTAAATTCAACTAATTAACATATACAGTATTATTAATTTCAGAGGTAGAGTTCAGTGATTCATCAATTGGACATAACACCCAGTGCTCATTACATTATGTGCCCTCCTTAATGCCCATCACCCAGTTACTCCAGTACCCCTACCCATCTCCCCTCCAGCAACCCTCAGTTTGTTTCCTATAGTTAAGAGCCTCTTATGGTTTGTTTCCCTCTCTGATGTCATCTTAAGAAATAGAACAGAATATCCTAGGGGAATGGAGGGAAAAAAAAAATTTTACTGCTTTTGTGCTTTACTCTCTGTACTGGTTTTTATAAGTGATTAATTTATTACTTTTACTATGTTCACATTTACCTATGAAATTTTTTTCTTTCCTAATTTTCTTACTTTTGATTATGGCCTTTCCTTTCCCTTCAAAAAATGCCCTTTACTGTTTTTGTAAGGCTTAGTGGTTTAGTGTAAGGTTTAGTGGTGATGAATTCTTTTAACTTTTGTTTGCCTGAGAAACTGTTTATTTCTCTTTTTATTCTGAGTGATAACCTTGCTGTGTAGAGTATTCTTGGTTGTTTTTTTTCCCTTTCAGCACTTTCATTATATCATGGCCTGAAATGTTTCTGCTAAAAAATCACCTGATATCCTTATGGCATTTCCCTTATATGTAATTTTTTTTTTTTTTCTGTTACTGCTTTTAAAATTCTCTCTTTATCACTACTTTTTGCCATTTTAATTATTATGTATCTTGGTGTATACCTCCTTGGGTTAATTTAGTTGGGGGCTGTCTGTGCCTCCTGGATCTGGATATCTGTCCTTCTCTAGATTTAAGGAAGTTTTCAGATATTATTTCTTTTTTTTTTTTTTTTAAAGATTTTATTTATTTATTCATGAGAGACAGAGAGAGAGAGAGGCAGAGGGAGAAGCAGACTCCCAAGGAGCAGGGAGCCTGATGCAGGACTCGATCCCAGGACCCTGAGATCATGACCTGAGCCGAAGGCACATGCCTAACCATCTGAGCCACCCAGACACCCGATATTATTTCTTTAAATAAGTTTCTGTCTCCTTTTCTCTGTCTTCTTCTTCTGGGATCCCTATAATGCAAATGTTACTATTCTTGATGATATCACTGAGTTCATTTAACCCATTTTCATTTTTTATTATTCTTTTTTCTTTTTTCTGTTCAGCTTGGTTGCTTTCCTTTACTTGGTTTTCCAACTCACTGATTCATTCTGCTGCTTCCTTTAGGCTACTATTTATTCCTTTTTGTATTTTTAATTTCAGTTATTGAGTAGTTCATACTGATTGATTTTTTAAAGTATTTTATGTCTCTTTGTTGATGGTCTCACTGATACCTCCACTCTTTCCTCAAGTCTAGTAAGTATCTTTATGGCCATTATTTTGAATTCTTTATTTAGGTATATTGCTTATCTCTATGTCACTTAGGTCTTTTGCTGTGATTCTGTCCTATTCTTTCATTTGGGGCATATTACTTTGTCTCCTCATTTTGTCTAATTCTCTGTGTTTGTTTCTACATATTAGGAAAGTCAGTTATGTCTCCTGATCTTGAAAGTAGTGGGTGTATGAAGAAAAGGCTCTGGGTGCCCTGTAGTGCAATGTCCTTTGTTCACCAGAACCAGGTGCTTTAGGGGTGTCTTCTTTATGGGTTGTTTGTGCTCTCCTGTTTTGGCTGAGCTTCATTTGCCTTCAGTCCAGTCAGCTGTAATGGCACACTTTACCTCTTGTGGGCTGACTTTGGTGTCTGTGCCATTAAGGGCCAGTCTGGGGCTGCCATGGAGTTGGGCAGTGTCAGCTGTCAGATCAGATGCTAACCCTCAGCCTGTTTGCCAGGGCTGCAGTGGCACTGAACTGCAGGGTACTCTCCCTGCCTTGTCCCCTGAGAGGCTTTTATTGGTGGGCAGGGCCTGCAGAGAAACTAGATGCCAGACTTTAGTTTCTCTGTTTTGGCTGTAGTAGCACTGTTCTGCAGGGTATTCTCCCTGCCTTGTTCCCTGAGAGGCTTTATTTGGTGGCCAGGGCTGGTTGTCAGAGCAGGTGTCTGCCCCTCATTCATCTACTGGGGCTGCAGATGTCATTCTCTCTCACTGCCAGTTATAGGGTTCTGCTACTGGGGCTGCAGCCAAACTGGTATGTGTGTGGTTGTCTTCTCCTCTCCCAAGGGCAGGAGTCACTTTGGATTTGTGCTAGCCCCTGCTAGGGCTGCTTGCAGGATCAGGCAGAGATAGAATGACATTTTAGGAAAAATATTCATTGACGTCTTGAACTGAACATGAAGGCTATTTGATAAGATTTCATTGTGGACAGTGGATTCTGACAAATATATTGGCTAATGATTAAAAAATTGTGACTAAAATAAAATACATTTAAATTGTATTGAGCATTAAATGAATTTGCACAAATTACCTGACTGCTGCTGTCTCTGGTATTTATCCAGGGGGAATCTCTGTCCAGATGTCCACATTTTTCTGGCTCTCAAATCACACATGAGGTTTTTGATAGGTGTTACATGCTCCCTTGTTCTAATGGTATCTTTTGAAGCACTATATTTAAGAGTCACTAAAATTTTTGTCTGCCACTTTGATAATATGATTAATGCAAGTTAATAACATTTAGCAAAAGTGTGTTTAAGGGAATCAAAATATGAAGTTAAATTTTAACTAAGCCATAAATAGGGGTAGCTAAAGTAATAATGTAGTATGAAAATGACTTTAATATTTCTGAATACATGATAGCTAATACCTAAGCTGGGATTAGATACTCCAGTATGCTAAACCGTAAACCTAAATGATTTATAAAATAGAATTACTTACCATTAATTGCTAGAGTACTAGCAGCAGCCTAAAACTCAAGGACGTGGTGGTACTATGTATGGTTCTAGAGAAGCCCATTCATACTCCGGAGGTAATGACCCTCAACAATTCTTATCAGACATGATCCTACTGGACATCTTACTCTGGGTTTATCAGTCATTGCTGTATGTCAGAAACCCTTGGCTTCTACGAGTCTCCCTGCAGGAATGGCAAATGAAAACACTTATCTTCATGAACTAGAAGCGTTTGTAGATAGTCTCAGGCATACCCCCACCATATGCACACTTTTGGATACATTTTTCCCTTTATCTTCTTTCAAGAAGCATTGTAACGTGGTCACTGAGTCAGACATGTTCAAATTCTAACTCCATTACTTCGTAGCTCTGTGCCCTCAAAAAATGGTTCACCTCTTGGAGGCTATTTCTTATTGGTAGAAAATTATAATTATACATACCCTATGGGGTTCTTGTCATGACTAAATGAGCCTAGGTACAAAAAATGTTTGGTTAGCAGTATTTGGCACTGAGTGGGAACTATTAAATGTTAGTTGTTATTTTATTTTTTCTTCTTTCCCTTCCCTGAAAATATTACCTAGAGGCATCTATTATATTCTATCAAGGCACTTAAAAATACATGTAATAGGGGCGCCTGGGTGGCTCAGATGGTTAAGCGTCTGCCTTCGGCTCAGGTCATGATCCCAGGGTCCTGGGATCGAGTCCCGCATCGGGCTCCCTGCTCCTTGGGAGCCTGCTTCTCCCTCTGCCTCTCTCTCTCTCTGTCTCTCATGAATAAATAAATAAAATCTTTAAAAAAAAATACATGTAATAGATAAACCTAATAGCTGATGTATGAAAACTTCATCTAAAATGAATCACTGGATTAAAGATGGTCTATACTGCTTGTACTAAAATATATCTTTAAATATACACTTATAAAGATGTCCATTTTAATGTAGATTGACTTCGTATTGATGCAGTCATTTGATAAAAAACAGTAGGTAGATAATAAAAGTATCTTGCATTTAAGAAACTATCACCAAGTTCTAGATTCTGTTCTTCTCTGTTTCAGGCAAAATTCCTTTTAGTATTTTGAAAAGGAGCAGTGTTTGGTCTGTAATGTGCCACTGAACTAGAACAAACTGCCAGTGAGTGTTCAGATGTTAAATTGTTTTAAAAAAAACTACGATAAATATATCTAGGTCCTCTTTGGTATTTTTTTCCCTGCAAGTGATTTTTGTTCAAATGTGCTTTTGGTATTCATTTTCATGGCAACTAAAATGCTGTCACAGTGTTCCCAAGATGCTGTCAATGCGACTTTGTAGTAAATAACATTATAATGTCAGTGCACGACTAAGTAAGTGACATGATGTCAAGAATGCATTCAGTGTGGTTGTATCATAAATTCAATGGAAAATGCATATTTATGGAGACCTTCTTAGGATGTCAGAGGAAAGTAATGCAGATGTTATATTACTGAGTGAAAAGAAATCAAGGCAGAGAATCTTTGTTAAAGATGATGTAAATTCTACTGAATAAAGAGAATTTCAAGTCATGGCAGTCAAGGTGCCTTCAGATTATAAAATGCTATTACATTTCCCTTGACAACTCTGAGGACTAGCTATACCCTGGCTGCCAAAGCCTGATGGTTTAGGTCCTGAGAGGGTCGAAGGATGTGAATTTCAGGCTCTTTTATCCTTGAATTACTGAGAGTACTAGATAATTTCTTCCTGTGTGAAGGAAATGAGGCACTTAGACTGCTGTAATTCTAATGCTGGCCCTCTGTGAAGATGCCTTTCCTTCCACTCTTCTCTCTTTCAGAATTAGAAAAATGGAATTGAGATCTTAGAACTTGGAAAAATAGACATATATTGTCAGTGGGAAAGGAGACAGGGTAAGTCCAGTGGAGATGAGGTCTGCAATGAAGGACCAAGGCAAGAGGGCTACACATTTGGGTTCACTAGACAACTAGTTATTTGGAGATGGAAAACCTTAGAACACTGTAAACAGTCATTAGGACACCAGTAGGTTGAATAGATTTTCAAAAGGAAAAGACAGAAAGCAATAAAAATAAACTTTACTTTGTATTTATCTGAACAATGTAAGAATAATGACCTTTCTTGATTAGATTGTGTTATTACTGATTGCACTTTATTCCTGTTCTGGTCAGAATCACTTTTGGTTTCCTAGCTAAAAAGTGAACTCCGAATCCTAGAAAATCATCATCAGTGCGTGTTTTTGTTTGTAAGAAAGGCTATAGAGTGTTGAGAGATCAGTAAAATCCATTCTACTTATATTGAAGACCAGTTATGTAATCTTTATGGATGAATGGATGTGAATTCACTTACTGTAAGAATTTTAAATATGCATGTTGCAAGGGGTATAGAGATGGCAAAGAGCTGTTGATGGCAAACTGATGAACAATGAAATAACAGAAATCAAAGAGATAATAAGGCCAAAATTTTTTGAAACCTATTTTCTTCCTCCTTTCCTCCCTTCTTCCCTGTTTCTCTTGTTTCTTTCCTTCCCAGTCATGTTGGAATCACAATTTCAGGTGGATTAGCATAGTTTAAAAGTAATTATAATAAAGAGTAGCACATTAGCAGAAGGAAAATCTATAATAGTGATGTAAAGTGGAACCAAAAATTGGATTTAAAATATAGAAACTAATGAACCATATGTGCTACAAGTGAGCCATAATTTAAATAGCAATTGTCATGTTACAGAGAATATGGTTATTTCCATAACTGACCACATGTCTCCCTTCCTGCCATTTGGAACCTAGATGAGATTGCCTGATAATACCACTTTTCCCATTCCTTGGCCAGTGGAATTCTAAAACCCTTCCCTAGGTTTTTGAGAATTCCCAGAGGGCTTCTATTAGGTTTTAAACTGTTAGGAAGACTTTTGTTTAGGGGACTGTAGCTGTGGAGGGTTTGAAGGAGGGAAGAGATTGGGCTCAACTCCAAATACTCCAACAAGGAAAAGTGAGGATTTATAGCCAAGGAGCTGGGGCTGTTCTAACAAGATTCTTTCTGAAGACAGGGCAGGTTGGTAAGATAATACCTGGGGATGGTTGGGCATGAAGAATTCGACCAGACGTGGAAGGTGGGAATTCTTGCTAAACTGACTTGATAGGATTTCTGTAGAAAATGGGTGATATAAAGATGAACATGGAACCCCAAGTGTAGCATATTTTGGATATACCACATCATCTTTAAACTTTCATCTATCGATTGACACTTAGATTGCTTCCATATCTTGGCTACTGTAAGCTAGCTTCTTTTTTTTTTTTTTATTCTTATGTTAATCCCCATACATTACATCATTAGTTTTAGATGAAGTGTTCCATGATTCATTGTTTGTGCATAACACCCAGTGCTCCATGCAGAATGTGCCCTCCTCAATACCCACCACCAGGCTAACCCATCCTCCCACCCCCCTCCCCTCTAGAACCCTGTTTGTTTTTCAGAGTCCATTGTCTCTCATGGTTCGTCTACCCCTCCGATTTCCTCCGCTTCATTTTCTCCTCCCGCTACCTTCTTCTTCTTCTTTTTTTTTTTCTTAACATATATTGCATTATTTGTTTCAGAGGTACAGATCTGAGATTCAACAGTCTTGCACAATTCACAGCTGTAAGCTAGCTTCTTACCAGTAGAATTTTAGGGTTCTATAGGTTTCTTTTCATTTTGTATTGTCTCTGACCCTTTCAATGAAAATTTCCAGCGTTCTTGTTGATCTGTTTTTAGAAGAATTTGCCTGAAAGTTCTCCAGCAACCCCCTACTCCCCAGTCTCAAAGCTACTTACTCCCTCATTTTAAAGCACCCTATTTCAATGTACCAATATCTGTAATAGTTATCTATTGCTATGTAATAAACCATAACAAAATTTAATGGCTGAAACAACAAATATTTATTATCTCAATAAATTTCTGAGGATCAGAACTCTAGAGCTGTTTAGCTGGGTAGTTGTGGCTAAGTTTTCTCATTAGGTTGCAATCAAGAGATCAGCTATAATTAAAATAATGTGAAGGCTTAACTAGTACTGGAAAATCTGTGTTAAAACTTAACATGTGGCTGTTGGCAAGAAGCTTCAGTTGCATGCTGGCTCTTAGAGGGAAGACTTAGCTCCTCACTACATGGGCCTCTCCACAAGTGAATAACTTTATGACATGGCATCTGGCATCTTCCAAAACAAATGATCTGAGAGAGGAAGAGAAAATGAGAGGAAGAGAGAGCAGAAAACCACAGCCCCTTTAGACCTAGTCCCTGAAATCACACACTATCACTTCCACTTTATTCTATCCATTAGGGGTCCCTATCCATTAGGGGTTCACACTCAAGAAGAGATAATTAGTTCTTGCTACTCCTAAAGGGGAGGAATATTAAAGAATATGTGAACATTTGGAATGCCTGGGTAGCTCAGTTGGTTAAGCATCCAACTCTTGATTGTGACTCAGGTCATGATCTCAGGGTCTTGGGATCAAGTCATGCATCAGCCTCCACGCTCAAGTCATGCATCAGCCTTCACACTCAGTGAGGGGTCTGCTTGGGATATTTTCTTTCTTCCTCTGCCACCACCCCTCTCTCTAAAATAAATAAATAAATCTTAAAAATAATTTGTGAACATTTTAAAAACCACCAAACCTGTCTGTAGGATATCATTATTTCTCATTGCTTTCAAGATTTGTCTTATCATTGGTTTTCCTAAGTTGGATGTTGATGAGCCTAAGTATGGGTTTTTTGTGGTTCTTTTCTTTGGTGTATGTTGAGTCTCTTGAATCTATATGCTAAATTTTATTTCACTAACTTTGGAAAACTTTCAAACATCATTTCTTCAAATATTTTTTTCTACTTTCTTTTTTCCTTTTCCTTTTTGAACTCTGTCTTTTTTATATTCTCCCATTGGTTTCTGAGATTTTATTATTTTTTACTCAGTTGTTTTCCTCTTTGCTTTTTTGTTTTCATTGAGTTGTTTCTATGGATTTATATTTAACATCGCTGACTTTATTTTGCCTTCCCAGAACTTCTTTGAGCTTACCCACTGACCTTTGATTTATTTTTCATGGTCACTCCTGGTTTCAAGATTGAGTTCCCAAAAGTTTGTCTGGGAAGAGGATTGTTTTCAATATTGTAGCTGCTTTTTCTCTTTCAAGCCAGGATGAGTCTAAAGTGAAACTCACCTCCTTCCTCACCAAAACACTCTCCCCATAAGGCATTTGATTTTAGCAGATTTTTCTGAGGAAATGGGAGGACTGCAAAGAAAGTTATAGTGTAGCAACATAGTATCCACCCAATTACTGTTAAAATTCCTTCAGATTTTGGCATATTTTTAATGTTAGCTTTATTCCCAAAAAAGTACTTAGTTTTGTGTCATCTCAGTGGCTCCTCTTGTTCCTTCTTTTCCTACTCCTCCAACATCCCCTATTTTTTTTTTTTTTTTTTTTTTTTTAGATTTAAGTCAGAACAGCTTAGCTTTCTTGTACACTGACAAGGTCCTTAGATCCCTTGCTTTTTCATTTTGATCACTTAAGGCAGACCAATATTTAAGGTATTTTCCAAAACATGTATGGTCTTCCATTAAGAGGATTTCTGATGCCGACAGTAAAAATTATAAAATTCATTGCATTACATCCAAAAGAAGTTACCTCGTCAGTTTCAGCAGACTAAGATGCCTCCATGCAGTGCCTCAGATGAAAGGTCACCTTGCAGAGCCAAGGGGACAGGCCACCACCTAGGGCCATAGGAGTAATGCTGACACCCCATTTGGACCAGAGGGCAGAGTACTGAGCTAAAGAGGATTATTCTCAAGTCATAAAACCTAATGGAGGGGCATCTGGGTGGCTCAGATGGTTAAGCGTCTGCCTTCGGCTCAGGTCATGATCCCAGGGTCCTGGGATCGAGCCCTACATCGGGTTCTGTGCTCAGCAGGGAGCCTGCTTCTCCCTCTCCCTCTGCCTGCCTGTCTGCCTACTTGTGATCTCTCTCTCTCTCTCTCTGTCAAACAACAAAAAAACAAAACTAATGGAATTTGCCATGCTAGGTTTTAGACTTCCTTGGTGCTCAATACCTTTTTCTTCTTGCCCATTTTTCCCTTTTGGAATGGGAATGTCTATACTATGCCTGTCCTACCATTGTATTTTGTAAATACATAACTTGTTGATTTAACAGATTCGTGACTGGAGAAGAATTTTGCCTCAGTATGAATCATAACCTGAGTCTCACCCTTACCTGATTTAGATGATATTTAGATGATATTTTGGACTAGGAATTGATGCTAGAATGAGTTATGTCTTTTGGAGTTGTTGGTACGGATGAATGTATTTTGTATGCAAGAAGGACATGAATTTTGGGGGTCAGAGGGTAGAATGTTACGGACTGAATTGAGTCCCCCAAATTAATATGTTAAAACCCTAACCCTCCAACATGACTGTATTTGGAGATGGGGCCTTTAGGGAGGTAATTAAGGTTAAATGGGGTTATAAGGGTAGTACCCTAATCCAATTGGACTAATGTTTCTATGGGAAGAGAAAGAGACATCAGAACTCTCTCTATCCAAATGCATATAGAGAAAAGGCAATTTGAGGAAAGAGCAAGAAGGGGTTGTAAGCAAAGCAAAAAGAGAGATGTCACAAGAAACCAACCCTGCTGGTACCTTGATCTTGGACTTCCAGCCTCCAAAACTGTGATAAATAAATTTCTGTTGTTTAAGCCCCCCAGTCTTTGTATTTATGATAGTCATAACAGACTAATACAGTAAGTTTTTATTTTTCTAGGGTAAATATCTAAGAGATGGATTGCTGGGTTTTATAGTATGGATATATCTAACTGAATGAGAAAAAGGCAGATTGTTTTCTAGCGTGTCTGTAACATTTTTCATCCCCACCAGCAATATATGGGATCCCATTTGCTTTGTATTTTCACCAGGACTTGATATTGTCAGTATTTTATGTCAGTTTATACACCATTCTGATAGGTGTATAATAGTATCTCATTGTGGTTTTAATTTGCATGGTACTAATAGCTAATCATGTTAAACATTTTTATCAGCTTATTTGCCATTTTTATATTTTCTTTGGTGAAATTTTTGTTCATGGCCTTTTCACAGTTTTTAATTGGTTGCTTGCTTTCTTATTGTTGCATTTTGAGCACTTGTTATATACGCTGGATTTGAGCTCTTTGTAAATATGTTCTTCCAGTCTGATGCTTATGTTTCCTCTAAACAGGGTATTTCACAGAGCTAAAGTTTTAAGTTTGATGAAATTTTCATTATCAATATTCTTTTTACTTTTATGATGCTATATCTAAGAACTCTTCACCCAATCCCAAATCATGAAGATTTTGTTAAATGATTTCCTCTAAAAGTTTTATAGTTTTCTGTGTTAGATTTAAATCTATGATTCATTTTGAGTTAATTTTAATATAAAGTGTAAGGTTTAGTTTGACAAACATTTTTTTGCAAATGATTTACAACTGGTCCAACATTATTTGTTGAAAAGACTTGCCTTTATCTATTGAATTTCTTTTGTGTATTGGTCAAACATCACATGGCCATATTTATATGTCCCTATTTCTGTACTCTGTATTTTTTTTTTTTAATGTATATGTGTGTCCTTTCACCAGTTCTACAGTGAATTGATTACTGTAGCTTTAAAGTATGTTGTAATGCTGGGTAATATGACTAATTTAAATGAACTTTCCTTTATTAAAATGCATTAGCTACTTTAATTCCTTTGCTTTTCTGACTTAATTATCCTTTCCCTTTTAGTTTAACCCAAAAGATTTTATAATCAAATTATCTATACAAAAAAAGGTCAGATTTTGATTTATATTATAAGAAATGTATGGATCAATTCATGGATAGTTTATGATTCCTATTTTAATTCTTCCAACTCATGAAAATGGTATGCACCTCAACTTATTTAGATCTTTTAAAAAAATTCTTTCATCAGTGTTTTATAGTTTTCAGCATATACATCTTTTACATATTTTATTAGATTTATACCTGAGCATTCTTTTATGTTATGATTATTTTAAGTGATTTATTTTGCAATTTTTAGTTTTTCAGCTTTCATATATTTACATAATGACCACTACTACTGCCTTTTTTTAAGGAGCAGTTTTATGGATGCGTAATTGATATTTTGAAAACTGCACATATTTTACGTATATAATTTGAAGAGTTTGTATATATGCAAACACCCATGAACCCACTACCACAAGCCAGGTAATAGACATATTCATCACCTCCAAAAGTTTCCTTATGTATTTTTGTGTGCACATTTGTTGTAAGAACATTTAATATGAGATCTACCCTCTTAATAAGATTTTAAGTATTGTTGACTGTAAGAACTACCACTCCTTTCTTTTGATTTGTATTAGGATGATGTATCTTTTTTCATTCTTTTATTCTTTTATCCTACCCTGTGGTTTTAATTCAAGTGAGTTTCTTGTAGACAGCACATAGGTTGTATTTCTAATCTGTTCTCATAATCTCTGTTTTTTAATCGGTTTCTTTTTTAGACCACTATGTTATAATTATAGACATGCTTGAATTAGGGTTGATTGTTTTATTACTTGTTTTCTATTTATTCTCTCTGTTTTCCATCCCTCTTTTTATTTCCTTTTTTTTGCTTTATTATGTCATTTTAATTTACCTACAAGATTGTGACTATATTTCTTTGTAATTTTTAGTGTTTTCTCTAGTAATAACAAAATTCACATTTTACTATACACAGTCTACTTTGAACTAATATTTTACCACCTTAATTTGTGTGGAGAAATCTTACCATCATATAGGCCCTTTGTATTACATATACTTGCCACCATATAGTAGGTCCTTTAGTCATATATTACATGTGCATACAATGAAAACCACATTGTACACTTTCATAATATTTGCCTTCAACCATTCAATGTATTTTAAAGAACCCAAGAAGATATATTCAATCATAGTTTTACCAATTCTATTATACTTTCTTAATTCCTGATTTTCCAAGGTTGTTTTTTGTTTTTATTTGTTTGTTTGTTTTGGTATCATTTACCTTATGTCTTAAAAACTTCCTTTAGCCATTATTTTAGAGTGGGCTTGCTGACTAGTGATCCTTTTGGAAATAGACCATAAACTGGGGCTTTGAATACTTAAAAGAAAAAAAAAAACTAGATGGTAAATATATGAACATATGAACAAGTCACCTAAAACTATATTTGGCACAGAGTTGTTACAAGTTTGTTCTGAATTGGAAAGAGCAATTTTTATATAAGATCACATTCAAATTTATTCAATCAGTGTTACATCAGCTTACATTACAAAATGTTGATACAACTGATTATACTATTAGGAAAAGTAAGAAAAAAAAGCCATAAGCAAAACCCAAATATATCCACAGCATAATTTGATGTAGGATTCTTAGTCTTTTACATGTTATAACACCTTGGAAATTTTTTTTCAATATAATCCTGAAGTAAAAGTTGCCAAATATTTTCAAAATTAGTTTCTTAGTATTTCACTGATGCTATCTGAATTATAGTAAATATGCCAAAACATTAAAGGCCGCATTGCGGTCTGAAATGTTTTCAATCTGTGATTTACATATTTTTATTTGGCATATATTTAGTCTACTTTTCTTATTTTTGGTGCAGGGGTTATACTACAACTATATGGAATTCAGTCTCTCTGAACTAATGTAGAAATGAAAACATTAGCTATAGCTCCTTTGCCCTCCTGGGAGAGTTCCCCAGGTGACTGTTGTTTCCCATGTGACCAGAAGGAAAGAACTAATAAACTCCATGTTTCCTAAGGGATAAAAGCAGCAGGGAGTGGAATTTTAGGAGACAGATGATAAAAAGTGCCATGTTGAGGACTCCACTTTTAAATCTGATAAGCTACATGGATAGGTACCCCAGGCAAATATGACATAAATATCTTTTTTTTTATCTTCTTACAGAATTAACAGTTATCAGTTTCTAGTCTCAGAGGATTATTCTTAAAAATATGTACTTCACATTTTAGAAGTCAAAACATAATAACTATAGTGCTTCTTAATCACACACAAAAAAACTGCATGGAGTTATTGAACATCATCAGCATTTATTTTCTCATTCACACAATTGGTAAATAATTATAATGATAATTTTTTCATAGTGTCATTATGATGATAAAGTAAGTGAATAAATGTAATCTTAATATTGTTCCTGACACATAGCAAGCCACGGAAGTAATGTTTATTGTTATTTCTTTTTTTTTTACATGCTACTATTTCCTTATAGAATGAATTGTCATTAGTTTTGAAGTACATGTGAGGTAGTATGATTTTATTATTTTATTTTATTTTATTTATTTTTTTAAAGATTTTATTTATTTGACAGAGAGAGGCACAGCGAGAGAGGGAACACAAGCAGGGGGAGTAGGAGAGGGAGACGCAGGCTTCCCGCTGAGCAGGGAGCCCGATGCGGGGCTCGATGTGGGGCTCGATCCCAGGACCCCGGGATCATGACCTGAGCCGAAGGCAGACGCTTAACGACTGAGCCACCCAGGCGCCCTGAGTATTATGATTTTATGTATTTTTTAGAAACAATGATTCACACAACAAGGCTCAAACACACTATGATTTAATGTGATTATAATGAGAAAGTAAATATCCTGAATGGATAAAAGCCTCCCCAAAAGTTCCATTTCTTAGTTCATCAAACAAGCTATGTGACTTGTAGACACATGCACAAACACAAAAATAGTCATAGAATTATTTGTACAGTTTTCACCTCATTTAGACATTCTGTGGACAAGCAGGTAACCCTCATTTAGAAATCAGCAATTAGTATGTAGCAGTTCGCTTGCTTAAAACCTCTTTGTTAATCCTCTCAATTAATCACATCCACAGAGCTAAAAGTAGGCCACAAGATAGTAGGATATTGTAGAACAAAGAGATAATGTCATTCACTGTTTGTTAGAGTTAAATGGTAAGCTCTATTCAGAGTGTCACCATGTAACTTCTCTAGGCATTTTGTAAACTCACACGTCAAGGTGTTAATAGTTTAATATTACCACCAGGTGTATTTTTTTTCTTATCAGACTTTACTGAGGTACAATTTACATAGAATGAAATGCATAGATTTTATATATATATAGCTGAATAAGTTTTGACACATTATACAACATTATGTGACCCCCCCCCCCACAAACAAGACATTACACACCTTCGCATCATCCCCAGAAGTCCCCCTGTGTTAGTTTTTTGTCATCTTACTTTACCCCCAGTCCCAAGCAACCAATGATTAGTTTTTTTGTCACTATTAGTTTTACCTGTTCTGGAATTACATATAAATGGATTCATATAGTGTCTGACTTCTTATACTCAAGAGTGTTTCTGAGCATCGTCTGTGTTATTATGGGCATTAATATTCCATTCTGTTGTTATTGTTGTTCTATAGTCTCTCTTTGTATAAATAGACTAGTGTATCCATTCACCTTTTGGATTTGGGTTGTTTCCATGTTGGAGCTGTTTATGAATAAAGCTGCTGTGAATATTCATTTATAATTTTTTTTAAATATTGTATTTATTTATTTGAGAGAGAGAGAGAGAGCAAGAGAGAGCACAAGCAAGGAGTAGAGGGAGAGGGAGAAGCAGACTTCCCTCTCTTGAGCAGTGAGCCTGATGTGGGACTTAATCCCAGGACCCTGGGATCACAACCTGAGTTGAAGTAGACATTTAACTGACTCAGCTGCCCAAGTACCACCCCCCCACCATTACAAGTCTTTGTGTATACATATACTTTTCTTTCTCTTGGGCACGTATGTAGGGATAGAACTACTGGGTCATATATAGTAAGTATATGTTTAAATTTATAAGGAAGAAGTTCTTGGAGTGATTATAACCTTCTCACAAATAATACAGATAATTTCTCCTGCTCTGTGGCTTTCTTTACATTCTTATAGTGGTGTCTTTTGAAAAGCAGAAATTTTAAATTTCCAATTTATCAATTTTTCTTTCTTTTATTGTTAGTGCATTTTGTCTAACTTAAGGTTGTGAAGGTGGTTTCTCATATTTTCTTCTAGATGGTTAGGTGATTTAGCTTTTATATTTAGGTCTGTGTTCTCTTTAAATATAATTTTTCTGTTTGGTGTTTTCTTATGTTTACCCAGCCATTTTAGCACTACTTTTTGAAAGGAATCTTCTTTCCCCTTACGTTGACATCCTTGTCCAAAATGAATAAACTTTTATGTGTCCATCTATTTTTGGACTCATTAATGTTCTTTTAATGTGGATGTCTATCCGTACCCTCATGTGACATGTCTTGACTATTATAAATTTTAAATTGTTAAAATTAGGTACTGTAAGTCCAACTGTGTTCCTTTTCAAAATTATTTTGAATTTCTAGGTAATGTTTATTTGCATATAATTATAGAAAGAGTCTGTCAGTTTCTTTAAAAAATTGCTGAAATTTTGGTTGGGATTACATTAAATCAATATATGAATTTTCAGAAGAATTAATATGTTAGCCACAATTGAAACTGCACCATTTCATGGATATTGTCTTTCCAATGATTTAGAACCTCTTTAATTTGTCTTATCAGTGTTTTATAGTTTTCAGTTGTTCAGGTTGTTCATTGTTCTAATGCTATATAACATACCACCTCAACGTTTCAAGTTTAAATCAGCATTTATTTTGTTCATGAATGTGCATTTGAGCAAAGCTTAGAGGGGAGAGTTTATCAATATTCTACTTGATGAGAATTGTGGTATCTCAAAGGCAAGAGGCTGGAATCATTTGAAGGCTCATCACTATAGATCTTGCAGTTGTACTAGTAGTCACCTTGATGTCATCTGTGGCTCTCAGCCAGAATACTGGCACATGTCCTGTCTATGTGCTATGTGATTCCTCACTAACTTGTGGCTGAGTTTCAAGAGAGAGCTAGGTCAAAGTTTAATCCTTTTTATGACCTAGCTTTGAAAGTCATATAGCATCATTTTTATTGTATTCTATTAGAGCAGTTTGAACTCACTGCCTGTAGGAAGGAAGCACAGTTCTATTACTTTGTGGAAGGAGTGGTCAAAATCACATTGTAAAAGTACTTTAGTATCGGATATATTGTTGCATTCATTTAGGAAAATAAAATCTACTTTATTGGTGTAGAGGTCTTTCACATATTTTGTAAGTACTTAAAGACTTGATAAATAATAATTATTTATCTTGTAAATAATACTAAAATTTTTGTTCTAGTATTTAGAAATACAATTATCTTTTTGTATCTTTTTTTAAAAGATTTTATTTGTCAGAGAGAGAAAGAGAGAGAGAGAACACAAGCAGGGGGAGTGGCAGGCAGAGGGAGAAGCAGGCTCTCCCTACCCCCACACCCGGTGAGGGACTCTATCCTAGGACCTTGGGATCATGACCTGAGCTGAAGGCTGATGCTTAACCGACTGAGCCACACAGGTGCCCCTATCTTTTTGTACTTTAAGATACAAAGAGCTTGCTAAATATATTATTTTTTGTACATTTTCAAGAGTAGTTTCAGAAAGGAAAACATAAATGCAACAGTGGTGTGAACTGGAATTCAATGAAAATTTTAGCAGCCTACAGATAACATTTTGGTGGAGCTGGGGCTACTCTGTAGTTGTCCATTTTTCCTACATATGTTGGGCTCTAGCCACTCATTTAAATTGTTAGCTGCTTATTCTGAAAATGAAAATGGAGAACTTTTTGATATCTCCCAGAGAGCTATATAGTCTTGTTCACATGCATAGGTTTTTTTTTTTTTTTTAATTTTTTTTTTTTAAGATTTTATTTATTTATTTTAGAGAGAGAGAATGAGAGACAGAGAGCATGAGAGGGAGGAGGGTCAGAGGGAGAAGCAGACTCCCTGCCGAGCAGGGAGCCCGATGCGAGACTTGATCCCGGGACTCCAGGATCATGACCTGAGCCGAAGGCAGTCACTTAACCAACTGAGCCACCCAGGCGCCCCTCACATGCGTAGGTTTTATATGCTACAAATAATAGAGAATTTCATGTTTAGAAATGTTGGGAAAATCTTGATTGCTGTGTGAAGATATTGCTTAAGTATATCTAGTTAATTGAACAGTTTGATTTTGGTTAAATATAGTAAGAAAAAAGAAATAAGAGTGTTTATGATTCTGTAGGTTTTGGTGACTTTGGATTATAAGAATAACTTATTTTGATAATTATGACATACTTCTAGCTATTAAAATTTCTAGTCCAGTCTATTTCAAAACATCAGTCTCATGCAATCCAGTGTATCTCTCCATTTCCCCTTTAGCTTTGGACAATGGCTATTGGCAGAAAAGGACGAAGATCTCACTGTTAAGCTGATATCTGCTGCAACCATCAGTCTAATAGATGTCTAAATGTGAATCCTTCTGTGAGGCATAAGTGATTTTTTCCTAGGCTCCCCATGGGGAACTTTGCACTGTCAGCATCGGCAATGCACAATCCTAAATTTTAGGGACAGATTTACATTTCTTGCTTCCAGCTTTATACACTTGTGTGTCTTACCACTTCTCTGCCCTTAATAGGATAAATTTGTGCTGGTTACCTTCTAGGTGATCCAGCATTGCTGTCATCCACATTGTTAACTTGCCTTACAGGAAATTAATGTATCCTTGTGAAGCAAATGGTATAAATTCGTTCTACCATAATGATGCCTCTTTTTTTCCATTGTAGAACATTTTGGTTTGCTATCTGCCTTTATGTATTTCCAGGTATGAAGAAAGTACCACATTTTTTTTTATTCTTATGTTAATCCCCATACATTACATCATTAGTTTTAGATGTAGTGTTCCATGATTCATTGTTTGTGCATAACACCCAGTGCTCCATACAGAATGTGCCCTCCTCAATACCCATCACCAGGCTAACCCATCCTCCCAAACCCCTCCCCTCTAGAACCCTCAGTTTGTTTTTCAGAGTCCATCGTCTCTCATGGTTCGTCTACCCCTCTGATTTTCCCCGCTTCATTCTTCCCCTCCTGCTACCTTCTTCTTCTTTTTTTTTTTTTCTTAACATATATTGCATTATTTGTTTCAGAGGTACAGATCTGAGATTCAACAGTCTTGCACAATTCACAGCGCTTACCAGAGCACATACCCTCCGAAGTGTCTATCACCCAGTCACCCCATCCCTCCCACCCCACCCCCACTCCAGCAACCCTCAGTTTGTTTCCTGCGATTAAGAATTCCTCATATCAGTGAGGTCATATGATACATGTGAAAGTACCACATTTATATTTTTTACTTATGCCCTAGGAAAAATACGTAAAGTTTTCCTTTTTACAAGAAGGAACAAGGGCCCTCAACCTCTGAGTGATTTTCTTGGAGTCTCCCAACTTTCACTTGGTGGGGAATAATCCTCTTCATGTAGGAGAAGGCGAATACCACCATAATCTTTTTGGGTTGATACCTTGCTACTATGAATTCCCTCATTTACTTTGTAAATTTAAATCATCTTTTTATGTAGGTTGAAGGTAAATTATGGATGGTGGTTGCAAGTTACAGGACTGTTTTAGTCATTATTTAAAAATCCTGGTGGAAATGTCATTCTCTTTAGAATATGCAGATAGCTTGTACTTTCTGCCCTTAGTTTTTGTTCTTTGCAGAAATATTGTGATGGCATAAAATGTTCCACTCAGAATTTTATTACTTAATTTGTAGGATAAAGTCTGCTAACCAGAGACTGCAAATGATTTCCCTATACCTGTCATTTACTTTTTTTATTTATGGAAATTTGTATGCCCTTCTACATTAACATGTTTTTCTATGTTAAGTAATGATTTGTTTATTATTCTTACTTGTATTATCCTGTATCAGTATATTTCTTCAATATTAGCAAAATTAAATTCTAAATGTTGATAGAAGTTTAGCACCATACCTCTAAAAGTTTCATGAATGAACCTCAACACAACACAGTGGTTGGAAAAAACTGAGTGTGTTGTACTGACTAGGTTGTAGGAACCAGCAGAAAGAACATTTGAAAGGACATAACCATAGACCTAGCTTGGTTACATTCGTTTTGTGACCTCTAGGTCATCAAGTAAGCACTCAGTTTCTTCCTCTAGAAAGTGACCCTTGGTGTTACTACCAGTTTTTAATACCATGATTTGAAATTTTTCAAGAATTACTTTACTTTTATAAGAAAATAAATTTTCCCAGTTTAAAAAAATAATCTTAGTTCTCAGTAGTGTAAGCTTCACTGAGACTAGCCTGGGCTATGAGTTTTTTAAAAAAACTCTTTCAATAAAATCCAAAGCTGTTTCATATGCATCTTTTATTCATAGGACCAGCTCCGTGCCTGAGAACATAGTGGGTACATAACACATGCTTATTAAATGAAAGAGTGAATAAATAAATATATTTCATTTGTAGTGAAATTCTGTGATCTTCCCAGTTTTCTATTAAGAGGTATTAGTAATTTCCTCTAAGTAAGTGAATACATTTATGAATGCATCATTGATACATTTTGGCTGTGATTCATTATTAGGTAAACAGTATCAAGTTCACTACCCAGCAATTATACACATACATGATATTTAGCACAATATATCTGGTTTTTACATTAATATGCACCAACTGAAAAATATGTGTGGGTTGTATATATGTGTGTTAGTGATCATATATATGAAGGAATGTTAATTTAATTTAAATTTTTTTTTATTTTTATTTTTTTAAAGATTTTATTTATTTATTTGAGACAGAGAATGAGATAGAGCATGAGAGGGTCAGAGGGAGAAGCAGACTCCCTGCCGAGCAGGGAGCCCAATGTGGGACTCGATCCCGGGACTCCAGGATCATGACCTGAGCCGAAGGCAGTCGCTTAACCAACTGAGCCACCCAGGCGCCCAGGAATGTTAATTTTAATTCAGTCCCCCTAAAAGTATTTTTGAAGTGTGCTCTTTTTATTTAATATAAGATGATTTTAGGAATCTTTTATCAAGTGAAAATGGATTGTGGCATTTGTGTTTTGTTCTCCTTTGGGTGCTTCTAAACCACTCCCATTTACCATCACTTTGCTAGATTGTGTAGCTTCTGTCATTGCTTCCTGACACCTAAAGGATTATTTCTGGAAATTAGGCTCCAGTAGAGAAATAAATATATGATATTTCAAAAAAGAAGTCCTTTGTGACCTACACGATTCAGTATTAGGATTTATAACAACTTTGTGGAGAAGAATCAATAACTTTAACTTGATTCTAATAATAAATACTTTGTTTTGATGAAGAAAATTCCACCTATTTTATGTTCTAAAAAGCTAACATTAGACAACCTATTTACTCCAAGGTATATAAAGGAGTCATTCTAAGCATTAAAGTCAGGAACAAATTCATTGATCCTGAAAGTTGGCCTAAGGCATCTCCTGAAAACTATCATAAATCCCATTTGTGTTTATTTTTATAGTTCATCTCAGCAGAATTTTTCTAAAAAAAAAAGTAAGTAAATAAAATGTGATTGACGTTCAATCCAGTTGTCAACTCCTGAGCTTCAGGCTAGAATGCCTTTAACCTTGGGAGGTGAACTATCATCATACTTGTGTGGGTCTACAGAATTTATAACTCTTTCCTCTACTTTCTCGAGAAGGTTAGTCTCACCTCAGGAAGTAGAACCTTACTTAGTGAGTGAGTAAGGTTGATAGTTTAAGCCCTTGATATGTCTCAGTTTTGAAGATTCCAGTCTTTCCAAACCTCTAGTAAAGTTAGCTCTTCAAGGATTCCACTGAATTCTAAACCTTGTTTTTAACAACTCTTACTGTATATACTCTTTCTTTATTGGTCCTTAGGACTTTGCTGTCCTAGAACTTTATCATTCATCTCTTATTTTATTATTATAGGAGGCACTTCAGTAGACATTAACTCCATACCTGATAAAAAAATCTTAAATCACTCCATCTCCCTTCCTACGGCCTCAGACATTATTCATTACAGTATCTTTAAACAACCCTCCCATACCAGACACAGATGGCTTTTTGATTTAAAGGCTGATCCTGGGGGAAGAATTATGTTTTCATATCTAAAAGCATAGCATCTGGGAATTTCTTGGTGTTTTAGGTTAATATTTCTTCCCAAGAAGTAATATGGACTATCACCAAAGTGATTATTTAAAGATAAAAGAAACACGAATGTTGTGCCTAATTTGAAAAGGAGGTGCAGTAAAGGATTATTTATTCTCCTAGATACATACAAATATTAAAAAGAGAAAAAATAATGAAATATTTTATTGAACTTGTATAAGGACAGATTGACAGTAGAATGGAAGAGTCCTAAGATGGACCCTGGTGTGTATAGAAAGTTAATTTGTGATAGAGCTAAGTATAGGAAACTAATATAAAATAAAGGAAGAGTTGTATGTTAATTGGAAATGGAAGGAATAGGGTTTTTTAAATAAATGACAGTAAGAAAATTGGAAAAATATTTGGAATCCTACCTCTCTCATGCAAATGGTATATTTCAAGTAAATTGCAAGTAAATAAAAACATAAATGTAAAGCAACAAACAGTAATATAGATGAATGCTTATTTAATCTGTGGATAGTGAGTGTTTTTAAAATATGTAATCATTTGGGTTGCCTGGGTGGCTCAGCCATTAAGCGTCTGCCTTCGGCTCAGGTCTTGATCCCAGGGTCCTGGGATTGAGCCCCACATCGGGCTCCCTGCCTGGCGGGAAGCCTTCTTCTCCCTCTCCCACTCTCCCTGATTGTGTTCCTGCTCTTGCTATCTCTGTCTCTGTCAAATAATTAAATAAAATCTTAAAAAAAAAATGTAATCATTTGTTTCTATCTCAAGGGGGAAAAGATATGTAGTTGCAGTTACATAAAGTTATAAAGCAGTGTACTTCAAAAGTTGACATTTTTAATATATAAAGTTCATACAAATCAGTAAGACAAAACCTCTTAAGGACCAATACAGAGACTGTAAAGACAATGAATAGAAAAATTACAAAAGCAGAAATACATATTATCAATAAATATATAAAAATTTGCCACAAATGTGGTAAAAGATTAAAATGAACAACAGAAAATAAAAGCAAAAGAAAGATTTTAAAATTCTATTGAATTAAAAAATATGTTTAAAAATGTAATAATGTTAAGTCATGGTGAGATAGTTTTGTATATACTACTAATGGAAGTTTAAATTAGAGCACTCAAAGTTAATTTGAAAGAAATTTGAAAATATGCATCAATATTTGAAGTGCACCCCTCTTTTACCTACTGATTTTTTTCTAAGACTTGAGCCTGAAGAAATATGCAGAGGAAGATATCCATTGTAACATTATTTCTAATGATAAAATTGCAGAAATAATTTGGATATTCAATACTTGAGTGATGGTTAAAGTATGGTATTCCAACATGAAATAATAACATGTAGCTTTTAATAAAACATATTTGTGAAGAATATCTTATTGAGATTGAAAATGTTCATGCTATAATGTTATATGAGAAGAGAAGGATATAGCATGCTGTGTTGAATATCCATAAAGATATTTTTGCACACATTTCAATTAGGTAAGCCCACAGAAGTATAATTATCATGTATACATATTTTAATGCTTTTCATACATCACTCTGTCCAGAAAGATTATGGTAAACTACACTCTTATCAGACGGTATGAGTGAGTAATCTTTCATATGCATGTCTGTTTTCCCCAGTCAAGGTATTGAGTCTTTTTTCAAGTTTGCCAGTGTTATGGTGAAAAGCAGTGCCTTTTAATTTTAATTAAATTTAAATCGAGGTTTACATATTCCATAAATCTTTCTGTGCATATATGGGTTGCATCTCTGGGATTTATACATTTTGTATGAGTTTCATTTTTTCCTGATTGGTAAGAATAATACATATTATTGAGAGCATGCCTGATCTCAAGTTACTCTATAGTTTCATGTGGGTAAGAGTTTAGTAATGGAGCTTGAATTATTTCTAATTAATCCAGTGTGTTTTTGAAATTACTTCTATTTGCAAGGCACTCTTCAAGATGCTCTTTGGATCATGCATCTGAATATGGTATAGTTCTTCACCGAAACTGGCTGTAATATAAACAGAGAAATAGATGTAAACATAAAGTACTAAGCCTATACAGAGTCACACTCTTAATAGTGATTTTGAATATGAAGGATGGTTAATCAATTTATTCTTAAGCTGAGCCTTAAAGGCAGCAGAATGAAGGTTGTTCCAGACTGAAGAGAACATGCAGTGAGAGGAAGAATACCTGTGATGAGGCCAAGGGGTGTGTCTCCTGGAGAAACCTGGCTTTTCATCCCCTCTGTCCATAAGGTTGTGTTCACCTTGCAAAGTCTTCCCTATATTGGTTATGGACTCTTAGATGTCAAGATTCAGATACTCCATAACATCAGTGTGCTTAGAAGTAATTGTATGCAAGGAAGCTAACTTATTATCAAAGCTCAGAAAAACCTAATTAGAAAAACAAAATCAGGATTTTAATTTGTTCATTTATAATAAGAAACATAAAAGTGAATTAGATATTAATGTTGCTCAAACCAGTGCATTCACTAGTAGTAAGCATGCTACATCAAATGGCTTGAATATTCTTAGAATGAATGGAATCAGAACAAGAGCATTAGTCTTGAGATTCAATGTTTAACAGCACTGTACTACAATAGGTATGTTCCTACAAGCTATGACCAATATTTACTTCCATGCAAAGCTTTTGGGCAGTGGTTCATAGAACCACTAGTGAACCACTAGTTGGGCAGTGGTTCATAGAACACCAGTGAAACCTGCATATTGAATATCCCATAGGTGAACTGGATATTACTTAATATACCAAGCCACAGGTTTCAGCAAGCAAAGAGGCATTTTATCATTAAATTGGGATATATAATATTTAGGCAGGTTCAGAAGGCTTAAGTAGGATTCAAAAGCTGGTAGATGATATTCCCTACAAACCTCTTCATCTTCTCTTGCCATATTTCCCTTAATCCTTTCCTTCCTAATTAGGAAACTATATTTTCAAAGTCTAATTGACGGGATTGGAAACCAGACGTGGCAGATAAGTAATGTTGGGAAATAATTCTTCGTGACATTTCTGCATGTCTTGGATCAGCTTTTGTTCTGGACTTTCTTTACAATGATATTTGTAGAGCAAGCAACCTTAGAAAATAGAGATACTCTCTCCCTCCAGGACAGAGGAAAGATTTGATTCCTGACCATGATAATGAAGATAATATCTTGCTCAAATGCAAAGATGAAGAAGGTTTGCTAGCAGTTCCTTAAAACACTAGGATTTCCTAAGTTTGGAGCTCCTTAGCCATGACACAGATTTACTGTGTGTGCAGCTTTCAACGGGGTCACTCATGTCACCCCTGTTGTATTTGGAGAGCAAAGGCAACCAGTGTGAACATAAAGCTCATGCTGCTTCCTGTGATGTGAGTAATGAAGTCCTTGCCTCTAAGAAGTCTTGTCTTCTGTTGTCATGAAAGTTACTGTGAAACATGTTTTCTTTTAGCTTAAAAGTAGGGTAAAAATCTCAGTTCCTTAAAAGTACTTTTAAAGGTGGAGGGCCAAGTCTAAGAGATTACTGTAGTTTTCATCACTGATGGCTGGAAGTTTTGTTACTTGGTTTTGTTCATGTCTGGGAAGCATATTTACAGTGAAACCATTAATGGGGCTAGAGAACATAGTCATCAGAGCAGATTGTAGAGGGATGAAAGGCTAATTTTGGGTCTCTTGAGTTTAAAATATCAGCAAAGTTTCCAGCTTTAAATGTTTGGAAAACAATTGGGAAACTCTAGATGGAAGTGTGGAATACCTGAGTGAATTTAAGAATCATCGGCATAAAAAAGTAGATAAACCCTAATAGAGTAGATGTGTTCCTAAAATTATTGTATAATCTTCTTCCTCCAGAATACACTTGGCTATAACATGTATCTTCAACCAAGGTAGGCATTTTAATAGATAGCTTTGCTATTTAATATTTCCACAATTATATTTTTTCTTATAGAATTAGTATTTGCCTGATAGCTAGTGGGTAATCAGTTGCCAAAACCTCTCAATTCTGTCTTCATATGATCTCTCAAATCTGTATTTTTTGCTTGATTTGTATTGCTCTACTATATAATTTATCCTTTACTGCTTCTCATTTTGATAATTAAAAGGACCTCTAATAACGTCCTTGTTTTTGATCTCAACTCTTGTCTCCTCTATGAATTCAAGATACTCCATTCTTATGCAAGATTAATACTGTTAAATAAAGCTCTGGCCATGTTATTTTTGTTTTTATAAACCTTTGAAATTTTTTCACTGCCTAATTTATAGACCCTAGCTTAACAGGATAATCAGGGTTCCCAAAAAATGTGGTCCCCTTCTTTGATTTCCTTCAAGATTTCTTACTCATTTTATTGCACATTGTTAGTCTTTGAGACACTTAGAGTATGTGAACATTTTTCTTATGCATTCTGATTTATGATGCTAATTTTTATTTTTTGATTGTTACTGGCTTTTTGCTATTTATTAAGATTTCTGTTTATTCCCTCACATTATGGACTTATAGAAATTAAATAACTTTAAAAAAAAAGAAATTAAATAACTTTATTAAACTTTACATATATCAAGGGTCTATTATAGTGTCTTGTACATAGCAAAATTTGCATAATGGATGAACAAATTTGATTATACAATAATTGTTATGTATAAACCTTAAGAGTTACCAAATTGGTCTTATTCATTAATCAATTGAATATGCCAGTCTTGATGTTTACAAGTTATGTCTTAATATATAGGTATCTGTATACATATAAATATTTGTTTATATATTTTTATTAGAAGTCTCTGGATTTCCAATATACTCTAACCCTAAGAGGTCAACATCATTAACTATCTAAGAGTCAATATTTTATTGCCTAAACTAACATATGAAAGTAATGGAGAAGTAGTTTAAGCTTTATTCTGAAGTAAATTGAGAAAAAATGAAAGATGAAAATATACCACCAACTTATGTTTTAGTTAGATGGGAATGAGACTTGATTAGAAAACGCAGGAAATCACTCATGATTTAGATATGTGAAAATCTAGACCAACCTTAAAGATTTTCAGAATAGGGGCGCCTGGGTGGCTCAGTCGTTAAACGTCTGCCTTCGGCTCAGGTCATGATCCCAGGATCCCGGGATCGAGTCCCACATCGGGCTCCCTGCTCGGCAGGAAGCCTGCTTCTCGCTCTCCCACTCCCCCTGCTTGTGTTCCTGCTCTCGCTATCTCTCTCTCTCTCTCTGTCAAATAAATAAATAAATAAATCTTAAAAAAAAAAAGATTTTCAGAATATTTCTACCTACTGTTTCTGAGGGGGTGCCACACCATTAATTTACAGAGCTAAATGGGTGAGACGGTCTAAAGTGTACATAATATGTGCTATTGTTTCACCACACTTTTAGCAATAAAGCAGTTCACATAGGTGGTCTCTGTTTATGCTTTTAAGTCTGAAATTAATCTCATAAATCTAGGAGGAACCCTGATTAGACATTGAGCACAAGGGGTAAATAATGAAGATCCTTCTGATGTAAAAAGTGAACATTTAGCAGTTTTGAAAACATTAGCGATTCTCAATTACACTGTAGAATAAGGGTTAATTATAACAACTGCAGTATTTTCTGTGGAATAGTATCACATATTTAAATGGAACTACTTGATTGTTGCTCTTTCCTTTAGATCAACAGATTCATTATTGGGAAAAGTAAATTTTGTCAAGTTATTTACAACAACAAATTATAAACATTGTTCTGTTTTACTTGAGTTGCATATGATCTTGTAAATACAAATATCTGATAAAATCTTCAATCAGTGTCAATAATTCTTTATTAAAAAATTCCTTAGCACATAAATTCTGTGTGTGTTATATAAAAATTGATAACATAAAAAATTTTTAAAAATTTAAAAATCTGATGATAGTTATTTACTCTCTGTGGATAAAAAAAATACCATCCTTCTGAATTAGGACTTTGTATTTTTAGCAATGTAATGATTCTATCATTAAACTAATGAATAAAAAATGAATAAAAAAATATTTATTGGACCAGTATTGGATTTCAGGTTCTTTAAATAAATAATATATAATCTTCAACAAAGCCATGTAAAGGGAATGGTTAATGTCCTCTTTTTATAGATATAGAAATTGTTTCAAGGCGATATAACTTATTTAAGATCACATAATTAAGTGTTCAAATCAGGCTTTGAACTGATATCTATCACTGATTTGCATTTTTTTTTTTTAAGATTTTATTTATTTATTTGACAGAGAGAGATAGTGAGAGGGAACACAAGCAGGGGTAGTGGGAGAGGGAGAAGCAGGCTTCCCGCGGAGCAGGGAGCCCATTGCGGGGCTCAATCCCAGAACACTGGTATCATGACCTGAGCTGAAGGCAGATGCTTAATGACTGAGCCACCCAGGTGCCCCGTTTGATTTGCTTTTAAGCTTGAATAGAGATAGTGTATAGTGATCAATGTGATGTTGCTGTTTCTGAAGAGAGAGGCTCTCTTAGCAATATGTGAATTTGAAGGCTTTAAAATTTTATGTAGGTATGGGTTCGTATACATTTCAAGCCAGGCGTGCTAGTCAGAGTTATCCAGAGAAATAGAACCAGTGGGATATACCTGTGGCCATTCAAGTTGACACATAAAATTAACCATAATACCAGGACAAATACAAATTCCTTTTTTTTTTTTTTTTAAAGATTTTATTATTTGACAGAGAGCACAAGCAGGGGAAGCGGCAGGCAGAAGGGAGAGGAAGGAGTAGGTTCCCCATTGAGGAGAGAGCCCGATGTGGGGCTTGATTCCAGGAACCCTGTGATTATGACCTGAGTTGAAGGCAGATGCTTAACCGACTGAGCCACCCATGCGCCCCAACAAATAAAATTCTTGAAAACTACCTGAAGTCATTGCCTTGAAAGAGTATAAATTTTGATAGAATAAATAAGAAGAAAAAATGATAATAAATGGAAAAATATAGGGATAATAAATAGGTAATAAAAATAGGCACCAAGTAAAGGATAAGATTATTTGTGTTTGAACTAATTTACCTTAAGGTGTAAATGACTGTTATGTTAAATTGAGATTGATTAAAATATTCCAAAAGAAATTTGCCTTTTAAAATTATTCATTATATAAAAAAAATAAATAAAATAAAATTATTCACTTTGCTAATCTAAATCAGTGCTCTGAAATGTTGGATTTATAGAAATCTTTCTTTCTCATCTCTTTCATAGGAATGTTGTCTGACATCACCTGTGTCTTTTTTGATATTACATATTTAATTAATATTAATTTTATTATCTGGAATATACATTTAATCAAAATTTAATTAACCATTTGGCTTCTGAATTTAAATACTTGATGCAAACCTTCAGTCACTTTTAAAAAAATTACATGGCAAACCTATTAGAAATGTTTTTATATACTTGAAAATAGTTGTATTTCTCATATTCTACTTAAAAAAAGTTTTTAAGCAAAGATGTTAAAATCCCCCTTTTTATAAAAAATAAACTTCAATGATTTTCAGCAGATTTTTAATCATTCCATTAAAACATTTAAACAGAGAGCTATTTGAAATAGTAGAAATGAATCCATTTTAGAAATTAGTTTTTATTAAAATAATTATAAACATATAACAGTATAATAGTTCAAAGCATAGTGTCTTATGGCGGTATCTTTGCCCTCAGAATACCTTTTAAAACCCTCTTGTAGACTGAAAATTGCTTATTGTTGATCATGAGGAATACATTTTCCAAAGGGGGTTGATAATTCCTATTCATAATATTTGGTGAGGAAAGAAAGATTCTTAGTATATTGGATATGTCATTTGGCTGTGTAATGCAAGGGTTATTTTGCTGAGATATATATCTGGCTTTTTCATGTCCAAGAATACTTGTAATTAGTACATTGACTTTTTTGAAGGTGTTTTATAATCATGAAAACACATTTAAACTTATTTTTGGTGGATATGTTCTTGTCTTTCAGACTGTCTCTTCTTGGTCAGCATGCAGTCTTGACCTTCAAAGCAGATAGTAAGGACAATGAATATTGAAGTTTCAGTGATGATTTAGATCAGGTAAGAACCTTCCTTTTAGTGTCATTTCTGTCTCACAATAAATTCTGTTATGTAGCCGATTGTTTCAAAACTGGCATTTAAAATATTTTTCCAACTATCGAGTTTATTTATCTTAGTACTCCATTGGTCTGGTGACATGTTATGATCTCATTTCTCTTCACTGGAAAAACAACTTGTACTTTTTAGCATTCACATGTCCTTTATGTAGGTATGGGTTCGTATACATTTCAAAGATGTACATATTCAAAGATACATTGCAAAGATGAATTTTCCTTTAAAACAACACAGAAAGTACTGAAAATAGCAGGAAGTAGAGTTGGTAAGAACCTCATGTCACTAAGATGGGAGAGAGGCCAAACTGAGATATATGAAAGTATTTCTGTATTAAAATTTAAATCATATGTTTGTGAAACACATGTTTATTAAACATCCATGATGGACATGAAATTGATGTAAAATAGAAAAAATGAGAAAAGGTCCTTATTTTCATATGATTTTTAGTAGAGTTTTATAGAATAACGAAAACATGTGCAGACATAACTAATACACAAGACTGAATTTGAGTATTTCCAAAAATTAGATACACATAACAGGCCATGAGAGTTCAGGGGGAGAAAAGAAAGGTCTTTTTGCTGATTTATCTAAGTAAGAATTTGCAGTTTCATTAAACATGCTCCCCATCTATTCCACCACTAGATATTTATCCAAGAGAAAATAAAAACTTATGTCCCCACAGAACCATAGAGACTGATGTTTACAACAGCTGTAATTATATCACCCAAAACTAAAATTGGTGCAAATTTCCATTAACAGTGAATGAGAGTGCTGAGTCCTAATCACATTTCAGTTATATAAGATGAATAAATTCTAGAGATCTGATGTACAGCATCATGCCCATTCCTAATAGTACTCTGTTGTCCACTTAAACCTTTGTTAATAGGGTCGATCTCAAGTAAAGTGTCTTTAGCACAATAAGAAGTGAAATGAAATGAAATGAAATTTACCCCTTACAGGAAAAAGGCACTGAATAGCTTAATAAAAGAAATAAGCACAATAAATGGAACAAACTGCTGGTAAACATGAATACATAGATGAATGTCAAAATCATTATGTTGAGTGAATGGACCTGAAAACAAAAGAGATCATATTCCTTGATTACATGTGTACAAAGAAACAAAGTAATCTGTGTGATAGAAAAGTCAGTGGTTATTTCCTAGGGCAGACGGTAGAGGGAAGGATGGAATATACTGGGTGGGGGGAGTTGTTCTCTACCTTAATTTTGCTAGTAGCTCTTATAGTGTACAGAGCTGTCAAAACTCATTGAATTGTCTACTTTAAATAGATGCAGTACATAATATATAAATTATTCCATAAGAAACTTGACAACAGTTTAAAAAGGATTTAAAACAAAGCCCCATTTAATCCCATTTTTTTCTTTTTTAATTTAGGAATTAAAAACTGTTTGTTACTATATTACACATAACAGTAACAAACCAAAGTAATCAAAAAAAATTTTTTTATGTTAATGACATGTTTCTGTGAAAACTGTATTTTTCTTTTAAAAATTTTTTTTATTTAAAGTAAATTTAGTTAACATATAGTGTCTTATTAGTTTTAGGGGTAGAATTTAGTGATTCATATAACATCTAGTGCTCATCACATCGAGTGCCTTCCTTAATGCCCATCACCCAGTTTTCCCATCCCTCACCTACCTCCCCTCCTGCAACCCTCAGTTTGTTTCCTATAGTTAAGAGTCTCTTATGGTTTGCCTCCCTCTCTGTTTTTATCTTATTTTATTTTTCCTTTCTTTCCCCTATGTTGATCTCTTTTGTTTCTTAAATTCCACATCTGAGTGAAATAATATGGTATTTGTCTTTCTTTAACTGACTTATTTCACTTAGCATAATACCCTCTAGCTCCATCCATGTGTTTGCAAATGGCAGATTCCATTCTTTTTGATGGCTGAATAATATTCCACTGTATATATACACCATATCTTCTTTATCTATTCATCTGTCAATGGACATCTGGGTTCTTTCCATATTTTGGCTATTGTTGACATTGCTGCTATAAACATTGGAGTTTATGTGTCCCTTTGAATACTATATTTGTATCCTTTGGATAAATACCTAGTAGTGTAATTGCTGGGTCATGGAATAGTTCTCTTTATAACTTTTTGAGGAACCTCCATATTGTTTTCCAGAATGCCTGCACCAGTTTGCATTCCTACCAACAGTGTAAGAGGATTCCCCTTTCTCTGCATCCTCACCATTGTATATTGTTTCCCGAGTTGTTAATTTTAGCCATTCTGACTGGTGTGAAGTGGTATCTCATTGTGGTTTTGATTTGTATTTCCCTGATGCGGAGTGTAAATCCCATTTATTCTTATTCAGCCATCATTGCCATAGCTTCTCGACACAGAAACAAGTAAATATCAAGTAATTAATGATAATAGTGTACTTTTAATATTTTATGGTTGTTTGGTAGATAATTATATTGAAAACAGGGATTATTTATATATTGTTTAGTTTATTATAATTATATTGTGTATTATATATTTGTAGTTTTCCTTGGTGTCAACTATGAAATCATAATAAGGAGTTAATAAGTCTTATCATTAATGTGATTTTCTTCATAAGTTTGATACACTTTTTTATAACATTCCTTAAATAATATCAAAGAACAATGTCATAAGAGTAATGTGAATAATATAGCTACATCAAAAAAACTGACAGTGAAACATAAATAGTAATTTGTGAAAGGAAATTTTGTTGTGTATGTAGTTTGATAAATTTTTCAAGATAATGTAAAAGATTAAAAAGTCCAGCACAGAACAGCAAAAATTATAGAAGACATTAAAGACAAGAAAAAAATAAAATGCATTTCTGAATAATGACTCCATTGGTAAAAATTAAGAAGAACTGGGTTAAACGTTGAGCACAGAGGACTCAAGGACTGATAAATGACTTTACTGAGAGGATACAAAAAAATGTTTCCAAACTAGCTATTAAAGGCTTTTTATTTAAAAAAAAATTTTAACAAGAGAAAGCTCAGGTTTGAGAATGATCTGGAGGTACAAAGAAATATTCTCAGTAGACCCGCAGGCTCTCAGTACATGACTGATTACTTTGATGGCCAATCTTATTTTAAAATATTTTTAATTGCTATAGGATTAAAAAAGGAGGGCTAGGCTTCTACAACGTGAGAGTCCTAACTGACTTTAGACAGGAAGTTAATCTTATAACCTGAGATGATTAACTTTATATGCTTGTAAGCTCAACACATGTTCTTAATATAACATTAAAGGAATTAATGATATATGTTGATGTAAATTTCTAAAGGATAAAGACGTAATGTGGTGAGGGTGAAATATTTAATCTCATATTTACTTGATCTTAAAATAATTATTAGATGAGAAATCTGTAGGCTTATCTCTTCTTCCTTTATTGTTTTGATTAGTATGAAATACTTATTAAAGAGCTCTTATTAAGTTATACCTCCTGTTCCATACCTTCCAGGAGATGGCACTACTGCACTTTGTTTTCTAGTCCATATAACAAATCTAAAAGCCCAAGGTTATTTTAGCAGTACATTATTTAATATTGAGTGGATTAAACATTCTGTTCGGTCCACTATATTATCTTCAATTATTTGTATTGCACATTGAGTTTATTAGTTATTTCTCTAGGTCTGTATTAAAAGTATGAAGTGTTCTGCCTCAGGGTTATAATATATAATTTTAATGAATGATGTGTTTCATTTTGCAATTAAATTTAAGAAATAATTTAACTTAAGGAGAACATAAAAGTATTTATTAACCAAAATGTTATAGGTTACATGTTCAATAAGTAATAATAAGCTACAACAGTGCTAGTGAAGATCAAATTCAACATGATTTAGATTTGTGATAATGTTCATGGTACCTGGAACTTCATCCACTATTATGTAATTTTTGTAGTCTTAGTAGACATATATTTCCACATAAAGAATATGGCTCACATTAATAATGTATGAAGTGAACCCTTTTCATGATTCAGGGTTCTTAAAACCTCTTTTGATATTTTATCTTTTTTTTTATTGCATTCTATTGTAATCTGATATGACCATGTATAGGGTATTTGCTTGTTAAACATCATGGAAGAAATTGGATACTTATTTATTAGTATAGCCCAGAGAAATACTCATTTAGCATGAGGTCTAGGTGGTGGTCATATGATTATAAAATAAAAATTTTAAACTTGAAGAGCTCAAAGTCTTATATGAGGCATGTGTATAAACATATTAATTTGTTAATTTTTTTGTGATGCTGATGCTTGAGCAGATAAAAAGCTTTTTGCTTTTTAAGAATTTGAAAGGTATCTACAGAAATCTTTAGGGGTCTCCAAAATAGTAGTTATGGTAGTCAGGAAGAATAACCATTAAAACATATATCAAGAACCTTCTCCATTAAAAAGAAAAAAAAGAAAAAGAAAAAAGAAAGTCCCTACTCTCCAGAAAATGAGACTCTGTCAGAGCTCAATTCTGACCATTAATCACAAGGAAATTCCTTCCCAATTCAGCTCTCTCCAGTCTTCTTGTCTCATCTAAGGGAGATAAAAAGAAAAATATAGTTAGTAAGAGGGGTCAGGTTTTCAAGAATATAAATCAGGAATGCTGGGGCCATAGAAGGGAACAGAAGGCTGGGAAAAAATAAAAGCAGTACGTTTGGATACTTGTGAAGGTCAGATCTGAAGATAGAGGCCCAATGAAAGACTGAGATTTAATTAGGTGAATATTGAATGCTTTTCTTCCCCCACAACTTACTACCACACCAATAGACTTCTAACATCATAATGGGGGATTGCAGGTGGAAGAGCTGCAAGATGCATACTCTTTCTGAGGAGAGTACAAAGGGAAGCCTGATGTTAACAGTGGAGATAAGAACGAGGACACAAGAGGAACTTGAAGCCTCTGGAACATAATGCTAAAATAAACATTAAACATAGCCCACCTTCTACCTGGATTAATATAAATTCTCACATTAAAAGAATTATAACTATGTGAAGTGATAAATGTATTATTAACTTGATTATGGTGATCATTTCAATGTGTGTGTGTGTGTGTATAAAATCATCACACTGTACACCTTAAACAGTTTTAGAAAAATGTTTTTTTACCTATATCCCTGTTACCCATACAGCAGGTTCATCTTTCAACAAAAAATAAATCCTGCCACAAAACAAAACACACATACACACACAAAACCAACAAGAAAAACAAAACAAAACAAAACCACTCTGAAGATACAAAGCAGCTGTAAGAACCAGGCATGAGGGGGCACCTGGGTGGCTCAGTCGTTAAGCGTCTGCCTTCGGCCCAGGTCATGATCCCGGGGTCCTGGGATCGAGTCCCACATCGGGCTCCCTGCTCCGCGGGAAGCCTGCTTCTCCCTCTCCCACTCCCCCTGCTTGTATTCCCTCTCTCGCTGTGTCTCTCTGTCAAATAAAATCTTAAAAAAAAAAAAAAAGAACCAGGCATGAGAACCATGACATAGATACTGGAATTATCAGACAGGGAATTTAAAAAACTATGGTTAATATATTCAGGACTCTAATGAAAAAAGTAGAGAACATATAAAAGCACATAGTCAAGGTAAGAAAAAATATGGATAATCTTAGGAAGAATTAAAGGATATGCTAGAAACCAGGAACTCTGTAGCAGAAAATAAAAATGTCTTAGATGTACCGATCAACAGACCTCACATAGCCAAGTAAAGAATTAATGAATTTGAAGACAGTTCATAGAAACATTCTAAACTGGAATGCAATGCAAAGAGAATCCATTGCTAGCAGACCTCACTCACAATGTTAAATTTTTCAGGTAGAGTAAAAATTATATGGGTCAGAAACTTGGATCGAATAAAAGAGGGATAAGCATCAGAGAAGAAATAAAGCTAAAAGAAAATAATTATGTTTTGTGTTATTTTTCACTGATCTAAAACATAATTATTTTAGCATTAATAGGAACAGCATATTAAATGATTCTTGCATATGGATATATAAAATGAGTGATAGCAATGTTATATGAACAAGAGAGGGATTAAAAATACTCTAAAAAAAGGTTCTACATAAAAGGTACACTGTAGTATTTAGAGCAGTATAATGCTACTTGAAAGATTAGATTGGTTAAAAATACGTATTGTAAACTATAGGGCATCCACTAAAAAATGCTACAAAGAAGTATTTATAAACTAGGACAGGATATATGCTAATTTTGCACACAAAATGGTCAATTAAATGCAGGGAAGGCTGTAAAAGGGGATAAAGGGAAAAGGAAAGGTAACAAGGGAATGACTTCAGCAAGATGGCAGAATAGGAGTTTTCTGCTTTTGTCCCTCCACAGAACATTGACTTCTGACAACAACTCATAGACAAGAATACCTTTTTGGGAGTCTGGGATTCCAGCAGAGAAGTTCCAGCATACCACTGGAACAGATAATCTGAGAATACTTGTATTGAAAAGGATAAGAAGGACAGTTTTACTTTATGCATTTCATATTTACCCCAAGGCAACCACAGTTCAGTGCCAAGAGAGACCTCCTCTGCCCATAATTTCTCTCATGTGGGTAAGTGAGAGTGTAGTAGTGAGTACTTGTTTTCCCATACTGTATGGGATGATGCCCACAAAACCCACATCTTTCTCATCATACCCAGATGATTTGGCATAACTGAAAGACAGGGAGATATTGGGAGCAAGGAAATAGGAAGTTACAGCAACCCAAGTTCAGAACTCAACAAAGGGCCAGAGATCCTACTAACTACTTTTTAGGCACTATCAGTAAGCCTTTGGATGTCATACCTGTGGACCCTGCAACTGGCACACGGCACACTCAACTCTGCAGACACCTCAACCACACACCTGTGGCTGCCTTCCCATACGCAGTCTCATGGATAATGAGTGTCAGTCTTAGCAAATGGCTCATGAGCATATACAGACTGCCAGACCAACTCTGTGAGGTTAAGAGAATGCAACACGAGCTTGAGTATTTCAGGGCACATTCTAGGGTATTAAACTAGAGGCTCTCAGGTCCAGGCTTGGCTTTGCAGGATAGAGATATGGCATACAACCTTAACCACACCCCTCCTGCTCCCCCTCCTAAATAGGAGCAAGAGGTTTGGAGCAAGTGTATCTACAGAAGAGGTCTGAGAAGGCTTTCAGAAACCATATCTGAGCTAACTGGTAAGGAAGTTTGTCTCCTGAAGCAGTCACTAAAGCTCGGAGAAGGAGATTCATTCCTTTTTTAAATGTGAGGAGAACAATGCAAAGAGTCCAAAGAACATGAAAAGTCAAGGAAACATGACACCACCAAATAACCAGTAACCAATTTAAAAGAAGTGGAAATCTACCAATTGCTTGACAGAGAATTGAAAATAATTGTTTTAAGGAAGCTCAGAGAGCTACAAGAGAAAACAGATAACTCGGTAAAATCAGGAAAACGATACATGAACAAAATAAGAAGCTTAATAGAAATCATAAAAAGGAACCAAACAGGAATTTTGTAGCTGAATAAAATTATGAATGCCATAAAGAGCTTTTACATCAAACTTGATCAAATAGAAGAAAGAATCTGTGAACTTGAAGAGAAATTTTTTGAAATTATTTAGAGAAAAAACAGAAGAAAAAGAACAAAAATGAAGAAAGCTTGCAGGATTTCTTGGACACCATAAAAAGAGCTAATGTTTGCTTTGTAGGAGAACCCAAAGGAAAACACTGAAAGAAAAGAGCAGAAAACATATTTAAAGAAATAATGGCTGAATATTTCCCATTTCTGGGAGAGATATAGAAGTCCAGATACTTGTTTATTAAAAGTCCTCAAACAGGTTGAACCCAAAGAAGACTTCACTAAGACACATTATAATCAAACTCAAAAATAAAGAATTTTGAAAGCACTAAGAGAAAAAAGGTAAAAACATTTCTCATACAAGGGAACACACATAAGGCTATTAACAGATTTCTCAGCAGATGCATTGCAGGACAGGAGAGCATGGGTTGATATATTCAAGGTGCTGAAAGAAAAATAAATGCCTTACTCAGCAAAGTTGTACTTCAGAAATGAAGGAGAGATAAAGACTCTCCCAGATAAACAAAAACTGATGCAGTTCATCACAACTAGACCTACTTTACAAGAAACACAAGAGGGGGTTCTTCAAACTGACATAAAAGGATGCTAAGTAGTAACATGAAAAGATATGACAGTATAAAAATCACTAGTAAATATAAGTATATAGTGAAGTTCAGAATACTTTGTATAAACCACTTTTAACTCTAGTATAAAGATGAAAAGACAAAAGTACTAAAAATAACCACAATAATTTGTCAATGGATACACATACAGAAAGATGTAAATTGTGACAACAAAATCATAAAATGTAGAAGGGAGAAGTGTAAGTGTAGGGTTTTTGTATATGAACGAAGTTAAGTTACCAGCATAAAACAGAGTTATAAGATGTTTTATGTAGGCCTCATAGTAAGAACAAAGTGAAAATATATAGTTGATACATAAAAGATAAAGAGAAAGGATATAAGCATATCACTATAGAAAATCACAAAATCTCAAAGATAGAGGAAGAAAAAACTACGAAACAGACAAAAATCAATTAAGAAAATGATAATATTAAGTCCTTACCTATTAATAATTATTTAAAAATAATTTCTTTAAATGTAGATGAATTGAGTTCTCCAATCAAAAGGTATAGAGTGGCTGGATGGTTAAAAAAAGATGCAATTTAATGCTGCCTACAAGAGATAAACAGTGATATAAAATAATATTAGGGAAAAAAGTAATATGAGGAGACTTCAATACTTCAATTTCAACAATGGATAGCTCATCCAGACAGAAAATTAATCAGGAAATATTAATTTGAACTATACTTTAGACCAAGTGGACCTAATAAATATACAGAACATTCTATCTGACAGGGGCAGAATGTATACATTCTCCAGTGCTCATAGAATATCCTCCAAAGTAAAACATATGTTAGGTCACAAAACAAGTCTTAATAAATACAGGAAGATTGAAATTATATCAAGTATTTTTTCTGAACACAGTGGTATGAAAGTAGAAATCAATAATAGGAGAAATATAAAATTCTCAAATATGAAGATATTAAACACTTTAACAACCAATGGGTCAAAGAAGAAATTGAGAGGAAAATCAAAAAATATATTGGGGCAAATGGAAATGGAAACCCTAACATAACAAAACATATGGAATGTAGCAAAAGCAGTTTTAAGAGGGCAATATATATCAATAAATACCTTCATTAAGAAAAAAGAAAGTTCTCAAACAACCTAACTATACACCTCAAGAGCTAGCAAAATAAAAATAAGCTAAGCCAAAACTTAGCAGAAGGAAGGAAATATCAAAGATCATACCAGGAATAAATGAAATAGAGACTGGAAAAACAAGAGAAATGATCAAGGAAACTGAGTTGATTTTTTTGAAAAAAAAATGCACAAAATTGACAAACAATCTAGAACAAGAAAAAGTGGGAGAAGATAAATCAGATAACAAATAAAATAAAAAATGAAAAAGGAGACATCATAACTAACAACATGAAATACAAAACATTGTAAAAGTAAACAATTACATACCAACAAATTGGATAACCTAGAGAGTTGGATAAACCTACCATGACTGAATCATAAAAAAATAGACAATCTGAACAGACAAGAAGTAAAGAGATTGAATTATTAATCAAAAATCTCCCACCAAAGTCCAGGATCAAATGGATTCACAAATTCACCAAACATTTAAGAAGAATTAATACCACTTCTTCTCAGATTCCTCCCCACAATTGAAGAGGAATTACCTTTATACCAAAGTTAGGCATGAATATTATAAGAAAAGAATGTTATACTGTGCCAATATTCCTGATGAACAGAGTTGCAAAATTCTCAGCAAAATATTAACAAACCAAATTCAACTTTACATTAAAAGGATCATATACCATGGTCAAGTCAAATTTATTCCTGGGATGCAAGAATGGTTCAACATTGGGTTGCTGGGTGGTTCAGTCAGTTAAGTGTCTGTCTCTTGATTTCAGCTCAGGTCATGATCTTAGAGTCCTGAGATTGAGCCCCATGTCAGGCTCCATGCTCAGCGGGGAGTCTGCTTGAGATTTTCTCTCCCTCTCCTTCTGCCTTCCCCCCAGCCCACATGCTCTCTCTCTCAAATAAACAAATAAATCTTACAAAAAAAAAAAAAAGAATGGTTCAACATCCACAAGTCAGTAAATGTGATATGGCACATGAAATAATGAACTATAAAAATCCTTTCATCATCTCAATAGATGCAGAAAAAAAATTGACAAAATTTAACACCCTTTAATGAAAAAAAAAATGCTCAACAAATGAGGTAAAGAAGGCCATACTTACAAGCTAATAGCTTACACCTTACTTATCAATGGTTGGAAAACTGAAAACTTTTTCTCTAAGATCAGGAACAAGACAAAGGTGCCCAGTCTCACCACTTCTATTTAATGTAGTAATGGAGATCTTAGAGCAATTATGCAGGGAAAAGGAATGTAAATCATCAAATTGGAAAGAAAGAGGTAACATTGGTAACATTATTTCCTGATGACATGATCTTACATATAGAAAACCCTAAAACAAAAGCAATATAGAGCAAGAAGAGCAAAGCTGCAGGCATCACACTCCTTGATTTCAAATATATTTCAAGGCTGTACTAATCAAACAGTGTGGTACAAAGACAAACAATTCATGATTTCACTTATATGTGAAATATAAAAAGTCAAACTCAGAATAGCAGACAGTATAATGGTGGTAATCAGGGACTGGGGACTGGAAGAAGGGAGGAGATGTTGACTTTGAGTCCTAAGATAAATAACTTCTGCAGACATAATGTACAGTATGGTAAATATAATTAATAATAATGTATTTTATACTTGAAATACTTGAAATCAGGTATACTTTTATACTTAAAATTTGCTAAGAGATTAAATCTCAAATGTCCTCACACAGAAAACTGTTAACTATGTGACATGATGGATATGTTAATTACTTTGTGATAATCACTTCACAATGTGTATATATATATATATATATATATATATATATATATATATATATAAAAACATGTCTTGCACCTTGAATATGTGCAATATATACTTGTGAATCATACATCAATAAAGTGGGTGGGGAGATCAAATGCAAGAAATAAATAACTATTACAAATATGCTATATATCTAAATATAGCAATAATTATTTTAAATATGAATTGTCTACACCAATTTAATTAGAGTTGGTTAACTATCAACAAATACATATTACCTACAAGAAATCCACTTTAAATATGAAGATTCAAAGAAATTAAAAGTAAAGAGATGGAGAAATGTATAGCATGGTAACACTAATCAAAAAGTTGTAATAGCTATATTAATTTCAAAGCAGATTTCAGAACAAATAAGATTATAAGGATAAAGAGGAGCATTATATAATAATAAAGGGATCAATTCTCTAAGAGGACATAATTTTTTAATGTATATGCAACTAATAAGACAGAATCAACATATATGAGGTAAAATGTGTAGAACTGAGAAGAAAAAATGGTTGAATCACTATTATAGGAGACTTCAACATTCTTCTCTTGGTTAGTTGACCGATCTAACAGGTAAAAAATTAGTAAGGCTATAGTGGAACTGAACATCACTATCAATCAATTTGATTTAGCTTGTATTTTTAGAATACTTCAACAGTGGAAGAATATACAATATCTTCAAGCCCATGTGAATATTTACCAAGATAAGGCACATTCTGAGCCAGAAAACACACCATAACAAATTATAATAATAGAAGTCATACAAAGTATGATAAAGTACAGAGATTTAAAGTATAGAGATTGAAAAGAAATTAAACGATCTTTATTTACAGATAACAAGATTGTCTATGTAGAGAACTCCATATAATTTATTGGGAACTCTCCTAAGTATTAAGCAAGCATAGCAGAGTTGCAGGATACACGTTAATGTACAAACATCAATTATTTTCTTATAGGCCAGCAATTAATGATTGGAATTTGGAATTACAAAGAAAATCACAAAAGATGTAGGGCCACGTGTGTGGTTCATTCGGTTAAGCATCCGACTTTTGGATTCTGCTAAGGTCAGGATCTCAGCTCCAAGCTCAGCAAGGAGTCTGCTTGGGATTTTCTCTCTCTCCCTCCATCTGTCCCTCCTTCCCCCCAAAAAAATAAATAAATCTTTTAAAAAATCCCAACAATTAGCCTACTCAACATAGGAGCAATCGTGGTGCACATTTTTATATATTCTGATAATACCTAAGAGCATCTGTTGAAGTCCTAGAACTACACTGAAAGAATATCAGTAATTTCTTCTGTTCTTTACAAAATCTTCAACAAATTTTCCTGCCAGGGTCCTCCTTGTCATCATAAATTATTTCCAAAGATTATTTTTGATTATAAAAATGCCATTCTCATTAGATTTGTACTGATTATTTCATAGATACACTACTATTCTTAATTATCCATATACCTTTTCTTGAATTTGTTTTACAAGGATAGAACCATAAACAATTGATCAACTTCTAAGGCCACAGAGTGAATTTCTGTCTAGAAGTTTTCTTCAGAACTCTTGTATGGGATTTTTTAAAGCCCTTATTTTAGTCAGTCAGATTGCTAGCAAACTCACTGAAGAGAACTGTTTTCTCTCTTTCTTTTTTAAAGATTTATTTATTTGAGGAAGAGAGAGAGGTCACCCATAAGTGTGTGTGAGTGGGGTGAAGGACAGAGGGAGAGGGAGAGAGAGAATCCTCAAGCATACTCCCCACTAAGCACGGAGCTCAGAGGTGCAGGGCTCAATTCCAGGACCCTGAGATCGTGACCTGAGCCAAAACCAAGTCAGACGCTTAACCAACTTAGCCACCCAGGCACCTCCCAAGGGACTGTTTTCATTAGATTTTAAGAGCAGTACTTATAAATATGAATGAATTATATTATTTTTTTTTAAGATTTTATTTATTTATTTGATAGAGAGAGACACAGAGAGAGAGGGAACACAAGCAGGGGGAGTGGGGGAGGGAGAAGCAGGCTCCCGGCAGAGCAGAGAGCCCGATGCGGGGTTTGATCCCAGAACCCTGGGATCATGACCTGAGCCGAAGGCAGACGCTTAACGACTGAGCCACCCAGGCGCCCCTGAATGAATTATATTCTTTATGAGGCCTCCAGAATTTGTTAAATTCCTGTCTTGTGTGCAAATGACCTTTCTCATCACTGTTAAGGCTAGGATATTATAAGCCAACTACAAGGCCAGCTTTCCTGGAGGATTTGTAAGCCTTGGCTCCATCTGATTTTGATATGCAGATTTTGTATTCTGAAATTTATTGAATTTGTTGATTAGTTCTGAGTATTTTGGTGGAGTCTTCATGATTTTTTTGTATCTAAGATCATGTCACTTGCAAATTAAGATAGTGTTATTTCTTCCTTTCTAACTTGGCTATCTTTTATTTCTTTTTCTTGCCTAATTGCTTAGACTATGACTTCCAGTATTATGATGAATAGGAGCAGTGATAGTAGGGACGCTTGCCTTGTTCTTGATCTTAGAGGTAAAGATTTGGTATTTCACCATTGATTATGATGTTAGCTGTGGGCTTGTTATATATAGTCTTTATTATGTTGAGGTATGTTTTTTCTCTTCCCACTATGTTGACAGTTTTTATCACAAATGGTTATTGAATTTGGCCAAATGTTTTTTTTTTTTAATCCATTGAGAGTATCATATGATTTTTATCTTTCATTCTTTTAATGTGGTATATCACATTTATTATTTTGGGTGTGTTGAACCATCCTTGCATTTCAGGCATAAAACCCACTTGATTGTGGTGTATGATCCTTTTAATGTATTAATGAGTTTGGTTTGTTAGTATTTTTTTTTTTTTTGGTTTCTTAGTATTTTATTGAGAATTTCTGCATTTGTATTCATCTGGAATATTGACCTGTAGTTTTCTGACTTTGTTATCTTTGTTTTCTGTTTGTATCATTTAAGAGCTTTTTCCACACATCTAACAGAACAAAACAATGGATAAATGGTATTTGTTATTTAGTTTATGCAGTTGGAACCTAATGACCATTAGATTTAGCTGGATTGATGCATAATGAATTATTGGAAAATGAAGTAAGGAAAATACCTTACTTAAGCTTTAGTAATGCTATTAGTACTTATTGAATTATGTTTAATATTTTCTAGAAGCAAATTTATTTTTGTGACAGAATGAATGAGTTTTACCACACAGAAGTCCCCACAGAATGAAAATTTATAATCACTTTAAGCAGAACTAAAATGGAAGATCTAAAAATAGCTTTCATCTTTACTTTGAGTTACAGCATTATTACAACATTAATATTCAGTCACTATACTTTCTTTGGCCTCTTATTTGAAAAGAAAAAAACCCTCAAAACTCAAAACAGCAATATTTTAAGCAATATTAAGTGAAGAATGGCCCTATGATATAGAGGAAATATTTCACCTTTTAATTAAGAACTAACACTTAATGTACAACTTAATCAAAATAAGTGACCCCCCAAACCCTTTCCATAATATTTTCTCTTGAATATAGGTTCTGAGTACCTTTTTTGAAATGTGGACTGTTTTTTTCTTTTCAAAATAACAAATATGACAGTGAATTTTTTCAAGATTTATAGCACCTAGTATCTTTAAGAGTACACATAAATGGCTACCACGAGAAATGTGTTTTCAGAAGGATTGTTTAGCTAATTGACAGGTAATAAATCTTGAAAAAGGAGACTAATTAAACAGTTCTGTGTCATAAATATGCTCCCATTGTTTTGAAGAGCAGCATGTTACTGCTACTACTATAATTCATCACAAAATAAGTCAGGAAAATTAAATTATTATAGTTAGTGTGGGGTAGTGCTGAAATACTTGCTACCTAGAACATAAAAATTAAAGTGTTTTCATTATGCAGAACTTCAGACATTTTGGAGAGAACAACCCCATAGTGAGCAAAATATTTTTAAAATCTCTTTGTGCCTCTGAACTTATACATTCAAACATTTGTAATACTATAAGTGTTTTAAAAATTGGTTGTTTTAAAACTTTATTGTAACAATGCAGTATATAATACATAGAACATACAAAATATGTGTAAATTGACTTTCTGTTATTGGTAAGGCTTCTGGTCAACTGTAGGCCATTGGTAGTTCAGTTTTTTGGGAGTCAAAATTATATCTGGATTTTTGACTGCATGGGCATTTGGCTCCCCTAATCCTTGCATTATTCAAGGGCTAACTGTAGTTATACTTTGAGTCACTTTGTGTTCTGGGCAACAAAACCTCAAAATAGCATTTAATTTTGAAGATCTTTCTGAAGTTGAGGGTTACCAATAGTATCTGTATGTTTAGAGAGTTTTAATTTAATTACTTTCAACTGTATTTGAAGATAAGAAATAATGTTAATCAAGTTAAGGGGAAGTGATCTTTGGAGATTTACTTTAATAAACATATAAAAAAATCCATAACAAGCATTCCAAATGTAAATTGCTATTTCCATAGTATTTAAGGGTGAAATACAAGTAGTTTATATGCTGACATAATTTACATGGCAGCTTATACTTTTCATAGCTTTACATATAATCATAGCTTAAAGAAAATTTGTTGTTTTATCCATATTGCCTCATGTGTTATCCTTATTAGGTAGGCCTATTTTTTTTTAAATTTTCATTGTATAAGGAAGGAAACCATTTGTGAAGAGGTAAAATAATTCGCCAAAATTCACATAAGACAGAATATTGAAACTGGGTGTATCTAGTTTAGTACTCTGCTATAGAAAGCGTGGTCCATACACTGGAAGCTTTGGCATAATCTTGTTGGAAATGCAAGTCCATACTTCAGATCTATTGATTCATAATTTGCATTTTAACAAGGTGTCCATGCGATTCTTTTGCATATTAAAGCTTGAGAAGTACTGGTTAAATATCTTGTCATTTTTGTTCTAAAATGTAGATTTTATTATTATTCAGGTATGGTGAGGCCAACAGATCTTGAGACCATTTCCTTTTGATAGTTTGTTACTCATAGTTCCAAAGAGGAGGCGACATACCTGCCATAGAAGGGACCACACAGGGAAGCACCAGGGTCAGTCAGGAGGCACAGGGAATGAGGGGAAAATGTGGGCAAGAACCATTATTGCTGTTTCCCTGGGAAAAGCAAGGAAGGAAGGATAAGCAGGGTTAGGATTGGCTAATTTAAGTAATGTCACTGGGCTCCCAGTACAGAGGTGTCTCTAGTTGTCTGGTACCTGGCCCTGGGGGGAATAGAGCAGAATAGTGGTTTAGAATATAAGAACACTATAAAGGAGTTTTGGGTATGAGCTCAGAATTTTGAAATATTTTGAAATATTTTGAAATATGAAAGCCATGTTCCAAGGCAAGTCTTTTACTATTTCTAGGAATTAATTTAGCCCTGGGAGGGACAGTCTTTCTAGGGTCAGCCAGGCCCCAAGATGTGAAAGCATCAGAAAAACAGAAAATAAAAAGGGATGATTAATACATTATCACATAGAATAAGACCCTATCATAATGTAATAAGCAGATTCCACAAAGCTTCATTATGAAAAATACGGAGATGCAGTTATTGCAAGGTTAATAAAAAGACTGAGTGAGCCTGTACAACCATCCCTTGGAATTTCCAGGGGTCTGGCTGGGCAGATTAAATCCATTCAGATTATAGCTACCACTGTGGGCATTGCCTGGAGGTAGCTCTCCACTCTGGTTTATTTCTTTATGCATGGAAATTCTTCTAATTCCAGTGACTGCCAGGGACTTCCAGGGGCCCAGCAGCAATTCCAATATTAACCCCATGAATTGGCATCCGTTTCATTGGCTCAATACTGGAATTTGGGCATAGAAAATACTGAAGGCAGAGAACTTGCCCTCACCTACCTGCTTTTTCCCCTTGCTTCAAGCCTACCAGTCCTCACCAGAAGATAAAAACTAAGAAGTTTTTGGGTCATCCCTATTTGAGGATGTGGGAGAAGAATAGAATGCAAGTGCCAATCATGTTACATCAGAATTAATGAGAATGGGGGAAACTATAGAGTCACATGGCATCCGCTAAAGACAAATAGCCATGTTATCCAGTTTTTGAATACCTACTATTATGCTGGGTACTACACTGATGTTAATCCATTTAGTCTTAACATACAATTATGAAAATTGAGGCTGGAAGAGATTTAGTAATTTGACCAAAATTATTACATGTTGAAGAGTGTATTAACTATCATGTCCATCTGACTTAAAAGCTCATGCATTTCCTGTAGGCCCATCTTTAGTGTCACAAAGTGGATGACAATGCTTAAACAGTATGTAGTATAAGAACTTTTCTATCCTTATTAAGGAAAATGCTGATCTCTCTGTTCATGGATTCATTATGTTAGCATCAATAAGAGATAGAATAATTTTCCTGATTCCTCTGAAATGGCTAGGGTTTAACTTTTTTTAGATCAGTTTACTTTACTTTTGTCATATTCAAAACTAAATTATCAAATTTGGAATGTTTCTAGGACTGCCTTTGCTTGGCTTATCTAGGTTGATAAATCATGATATAATTTAGAAATAACATTTAACTCAGGACGAAAGGAATTTCTTGGAGATGTGTAAATATGGGAGAGAGGAGTTTTTGTGTACTGGTAAAGTAATACTTTAAATTTTTATCACTTTTACTGAGATATAAATTACATATAATAAAATTAAACAATTATATATATATGATTTAATAATTTTGACAAATACTGTCATGTATGTTTGTCATATATATGTTTGCTAGGCATAGTGGCTTAAGCTAACATTTATCTTCTAGTATAAAACAGAATCATATATTTTCTATGTAGGTAATTGTAATCAAGATTTTTGTATTACTTAAAACTTACACATTTCCTGTACTTCTAGCATATTTGTTACTCATAAACTCTTAGAACAACTCAGTGCCATACCAATTTAAATTTTTCATGAAAGGGTTATTTGTGTGGCAGATAAAATGCATTACTATGGAAAAAAAAGTAATAGATTGCAACCACATTTAATAAGTTTTCAAAAAAAATATAAAATGTTAATGTAAAGTATGAGTATCTTAGTAAAGCAACATTTAGATATAACACATTAAGTTGTTCTCAAATTTTAACTTCCATCTTAATTACCTTAGAGGCTTATCAGATTGGTGGGTCTTATCCCCATAGTTTTTCATTCAGCAATTTCCAGATAAGGTTGATATTGCTGGTCATGGGATCATATCTTGAAAGCCAGTTCATTTTTCTTTTTTCTTTTTTTTTTAAAGATTTTATTTATTTATTTGAGAGAGAGAGTGAGCAAGAGAGAGAGCATGAGCCAGGAGAGGGGCAGAGAAGCAGACTCCCCACTGAACAGGGAGCCCATTGTGGGACTCGATCCCAAGACTCTGGGATCATGACCTGAGCCAAAGGCAGACACTTAATAAACTGGGCCACCCAGGTGCCCTAGATATTTTTCTTTTTGAGCCATTTAGCAATGTGTCAAAAATGTATTTCTGATGTTTATTATATAAAAAAAATTTGTTAGTATGCTTTCTATCATTTAAAAAAGCTAGAATAAGTAATAAATTACTTGTTTAAAATAGTGACAGGAAATAGGTGAATATAATTTTGTAAAAGAAAAAAACACAAAGCTTAAAATAGGTGATTATAGTTTGTAAAGGGAAAAACAACAACAACAACAACAACAACAACAACACAAAGCTCCAAAACAGTCTGTATAGTATTTCAGGATAATCATTCCATTAAAATAATTTCTCAATAAAAAAAGTTTTAGTTCCATGTTTTAGGTCCCTGGGTAGTTGAGTCAGTTAAGTGTCTGCCTTCTGCTCAGGTCACGAACCCAGGACCCTGGATCTAGCCTCACATTGCATCAGGCTCCCTGCTCAGCGGGGGAATCTGCTTCTCCCTCTACCGCTCCCCCTGCTTGTGCGTGCTTGCTCTCTCTCTCTCACAAATAAATAAATAAAAACTTCAAAAAATGTTTTAATTCCAGAAACACAAATAGTAACATCTACAGGCAATTCAGAATATTATTTGACTATTCATTATTTATATAACTCTTTTAAAGCAAACTGTTCTCTTCCTTTAAGAAGTCCTAAGGATATATATTTTATTTACTTTGATTCTACTCTCCCTGTCTCAGAACATTCACATTTATACATATTAATTTTTTTCTGTAAATTTTATGAAAAATGTTATCTTGTATCTCATTATATAATTTTTGAACTTTTAGCTTTTTTTTTTTTTTAAGATTTTATTTATTTTTTTGACAGAGAGAGACATAGCGAGAGCAGGAACACAAGCAGGGGGAGTGGGAGAGGGAGAAGCAGGCTTCCTGCAGAGCAGGGAGCCCAATGTGGGACTCGATCCCAGGACCCTGGGATCATGACCTGAGCTGAAGGCAGACGCTTAACGACTGAGCCACCCAGGCACCCAACTTTTAGCTTTCTTTAGAAGATTATATACTAGAATAATTGGCATAGAACCTCATGTCTTTCATTTTATTCAGGTATGCTTGAAATAGATGTCTTTAAATAGATAATTGAAGAAGAAATTAATTTTCCTTTTGGGGGTATTTTTCATAACCAGAAATTAATAAAAGCTAGGGTCCAATTTTAATTACATGGAAATTATTTGGAATGAAATCTATACAGTGATGCCCAAAGCATTGCTATAAAGGAGCGACTTCCTCATTTAAGAACCTGGCATTATCTTTCATTTCCTATGAGATCAAACTCTGCATTCCAGTCATACTACACTCCTCTTCTTGGAAGCTAGCCTACTGTACTTTCCGCTGTTCAGCAACCTTCTAGACGTGATGGTTTATAAATTCAAATGAATCACCCTTTATCTCTGCAGAACTTGAAGTGTATATCTGCTTTCCTCTCACACATCAAATGTTTGCTTTTCCCCCTCTTCACTTAAAAGTAATTTATTCGTTACTGAAGGATTATTTCCAGGTCCAAAGGCTCCAGGAAGCCTGGCTTTATAATTCCCAACAACATGTTTCTCATCTTGCTAACTTTTCATAGAGATTATTTTATTTAAAATATATTTGGAATCTGGTTATATTGAATATTACAGGTCTTTTATTTGCTTCAAAAATCTTTATTACTACATATGCATATATATTACTGTCAACAAGAGTATTAATTTCTCCAAGTCAAGTATTTTGTGATATGCAGTGTTTGTGTCTTCTGTAGTTCTTAGCAGTTGCCAAAGATAGGAGTCATCCAAAAAACTCAAATTGACTTAGGAATTAGCCTGCTCATGTAAAATGACAGAGGAACTAGAATCATTTGGCTGGGGAAAAATACAATTCTTTAAAATTAAAGTACTCCTTTGTGTGTTAAAAGGGAATAAAAGAAAATAGACTTAATCAGTGATATGAAACATGAGTGATAGGACAAAGAGGATTGGATCTTTGGAAGTCAGAGTTTTTAAAGAGCTTGTAGAAGCTCCTTTGTCAGTTTCTAAAAGTAGGGGATATGTCACCTCCTGAAATTAATTCCAGGTAGTTCTTTCGGAGGGGAGGAGTATTTATTAGTGCTCTCTCAAGGTCTGTCCTTTCCTACAGTTATATGCTTTAAACCAATTGCAGAATTGCTATTATCTTTGTAAAAAAAAATTGAAGGGAGCTGAATATAAAATGGTCAAGATAACTTTCTGTGTATTACATTTTATCTCTAAGATTACTATGCAGTGTGTTTTTAGCATCAAGTGCATGATTTGCATAATAACACAAAGAAGGCTGGCAGCCCAGCTTGTCGGTTCCTGTGACATCAGTCTACTTTTTATTTTATAATACATAATTAACTTAAAATTATTAATTAAAAAGTAATTATTGCTAGTGATAGATGAATTTTTAATAATGAAGACTATTTTCTGTTTGGCTACAACAAAGGGAACACCAGAATTAGAGTTATCTTGCAGAGTTTTCAGAGATTTAATGACTACTTTTTGCCCTGAAACTGTCCAGTGGTTTCTCAACTGAATATTATGACACATGATATTTGGTCAAAATTACTCAGCATTCTTTTCTGCAAAAATTGTTGATGCTATATTTTGGGGCAAGGAAAAATGACAGGTAAATAAATAAATACACACACAATATGATCCCATTCACATGAACATATTTGGAGGACTTGTTGCCAATTTATTATTTATGGTTAATTGAATCTAAAATGGTTATCATGGCAAAACATGCTGTACTTAGTTTATAGTTAGGGACACATTTGTATGCCACACTGGTATTCTTTCCTGGGTGGAGTTTGGATGTTGTTTGGTATCACATAGGTAGCATGATATACTGTATGATTTAGACAAAAAGTACTCTGTAAGATAATTGCTTTCAGATCTGATAGCTCCTAGCAGTGTTAACTGTTTGAAATCAAATTTATTAGAGTTTTGCTAGTAAAAATCCATCTGCTTTCAGTAATCTGAATACTTATAATAAACTATGCATTAGTAGTTGGAATAAATATATATTGTTCATTTGACAAATAAGACTGCTAATGGTAGGTAGCAAGGTATCTGGGATAAAATCAGAAAGAAAGCATTGATCAATACTTGATGGCAATGCCTAAAAGTAGCTGGAAAATTTGAAGAGAAATTAAAGAAAAAACTTTGAGTTGCTGAGTATAGGGGTGGTATTAGAGGGTTGTGGTTGAAATGCAATCATGTGTAAGGAAAAGTGAGAGGTGAGACCATAAATGGTAATCCCCCCCACACTATTTTGGAGGATAAAATGTTCTACTGAATAGCTTATTCAGTTGAATGGTGAAGGAGAATAGGAGTTCCTGGCTAGTCTAGACCATTTTTTTTTTTCTGGGAAAATGCCCCATCCACAGTGATTACTGAAGGGCCAGTCTGGCTTTATACCACATGACCTTTTTTTTGGTCACATGTGGTTGGATCAGTGTGGACACCTGAATCAATGTCAGTCCAGTTTTTTTTTTTTTTTTTAAAGACTTATTTATTTATGGGGCACCTGGGTGGCTCAGTCAGTTAAGCATCTGCCTTCGGGTCAGGTCATGATCTCAGGGTCCTGGGATCGAGTCCCATGTCAGGCTCCCTGCTCAGCAGAAGCCTTGCCTCTCTCTGCCCCTCTGCCTGCTGCCCTGCCTACTTGTGAGCATACTCTCTCTGTCAAATAAATAAAATGTGTTTTTAAAAAAAGACTTAATTTATTTATTTTACAGAGAGAGAGATAGAGTGAGGGGAGGGGCAGAAGGAGAGGACAGAGAATCCTCAAGCCGACTCCCCGCTGAGCACAGAGGCTGCCAGGGGGCTGGACCCCAGGACCCTGAGATCATGACCTGAGCCAAAATCAAGAGCCCACTCCTCAGCTGAGCCACCCAGGTGCCTCAAGGACAGTTCAGTTTTATGCAGGTAAGCAGGAACAATCTGATTCCATCTCAGAAAATTATATTAAGACACAGTGTAAGTGGGAGCCCATGAATGGAACTTGAAATAAGGAAGGTGTCAACCCACTCACCCATTCTGGATATTGAAATTGCAGTTTTGAGAACCCAGATCTTCACTCTACACATAAAAAAAGCAATACTATTTCTATTTGATATACACAATATGAACAACCATATGTCAGCTTGATATGAAAAGCAAAATTTTCTGAGGAAAGATAACATTTCAGTGCATTTTTTTATATTTAGTTATGTAAGTATGTATATATATGCATATATATGCCTATAGATATACATTTTTATAAACTGTAAAGTATTGATAGTAAATTCTGTTTTAAAAATCTTTAGATATATATTGTATATATATATATATTACTCAGATTATGTAACAAATTGAACCTCAAATATCAAATCATATCAAATATGACTTTAATTCATTAAATTTTTTTCTTTTTCTCAAGAAATTTGATGCATTTTAGTGAGGAATTAGATCCATAGTCCCTCACTGACCCGGCTAAAGTTCAGTGCTTCGTATCTGAACCATTTGAAACATCAGTGCGGTAGGCGGGTCTTTCACTGGTTGGCCTGGAAGAGATTCAGGACATTCATTGGTCAGATTAGTTACATGGGCCCAACTAACTATCAAATGTCTGAAAACTTGGAAGTTTTTGTTTGCTTGTTTTGTTTTGTTTTTTAATATGAAAGAACATGGAGGGGCACCTGGGTGGCTCAGTCGATTAAGCGTCTGCCTTTGGTTCAGGTCATGATCCCGGGGTCCTGAGCTTGAGCCCTGCGTCGGGCTCCCTGTTCAGTGGGCAGTGGGGAGTCTGCTTCTCCCTCTTCCCCTGCCCTTGCCCCTGCTCATGCTCTCTCTCTCTCAAATAAAAAATAAAATCTTTAAAAATAAAAAAGAAAGAAAAGGAAGAACATGGAATAGTTTTTGAGCTGACTGTCTCACACTATATCCCAGCTCTGGCTTCTGCGGGGTTGGAAATTTTTGTCCTAACAAGAGAGTTAAAACTTAAGCAAGCAACTCTGCAAGGGTTCCATGGGATGCTGCCAGGGCCCTTTGGAGTTCTTGAGCCTATAGAGACTTGTAGGTGAGAAGAGGGTCACAATACTGGCAAAGGCAATTGATGCTGGTTATTAAGAGAGGTCAGGCTCTTTTTACAAAATGGAGGTTATGGATACATGTGAAACTTCAGTGATTTTGTAGGTAGCTCCTGGTACTCCTTTGCCCCAATGTAATTATGAATGGGCACATGCAACTGCAACCTGAGAAATTTGCAATAATGAAATGTCCCTAGAGATGAAGGTTTTGTTTACCATCAGGTAAGCTACCAAAACCTATCCAGGTGATAGCTGAGGGGCAGAGGGGGAAAAATTATTCTAACACTTGATAAATGATAAGGAAGACTTTCTTCAGGTCTGTTGCAACAGGGGAGAGAGATTAATTGCAACTCCAAATATAGCAAAGACAGCTGGGGATTTATAGCCAAGGAAGAGAATAAGGAAGGTCAATAGGTGGAATATTACTACAGGAGATATCAAAGGTAGGGTGATTTTTGCTAAAGCAACAACAGGGTTCTTGCTGAAAGCAGGTCAGGGACTTATACATCAAAGGTAACAGATGAGGAACTTGATCAGATATCAAGGGTGATAGATACCAAGGGTGCCTTCGCAGGATTCTTGACTAAAGCTATACTTGACAAGGATAGAAACAGAAGCCCACGTTTGATGCTTCGTTAGGAAGAGTTTTCAGAGCTTAACTAAGTCTGCTCAAGGAGAGAGACTTTTTCAATGGATAGTGGAGCAGGGAGAGGACAAACATCAATTGTAGTTTTGAAATACACCATAGTGATAGGGGAGATGTAGTCAATCTCACTAACCTCCCTCTTCTGATATTCCTTTTAGGAAGCGAGGCCAATGAGATCATTCCCATACATGTGTGGATAACCTGTGTAGTACCCTGGATGGGCTCTGGCAGTTAGGAAAATGTGCCCTTTAGATCTTTTAATACATGGAGTGCCAATGTCTGATGACCTGAGGTGCTCTCCTCTGAAATGCATCACTGCATTTCTGCTTCTTTAATGTTTCCCATGGGCTGCTACAAGTGAGTGACTGAGTGTAACAGGGAAAACTAAGGCAGCCCTATTCCTGGGAGAGGCAGGATTGCTCCGATGGGCAATTTTGGTTCGGTAACTTCTGGTCAGTCTTTTTTTTTTTTTTTTTTTAAAGATTTTTATTTATTTATTTGAGACAGAGAGAATGAGAGAGAGAGAGAGCACATGAGAGGGGGGAGGATCAGAGGCAGAAGCAGGCAGGGAGCCCGATGCGGGACTCGATCCAGGGACTCCAGGATCATGACCTGAGCCGAAGGCAGTCGCTTAACCAACTGAGCCACCCAGGCGCCCACTTCTGGTCAGTCTTGTTGGACTTTTTTAGACTGCAGTGTGATTTAAGATTCTTCCACCCAATCTTTCTCCTTTCCCTCTTCTTCACAATGGTCAGAACTACATTGTGGTCTGATGTCTGATGTCTCCACAAACTTCTGACGGCTTCTGCCTCATTTTTCTCCCAAGCATTTCCCCTGACAAAATGCTTGTGTAACAGATCTCATCCTGGTATCATTAGAATGTGATATAGAAACCAGTGAAATTGTAGAAGGCTATTTTGTGACCTAGTATCTTTCTGAAATTCTTTGAGTCCTAGTAAGGTTTTCAAACTGACTTTTAGGCTAGTTTTTTTTTTTTTTTTTTTTTATTGTAAACCAGCAAAGGAGCCAATATATGTTTACAGGCTTTCATGGAGCAAAATCAAGACATCACTATGAACAAACACGAGCACAGACAGAAAAAAAAGTTTCTGGAAAGGATTCCGTATTTGCACAGATGATAAAATTGATGCTTAAAATTAGTTTTCCCTAAATTGTTAAGTGGTAGGTGAACCCAAACTGATACTTGGGTTGAACATGGCATATATTAAATATTACATCAGGTAGACACAGGTAAATACCAGCATAAATAATTACATAAGGTGTTCTCCGGAATTTGGATATTACTATGGATTCCAGATGTAGACAAGGTAGTCTAAATCGTTGTAGGTAAGAAAGCAGGAATGAAAGATTGCCAACTGGAGCTGAAGAAGCACTGAGAAGTCAAAACCCACAAAACTAATAAGGGAGACTCTCCTTTTTCACAGCCATGACCTATTTCTAATTATAGTTTTTCTTTTTATAATACTTACTTTTCTTTTAAATGGCGCCCTTTATATTTAACCACATGTTCAAATATTATCTATTTCCAAGCCTTGCATCTATTGGAAATTTAGTTCTGATTATTTTACTATATTTAAAACTAATCTATATGATGAAAGTGCTCCATATTTCACATGTCACATAATATACAAATTAGAAGTCCAATGCTATTTACATGGCATCCAGTCTAGTTTCAGTTTTGTTGATCAGGAAAAATATTGAATACTTGAGAAATTTGAGAAATGGTAGAATACATCTAATGTCTAGTAGACTATGATACATTATCTTTTTGAAATGAATAGAAATGATTCTTAAACTCTGTCTTAAAATTTATTTTAATTTTTTTCAGTGTATGAAGCCTACTTGCAGCTTTTATTTATTTTATTCTTTTCTTTTCTTTTCTTTATTTTAATTCCAGTGTATACCGTATGATTTACTTGCAGCTTTTTTTTTTTTTTTTTTTTTTTGCGGCTTTTAAAGGTAACACTATGAATGCGAAGTCAGTGTTTATGAAGCTGTATGCCTAGTAATTACTGGTAGTGTTTTGGAGGAAAAATTATATAAGTTTGACAATTTTTTTATTTTTAAAACTATTTATTGAAATATAGTATGCATGTAGAGAAACATAAGTAAGTATAATGTTTAATGGATGTCATTACAAATTGAAGACACCTGACCGTCAGCACCCAGGTGAAGAAACAGAACACTACTGGCAATCTCATCTCCCTTCCAATCACTGTTCACACCAAGGATAAAACAAAATGGGCATCCCAAATCCATAAATTATTTTCACCTGTTTTGTACTTTATTATAAAATGGGATCAAAGAAGAGGGGAGGAGCAGGAGATAGCAGCTATAAAAATGCTCTTTGAACTAAAAAGTCATTCTAGCAAGATTGAAGAATACAGAGTCAGTAGAATTAACTGTTTTTATATACTGTCATGAACAGTAGGAAACTGAAATTAAAACTCATACTTTGTAAAGACTAAATTTTATTGTATGTGATTATACCTCAATGAACTTGAAATAGAAATAAAAACTGTAAATTCTCAGTTAATTGGCTTTGAAGTTAAACAGATTCTGCCTCTGTTATTTATTGGAAATTTTAATATAATGTTTTATAAATTTAATTTCCTTAACTGAAAATAGGGTTTAACAAACTATTACTTGTGACTGTCTCATAAATATGCTGGGATAAATATACATTGGCTGTTTGTGGGCACATCACATACATGAAATAAATATTGTCTTTTATATTTTATATAGATATTTTGCATGGCTCTCTATAGTGGCTTTAAAGTTTCTTAATCAGAAATGTATCTCATTCAGTTTCCTTGGCTATAACATAAAGTGTGAATCTTATTATAATGCAGTGAGGGGAAGACCAAACTGCCCTAACCTCAACTGCACATTCTTGAGAATCAGTCTTGGGAAAACATAGACCTAACAGTTATAGTTTATCCCCAGTTGAGCACTTATCTAGAATAGGAAAATCACACAAGGCTTCACCTCTCATTCGGACTTCATTAGATCTCTTTTTCCTATTCTAAGGAGTGAGATATCTGTATGTCATTGTTGTCTTCAGCTGCTTGATTCTTTTATTAAATTTAAATTTAATGCAACTAAATATTTCAGTTGCTAAATCTATCTCAGTTTAACAAAATTGAAAGGAACTTTAAGCAATATATTTTTTAACCTTTTCCCAAAAGATAGTTTGAATTATATCAACATAATACAGTGTTCATTAAACATGGTTTGTAAAGTTTTCTTGCAGTATATATACTGAATCATAGCTAATAGTAGTAGAAAAAAAATGGATAACTCATGAAATTTGCTTTCTTGGCCTTTTATTGCTAAAGTTTTTAGAAACAGATTCTGCCTTATTACTGGCCAGGAGTCAGTGGCTAATATTTGTAAATTTTTTGTATATTTGAATTCTCCCCAAATTATCTCACTCCCAGACATTTGGTTTATCACCTGCAAAAATACATTCGTCAGCAGTCTTTGTAAAAGTCTTATTTGTGTAAACTGTAATTACAGAACACGTATAATAATTTTAAAAAAATTCCTGCTATTAACAAATTGTTAATACTATTTTCATGAATATTTGTTATCGCAAAGATTAAAAGATTCCCATCATAAGGGGTTTCAGACATAACATACACACTTTAGAGAATGTAGGATGTTTAGAAATTTTGGTTCTAAGTAACATTAAAAAATTTTCCTAACTGGAAGTGTGCTTCATATCATTAGGCAAAAATAATCTAATCCTTTCTTTTTAAACTGGTAATACATTTGATAGTTAATACTGTATACTGTTATAATTAATTTATAACTTTAAAAATATTAGACCCTTCTGGGAAATTTTGAGATACTTTACAATTATTAATTAAGATTTGGTTCTGCTTGAATTAAATTCCACTGGTGTGTTGAAAATAAAATTTAAAAAGAGAATAAACTTTTACTTAAAAAATTTGATTATGCTAATATGGGTAAGTAGTAGTAATGAAAGTTTTGGTATACTTGTAATTAGATTTTAATCATATGGATTCATTTTACTTGCTCTCCAAATAAATCCTCTAATGGCATGTTTTCTCCTTAGAGTGTAGTCTTTGTATTAAACTTTCTTCAAGATGAATAAATCTCATAATTAAGTGAATTTAATAATCAGCTCTGATTGAATACATTAAAATGAATGTACTTTTAATACTTAGGTAATTAAGATATGTACATTTCCTGCATTGGTACGAAGAACAGATCTGCTTTTACATACTACAGAACAAACAGTATAGTGGCACATTCATTTCTTGGATCTCAGAGAAATTAGGGGAAGGTCTACCTTTTTATTCTTCACCAATATGTCCATAAATATGTACTACCTATGATTCTGAATCATGAACAAAAATAAATTCTCATTCCAAAAGAGTCAATAATGGGAATTTTCTCTAATAAATGAGGGTAAATACCCTGGATATTTTCTAGTCTTGAACTTTTTTATGCAGACATTTAAAATTTTCTAACTAAATCTTTTCTATATCTAGTTTATAGTGCTGAATGGTATGGATTATTTATATAGGTGCTTAGGGAATTAAGTGGGAAATCAAAATGAATTTCATTGTGTTTGATTCAATTTGTTAATAAATATTGCATTTCATTTGCAGAATACAAAGTGACAAAATATACATTTAAATATCACCTACCTATATCTGTCTATTTTTCTATTTGTCATCATCATCTGTCCATTCTTTTATCTGTCCATTCATTCATCTTCTATTTTGTGTAAATTCTGAGGGAGAAAGTCTTACAGTGCATATCAATCTTGGTCTAGACAGGAAAGAGAAAACATGCAGTACTTTATTTATTTATTTATTTATTTTTAAAAGATTATTTATTTATTTATTTGACAGAGACATAGCGAGAGCAGGAACACAAGCAGGGGGAGTGGGAGAGGGAGAAGCAGGCTTCCTGCTGAGCAGGGAGCCCGATGTGGGACTCAATCCCAGGACCCTGGGATCATGACCTGAGCCAAAGGCAGATGCTTAACGACTGAGCCACCCAGGCGCCCAACATGCAGTACTTTAAACAGAGAAACACTAAAGGGTTATTAAGCTTTGATAGGAGAGTAACAATTAAAATGGAAAGAGAACTCTGAAAAATACCCTGGGGATTAAGAGTACACCTACTTTGGTCAGCACTGAGAAATAGTATAGAATTGTTGAATCATTATATTGTACACCTGAAACTAATTATACTTCCGTTAAAAAATAAAAATAACAGATACCTTAAGGCTGAAGGAGGGGACCTGGGAATGGACAAGAGGGGGATTTCAAACCTTCTTAAAGAAGAAGTACAGAGAAGATTACTGGGTAGTTCAGTAGTTCTACTCCATAGTCATCAGGCAAGGCTGGAACAATCCCCTGTGGCATATATCAAAGGAGGCTGGCAAGCAGGCATTTGAAGGGAGTCAGGTCACTGTTACAAGTACTGCCAGAACTAAGAGCTGGAAAAGCATCCCTAGGCAGGAAGCTAGTGTCCTGTGTGTGGTTTGGGCTGGCTGATGGGCAGGACAAATGTTGGGTGGCTGGCTCTCCTTGGAATGTTTCAGTGATTAAAATAGATGATTACATGGTTTTGTAATATCTTCTGAGAAGTTATATTCTTCAAAGGAATGTGTATTTCTAAACCATATAAACCTAATGGCAGTTCTTATTTGTGTCTAAAAATAGACTGATGGTGGCTGTAGTTATCTGGATTGAAAACATGAAATTGTCTTTGAAGTCACCTCATAAATAACAAATATGGCTCAGATATTGTCTTAACTAAGTTAATATGAATATGTAAATTGTTGTTACAGTTGAGAAACATTCTTTTACTCAATAAACTTAAGATAGGTTCTTTTGAACCCTCTTTTAACCTGTCTTGTCCTTGGGCCTTTGGCCTGCCTAGTTCATTTGGGTGACAACAATTCTGCTAAGTCAGTTTAAAAAGAATCCTTTACCAAAAAAAAAAAAAAAAAAAAAAAAAAAAAAAAGTAAATAATAGTATATAGTGGTGGCAAAAGTTATACAGGTGAAATATGGTATATAAATGCCTGAAGTATTAACACACTAGATAAAAATTGTAATTATGAGCCTACTAGTAAAATCCAAAATCCTTTGTAGGCCACAAAGTGGCTTTCATAATCCAGTGCACCCTTCCTATTGTGAGTTCACCCATGATTCCCCAATACCCACTCAATATTCAAGCCACAGAACTTCTTTCTTATTGAACGTGGTATGTAGCTTTATGCATTCCTGTCTTTGTTATTGCTGTTTCCTCTGTCTGGCCTGGCTGTGTGGCAGATCCAGTGGATTGCTTCTTTCCATATCTATTTCAACATGTTGTTGAAGGAGGTGATTGAGAGGATGTAACTTCCAGTTGACATGCAAGCTATACCCAAGCAATCAGAGGCTCCTCCTCTGTCCTTGGATGTATGCTCTGCCTACTGTTCCCACAGTGGAAACTGCTTTCAAGGACATAGTCTTGAGAGAGCAATGTGTTGTTGAGACCATCTGGACAGTGTACGTGACTGAACCTTTAGAAGGCCTCTATATAAACTTTAAAGATTTTGGCGGATGGATGTGGAGATCTATTTGTCTTAAGGCTACCTGAGACAAGCCTTGTTTGTAAATTCCTTTGCTTTCTAAATTGCCACCTGCCACAAAAAAAAAAAAAAAAAAAAGGAAAGAAAGAAAAGACAGAATCCTTTACGCTGAATATCTGATCAAATTCCTGATCATTACCCTTGAAACCTCATCATCCTGGCCTGCCTTCAGCAAGAGTTTTGTTAAGTTGGTTTAACAAGAATCTCCCTATCCTTGATGTTCCTTCTTAGTAATTTTCTACCTGTTGACCTCACATTCTGTACCTTGGCTGTAAATCCCTACTTTTCCTTGTTGTATTAGTCATTGAGCCTGTTCTTTCTCACACAATGTAATATTCTTGACACCCGTCACGATAGGCCTGAATAGGTCTTCTTTACCAATACTAACAAGTGTCAGAATAATTTTTTCTTCAACACAGTTGAGATGTTTTTACTGAATTAACAAAATAGTCATTTCAATTAATCTTCAATATTCACCTTATGGTAAGATATTGATTTGAAATATGCTATCCATATTCAGTTAAAGTTAATAAACTTCAAGATCATTGGGTAAACTGGGGATATAATTATATTTCATCTCCATCAGCAATTTGGTATTTATTCAAAAGCTCATAATTTTCTGTAATTAATAATATGCAGATGAGTAGTTGGCAGTAATTTAGTTAAGCTGTACAAAAAAAATCTATGTTGAATGGGTTGTTTTATTCATTGTTTATAGTAAGATCACCTTACAAGTCTGGGATTTTAGTTACTATTAGATTAATGTCATTACATGATCTAATAGCAATGTCGTAAGTTACTTTAGAATGTTGAATGACATGGGCATGACTGCATTTGAGGCATATTATCATTACGTGGGTATTTATGTGTGCCCTTTTTAATTAATTTTAATAATGTTTTTATTTTAGTTTTAGAGCTATAAAAAAGTAGTAAAGATACTACACAGAGATCCCATATGCCCCTCACTGAGTTTCCCTTAATTTTTCTTGTATTAATATAGTAAAATTGTCACAATTCATGAATCATGTATCAGTATATATTATTATTAACTAAAGTCTATATTTTTTTTCAGATTTCCTTTTATTTTACCTGATTTTTTTGCTGTTTCATAACCTCTTCCAGAATACTGTATTATGTTAATTCATCATGCTTCCTTAGTTTCTCTTGGTTGGAATAGTTTCTCAGGCTTTCTTGTTTTTGGTAACTTTGAGAGTTTTTAGGAGTGCTGATCAGGTATTTTGTAGATTGTTCCTTAGTTGAGATTGATTTGATGTTTTCCTCAGACTGATATTTTAGGGTTTGAAGACAACAGAATTAAAGTGACATTCTCACCATATTGTTTCAAATTTACCTATTATCTATATAACATCACTTTTAGTGTTCATCTTCAGTACTTGACTGAAGTAGTGTTTATCAGATTTCTTTACTGTGAAGTTCCCCCCCTCAACATTCCAAGCCCTACTCTTTGGAAGGAAGTTGGTGTACACAACCTACATTTAAGGAGGGAAGACTCAGGCTCCACCCTCTTCAGGGTAGAATATCTGCATACAGTAGTTAGAATTCATTTGCATGATAAATTTGGCTCTTCTTTCTCCCTCTCTCTGTCTCTATGCCTGTTTCTTTCTTTCTTTGTTCATCAATATGGATTCATAGATACTTATTTTATACTTTGGATTATAATATCATATACTTAATTTTTCTTCATATTGTTTCAGCTTTAGCCATTGGGAGTCTTTCAGTTGACTCCTCTGTGTCTTTAACATAACCACATCATTATGCTTTTTTTTTTTTTTTAGTTACACTTTTACTTTCTAGCATTATAAGATGTTCTAGACTTATCTTGTGTACTTCCTACCCCAGTCCTAGAATCAGTCATTTCACCAAGGACTCCTGGTTTCACTTATGGAGAATGGTATTAAAACCAGGACCCGATGGGATCGAGCCCCTGCTCAGCAGGAAGCCTGCTTCTCCCTCTCCCACTCCCCCTGCTTGTGTTCCCTCTCTCGCTGTCTCTCTCTCTCTCTCTGTTGAAAAATAAATAAAATCTTTAAAAAAAAAAAAAGAAACCAGGACCCGAGTTCTGTGTTCTTTGCTACTGGGGTAACTTTGCTTCTAGGCACTCCTACCTGACTGAGCAAGAAAAAACATGTGTATATAATAACTTCAGTATACAGACAGTCTCTGACTTATGATGGTTTGACTTACAGTTTTTCAACTTTATGATGATGCAAAAGTAATATGCTTTCAGTGGAGATGTACTTTGAATTTTGATCTGTTTTCCCAGGCTAGTGATATGGTGTACTGTACTATCTCATGATGTTGGGTGGTTCCAGCAAGCCATAGATCTCAGTCAGCCATGCCATCATGGGGGTAAACATCTGATATACTGACAACCATTCTGTATCCATACAAGCATTCTGTTTTTTCACTTTTAGTACAGTACTTAATAAATTAGATATTTAACACTTTATTATAAAATAGACTTTGTGTTAGATGGTTTTGCCCAACTGTAAACTAATATAAGTGTTCCAAGCAGGTATAAGTATTCTGAGTAGGTTTAAGTAAAGCAAGGCTAAGCTATGGTGTTCGTTAGGTTAGGTGTATTAAATGTATTTTTAACTTACAATATTTTCAACTTATGATAAATTTATCAGGATGTGACCCTATCCTAAGTCAAGAAAAATCTCTGTACACATAACTAAAAATATTTCTCTTGATACTCATCTAATATTAAACTAAATGAGTTTTTTGCTGATATATCCAACTCTAGTCCATTATATGGATGATCAGCCTTCTCCCCTTGTTATCTGTAATATCCAACTCAAATAATGAGAAACTAGGACCTTACTATCTACTACCTATTTACTTAATTTTTCAATTCTAATATATATGTATGGCAATATCAGAATTGTTAAACCCTATTATCACGGGGAAGAACTTTATCAAATAGAGTATACGGCTTCTGCATAGTTCCCTTTGCCTGTGGTCTTACAGACTATTCATTTCAAAGTTACTTAGTTTAGCCGTTTTTTCTTCTATCTTCTTCAGTGAGATTGTTTCATACATTTGTAATATAGTGGATTCTTTTGTCACAGTCTGCATTCTATCCTAGAATTATCTGCTTTCTAAATGTTTTTAAAATTTGCATATGTTAAGGTTAAAATTTTCATAATGTCATGTATCCACCATTAAAGTACCATTTAGGATAGTTTTACTGCCCTAAAAAATCTCCTGGGCTTCACCTATTCAACTCTCACCCCTCTTCTGAACTGTTGGCAACCACCGGAATATGTTTTATGTTTTTAGTTTTGCCTTTTGTAGGATATCGTATAGTTGGCCTTATGCAGTATGTGGACTTTCAGAATGACTTATTCCTTTCAGATAGAAATATTCACCTGAGATTCATCCATGTTTTTCTGTTCCTTGATAACTCCAGCTCTTTTTGCTTTTCAATAATTTCCCATGATATGGTGATCATAACTGGTTTATCTGTTCACCTATTGAATAGGATCTTGGTTCATATGAGTTTTTGACAGTTATGAATAAAGCTCTATAAACATTCATGGGCAGTTTTATATGGATATAAGTTTTCAAATCAGTTGAGTAAATGTCTTGGTTCATGTAAGTACCTGTTCTGAATATATTTTAAAAATATGACCAAAAGGAATGGGAGGTTCTCATTGATATATCAAGCACTATACTGTCAGGTAATAAAGAAGATATTTTTGGGTGGGGGAAGAAACTGAAATCATGGTTCTGGGTCATACAGAAATATTAGTGGGGAAAAATAAATTGGGATTGTTTTATGTTCTTGTCATGCTTCTGAAATTTCAAAATATCACTGCATTTTTCATTCTCTGTAGAAAAAATTTAATCCAGAGTGGTTTGTAGAAAATATAATAAATATTAAATCCTTGGTTACTATGAAAGAGCATTATTTAGAAATTAGTTTTTATTTGAATGAAATTAATAAATATATAATATAATGCTAAACCAAAATATAAATGGTGTTTAGGAAACTGTAAATTCGGAAATGACAGCTTGATGTAGAAGTCAATATTTTTTTTCAGGTGTTACCTGATTGAGCAATTATGTTCTTTACTAAAACATATGTTAAATTAAATGCTTTATTCTTAATTTTGTTGATACTAATATTCAGAGTAGACTTTCATTTAGAGAAAAAAATAAAGTGAGAAACTACACTTACATGACAAGAAGTGCAAATAATTCCTACTATTAAATTATTAAAGTATACTAAAAGTAAGTTGTCTTGAAAATGCAATGCATCCCAGGCCCAGGAAAGTTATCATGGGCATGTTATATTGAGTTTTATGGAACTGGTATTAACTCTTGTAGCTTATCTAATGGAGACATTTTTCTAATAGTTTTATAATATATCAATGAGTGGATATAGATGGAAAAAGACTTGATATGACAGAACTTCTTGAGTTAGCTTGATTGTAAGATTTTTGAAATGGTCTTTATATTTAAAGATCATAATTTGGTAAAGCATAGCTTGCAAAAGTACAAATTATCTGAACAAAATTAAAGTGAGGATAAATTTCTATAGGCATTTTTCTGAAATTATAATGATACATGGAAGTGATTTTTCTGCATAAATATAATTTCTTCATATGCAAAATATTTGGGGGCACTTTACTGTTACAGTTGAAATTTATCTAAAATGAATTATGTATCTCCATGACTACATAGACATAGCATTTAGAATATTTTATTGATGACTTTGTCTCTCCATCATAAACATTAGTTACTGAACAGGTCTCTGAAACAAGGATGCCCATGGCAATCCCATGGACTCTGCAGTCATCAATAATGGGCTCTACTTTTATGGACTTTGTGTAGCCTATCAGTTTCATTTTTCAAATTCTTTCTCTTCTAAATTTTGCTGGTTTCAGAATTTTGGCTTCTTATAATCTGCTTCACTTTACACATAATTATCAAGTGAATGTGCTTCAGTTTTTTACACATCAGTTTGGAGGCTGTGCTCTAGGTAGTTAATCTGAAAAAGGCATAAATCTGAAAAACAGAGCAAATAAGGCATTGTAGGCACCCATTATGAAACTCATAAATGACATCTTACAAATCAGGTTTTGGGCGCCTGGGTGGCTCAGTTGGTTAAGCAACTGCCTTCAGCTCAGGTCATGATCCTGGAGTCCCTGGATCGAGTCCCGCATCGGGCTCCCTGCTCGTCAGGGAGTCTGCTTCTCCCTCTCCCACTCCCCGTTTGTGTTCCCTCTCTCGCTGTGTCTTTCTCTGTCAAATAAATAAATAAAATCTTTAAAAAAACAAAAAAAACCAAATCAGGTTTCAATCTTTCAGGGATAAATGTTGGTAGCAGTTTTAGTCAGTATATCGAATCTGGTAAACCAGAAGACTTGAGTTTAGTTCCTTTTTTCTTTTTAAAGAAATGCATACTTTCAGATATTTTAGAAAATTAATATTTTTTCATAGGAATTTTTGCAACTCATGCAGTATTTCCGTGACTTCATGTTTAGAAGAAATTTCATTTGGAAAGTTTATCACTCATTTTATTATTCTGCTAGTATTTAATGCTGACCGATCCTTGAACTCTGGGTGACTATGACTAATGCAGCTAGTTCATGTATTAAAAGTTCTAAAAAATGACACTTTTATTCTCTAAATGGCACTATTGATTAAACTGGATCATTTATTTTTATTTTATTTATTTATCACATAGCCAGGATTAACATGCTGCACTTGGTTTCTGAGTTTAGGTTGCTCCTAACAGATTATTCTCTCTTAAAGCTAGCTGGTGTTTGCCAAAGAAAGTCATGCTCCCAAGAATGTATATTAAGAATAATTCCTAAATTAAAATCTAAAAGATGAAAGCAAAATATGAGCCATCGCTATTTTATCATCTAAGTGAGTTCCCTGGCAAGATTCAGTTCAAGTATCATGTCTCCTAACAAATTTTCCCCCATTTCCTTGAATGGGTCCTTCACCTGTAGTCTCATAGCTCCTTCTTTCAGCTTTTTTCCCTACTTTATTTTAATTTTCTTGTTTTCTTCTTACTATATTTTACTTTTACTTGTCTGTCTTCCCCTTACTACCTTTTAAGATTTTTACAGGCAGCGTCTTTATCATCTTCATATTTCTAGCCACTGGTCTAATGCCTCCCTCATAGTGAGCTCTTATAGTAAACATCTTTTGTTTGAAGTTCAGATGATCAGATTTATGATTTTAGCAAGTCTTTATGTTGTCCCTCAGTGAGCTCCTATTACAGAAAGATGAAAAATACACACAGAAGAAAATACAATGTAAATAAGCTAGAGATGCAGATTTCATAGATAACAAGTAATTAATGTAAATAATATGTAGTATCCAAGCAAAACTTATGGAATATAATGTCCATTTACTTGTTTTCTCCATGTCTCATAAAAAAAAAAAATTCTAAGTGCAAAATGAGATAGAATATGGCCAAGAGCTCAATTACTATTGAAATTAGTGATAATCTAATATTTCAATAAATTTTTCTTATTTTTGCAAAATGAATATAAAGCCAAAGCCATTTTATTGTTATAGAAGCTATAGAATATAAAGATGATGCATTTTTAGGGGAATTAACAGAGAAAAGAACTAAATTCTGTCATCCTGATTTGGGGAATACATAGTGGAAGGCTAAAGCAAAATATAAATAGCATTTAAGACACTTTGTGTTTTAGAAATTCTATTTTTTTCTTATCTAATAGTTAAGTCCTCAGGACTCATTTTGGGTACAGTTTCTGTGGGCACATGGGCTAAGAAATGGGCAGTAAACTGACCCTTTATCCCGGGCACTGAAAATAGTTTGATAGATTGTGGTGAATGAAACATTTTCATGTTTGTTTATTAATTATATTTCCTTTTGCATAAATTATCTGTACACGTCACTTGCCTTTTTTTTCTATTGAATCAGTGTTTTCTTATCAGCTTAAGTAACACAAACCTCAAACATTTTATATTAGTATATATTGCTGGTTTTTATTTTTAATTTAATATTCATGTTTCTGAATAATTTTATTAATACTTGTCATTAAAGTTTGTGGAACGTGGGACAATAATTTTGTTGTATTGTTTAATATTTTGTGAATCACTTGAGCTGATATGTCCCTGGATTAAATACTAGAAAATTAGTTATCTTAATTATTATAGCATTAACATATTTTTGCTCTTTAGTTAGACTTTAAAAAGAGAAAAAGAAATGCTTAAATGCTTGTATAAAGGTGAAAAAGGCCTTAAAAATCCATGAAATGTAATGTTGGCAAGTATTGTAGCCACTTTTTAATGTGTGTCTAGCCCATAATGACCCCCTCTTCACTCAAAGTGGTACTGCCTCCTCCCACTTCCCACTCTAATGGCCCTTGTCAGTCAGTTTGTATCACATGATGTTACATACTGACAGGTTGGACTGGGCTGTTTTCCTGAACTTAGAATTATGCAGCTAGTTTGGCTGCAAACTGACCATCTTTCAAGTGCATTGACAAGTGGAGGATGGGTCGGGGACCAAGAGAAGCAAGGAAGAAAGAGAGGGACAAAGGGGAAGATAGACTTTGGTTCTTAACAGTTTTGAGTTTTTCAGTTTCACATTCCTGTCTCAGGACAGGTTTGGCGTGGGTTCTTTTGATAACTTCCTATCGTTATAAAAATTCTACTTACATAATGATTATTACAGAAAAAGGCTTTGACAAAGACATTAAGGATGGCTGTTTTCTGGTTACAGCCTCCTAACCAAATCCATAGATTTTTGTATGTTGCCTTCTACTTCACTCTGAGAATTCTTGTTGAACTGTGTGTGTGGGGGGAGTGGTTTCCATGAATTAGCATTTCTGGAGATAATAATTTAAGTCAGACTGTAAGAAAACATAATAGAAATATATATTCTGGGATAGGTGGGCAGTTCCTTGGGTCAGAAATTATATCAGCTTGAAAAGACTAGCAATACTCATCCCATGTGAAAATACAGTCACTGGCCTCAACAATAGAGAGTTCAACTATCCTATTGTGGATACAGAAAAGACTGTGATTCACAGTTTTTTTTTTTTTCAGCATATAGTATTCAACAAATATTTGCTGAATGAATTACTAAATGTATGAATTCAGGTAATAGATATGAGTAGAATCTAGTAAAGAGAGAGAGATCGGTTTTACTTTTGAATAAAGAATATCTGTGGTATTTGCATAAAGCTCCATACAAGAAACTCCATTTAATATGCTACTTGATATCTAGTATATTTGCTCCAGTTATGTTGCTTTAGGTCCAGTTTTTTCTTGTACATCTACAATACTTTATTATAAATTTTTGTTTTATTTGACCAAAAATTCATTGAGGTAAGAAGTAACTTATTTTCTTTTTATTTTGGCTAAATATTAGTGAATTAGCTAATTTTAAGTATTATAATACATAATTATATATTTTATAAATTTATATATTCACTTATTCATGTTATAATTTATAACTTTACTCTTCAGCCTTCATAATGACTCATTAAATCTGCTGACCTAGAAACTTGAGAATATAATGAAAAGTCTTATGATCATGATTCATAAATCTGTATTCATCAGTTTTATCTTAAACCAAACACAGGAAGGAATCTTGATGAGCTACTTGTTGGGTTCTTTACCTTTTTAAGGAAAGCTAAACATATGCAGTTAGACTATCTTTTACTAGGCTTCATCATGAAAAAGGATTTGATAACTATATGAGACTATAATATAGACTAGTCATTATTCAGTTTGTATTTCAGATATCAAAGCAGTGGCCAGTGCTTATATTGTAAAAGAATGTCAACATTGCAATTATGATTAACTTTCCTAGTGAATGTTTTCTGGATATCCTTATACTTAGATTTTTTCAATAAAGTTCTGAAAAATGTAACTCGAGTTACCCAATTCTGATGTGTATTATGGTCTAAGAAAAGTCCCAAGCCAATGAAACTGAATTATAATTTATCATAGATATTAAATTAGCAGCTTTTACTTCAAGTATTAGTCATAAGATTCTTTCCACAAGATCAGGAAAACATATAGAGCATGTTTTTCAGAGAATTTTCATATGTCCAGACCTATCAATTGGTTTAGGAAGGAGTGTGCTATCCTACATCACCTCTTAGGATCTGAAGGATGTGGTGTAAAGAGCCTGTACTTGGAGAGAGTACATTAACACCACACCTTCAAAGGAGTGTTTATTATTAAGGAACGCAGCCATCAAAAGGAATGGCATCTTGCCATTTGCAACGATGTGGATGGAACTGGAGGGTATATGCTGAGCGAAATAAATCAATCAGAGAAAGACATGTATCATATGTTCTCACTGATATGAGGAATTCTTAATCTCAGGAAACAAATGGAGGGTTGCTGGAGTGGTGGGGGGTGGGAGGGCTGGGGTGTCTGGGTGATAGACATTGGGGAGGGTATGTGCTATAGTGAGCGCTGTGAATTGTGTAAGACTGTTGAATCATAGACCTGTACCTCTGAAACAAATAATACATTATATGTTAAAAGAAAAAAGAAGGAGATAGCAGGAAGGGAAAAATGAAGGGGAGGAAATCGGAGGGGGAGACGAACTATGAGAGACTATGGACTCTGAGAAACAAACTGAGGGTTCTAGAGGGGAGTCGGGGGGGATGGGTTAGCCTGGTGATGGGTATTAAAGAGGGCACATACAGAATGGAGCACTGGGTGTTATACGCAAACAATAAATCATGGAACACTACATCAAAAACTAATGATGTAATGTGTGGTGATTAACATAACAATTAAAAAAATAAAAAAAAATCAGAACAGTGGGAGTAGTTGAGGATTTTTGGCTGACCACATATAGATACTCTCATTTTCTGTTTCTTGTTTCAAGAAGGAATCCTTTATTCTTCCTACAGATCATATGACCGACCGCTTGTAGAATATGTCAGGTATAAGTAAATGTAGGGCCTAAGATTCAGTTTGTGATAATTGATATTAAGAGGCTTTTGCTAAGGAGAAATTAAGAGATGTGAACAAGAATACACTTGACGTTCCATTGAGTGTATCACTAAATAAAACAAGGATTATTCATAATTGCTTGGAAACTCTTTTTCTGGAAGAAATAAAATGCAAAATAGAATTTATATATAGTTGGAAAGTTAAAAATAATTTCAAATTTAGCATAAAGATTAATTATTTACATATTCAAAATTTAGGGTAGGAGTGGAAAAAATCCATAATGACTGAATAATAATAAAATTTTTTATTGTAACTTAAATGATTAAAATAATTTTATAGCCAAAGTTACAGGAATATTTTTAGGATTTAATTAAAGATTTAAATTAACTGATTCATAATGATATGTCTTATCTTCCACATACATTTCAATAAATAATAATGTCTTTATGCTAGATTCAAAAGACCAGTGTTATGTGACAATGGTGCTTTATTGTACTAGGGAGGGCAAATAATCTTTATTCACATTCAGGTACAAAGTATAGGGACTCTTTTGCTCTATTGGTTGTACCTCACTTAGTCTTGATAAGCCTCATACTCAGAAAGTAGGTATTTATACTCATTCAGTAGGTATTATGTGACAGGCATTACACTATTATCACCTCTGTTTTTAGGAGAAATTTAAAGACTGAAATCTCTCTTTTTTTTCAATTTAGATACAAACCTAAAATTTTCTAAAGAAAGACATGTATTCTGAAAAATAGAAAGGGGCATACTCTTTGTATAAAATTTCAAAACTAACTTTTTCTTGTACCATATAGAGTTGAAACTGTAATTTTTTAAGGTGAAAATAGTTGACTGTTGGCAGTTTCATTATGGTTCAATGTAATATCTTTAAAGGCATTTAAAAATCTTTTATATCTGTTTATTTTCTGAGCATGTAATATTTACTTTAGAGTTCTGAAGCAGGATGTAATTTTGTTGTTTTCTATCTATGTTTCTATCATTTATTTATAATTAATATGAAGAATAGTTTGGTAGCTAATTAAAATTCTACATAGCCCTGCCATTTTATTCAATGTCATGATTTTATTACTGTTAACTCTGCATGGATAACTCTTGGTATTGGTAATAGATTTTATTTTTTCTTTTGGTTAGATCACTCAGAATTTATTACTTTGTTCTAGAGCATAGTTTAAAAAAAGTTAGGTAAGAAAAGAGTTTTAACAGTGAACCTCAACAGAATTATATTAATACTGATGACTTTGCATTTTACATGTCATAACACATCTTCAATAACTTAGAAATTTTAATTCATCAATACACAGGGTACCCTGGTAAGACAGATTGTAGTGTTTCATAGGATGCAGAGTTAAAATGACTTATTTAAGCATACCCTTATTCAGGGCAGAAGTGGAAATATAATTAAGAAGTACTTTTGGTTAATTTGGACCTAAACAGCCTTGAAGGTAGTCTGCATCTCACTTAGCAGTTCTGGAAGTCATTTCTGTGTCTAATTCCAGCCATTGGTGAAGAGCACATGAGAACAGCAGAATGAAAGTCTGCTCTGCCTTCTGTGTGTTATTCATTCACTCATCCATCCATTCATTCATTTATACTTAGCCAAATGGCCAAAATGCGTATCAGACCCTGAATGTAGAAATAGTTATTAAAAATCTCTGCCCCTAAAAAGTAAGTGAGTCAGTCAGCCAATATGATGAATGCTAGGAAGTACATCCAGAGTTGTCACAGAAGCTAACAGGATTCCTGATTCTCACCATTGAGGTTGGATGTCAAGATAATCTTCCAAGAGGAAAAGGCTTCTCCCTACAGCAGCTATTTCTGATGTAGACAGAAGGAGAACAGGAGTTTCAAAGAGGATTTTAATTTGTATGCAAATTGAAGTGAATGGAAGTGACATTCAGATGTTTTAAGAAGACGGTTATTGCGCTCATCCATTTTCTTTCCAGATCTATGCTTAGTTAATTTATTAGGTGGTTTGTTTTCAAGATACCGTTATTAACTTCCCTCTATGGCAGTTTAATTTTTCAAAAAGTGTGGTGTTTAAACAGAACAAAGTTATCTGCATATCCAGACTGCCTTCAGATTTATCTTTGCAAAGAGCACTGTTAAAGCTATTTAAAACAAACAAACAAAAAACAAACAAAAAACCCCCCAAAATTGACCTGGTGATTCTCCTGAGCTAACATACTAAGACTAATATACCATAAAGTGTAAATATCCCACCACATGTTTATTTCTTTATTGTGTAGATGTGACTCTCATAATTTAGTAGTGTTTCTAATGGGGATCTGGCTATGGATGTTGAAAAGAAAAATTCATAAATTCTGATTGAGCAACATGTAAATTATGTACAACTTTTTACATGAATCTCCTAATAACTTTCTGTAGGGGGAAGGTAAAGGAGATATTTTTTGCAGCAATCATTCATTGATTTACTGAATTTCTCACCTGATCCATGTCAACCTTGTGGAGACCTGGTTTGATGTGTTTCTCTCATACTGAAGCACAAAGACTTAAGAAATAGGAGGTAGTTGAGAAAAAAGAGGGAAGCAGGGTGAGAAAAGCCATGCTGTAGTGATAAGCAACTTTCAGATAGCTGAGTGGCTGCTTCACATTTATGCCATCATTAGTCATAGGTCATGTGACTTTATACCTGCTCACATTGGGAACTAAAAGAAGGTAGAGTCATTGAATCCAGGGGTTCACAGTAAACACAAAATCGACCATTAGCTTCTGGCTGTTGAAGATGTCATCTTGTGTGACTCTTCAATAGCAATGTCAGAATAGACCTTTAACTAATCTTTGTACATATATAAGAAATGTTTTTTCTACTTACTGAACAGAAAATGCTCATATTTCCTTATATAAGAAAAAAATATCTGCATAGCACAATTCTGAAAGCATTTGTTTTTTTGTGTGCCTTATTTGACATTTAGTTTTGTATCCTGGTGGTTAAGAGCAAGAACCCACCTGCTTCTTAAGATTCATACATCAGGTTTACTACTTAGTACCTGTGAAGACATGCCTTGAGCATATTGTTTAATCTTTCTGGGTCCTAGTTACAGATAAAATAAGGATAATGGCCAATTTACTGAGTTGTGACCATTTTAGTAGGTATGTAAAACAACTAAAACTCTCTGTGGCACATAATAGATGTTCAATTTAAATTCAAGCTATTATTATATATTGACACATTTAATTTTTTTGTTTTTGAATATGTTACTGTCCCTTCCTAACCAGGTCCGTGACTGCTATGGGAAAGGATAGTGGTGGTCATATGACTTCACCCCAAGTGTAGATGGAGTTCTTACTATATGTGGGCTGGCTTGGAACCTTGTTTTGCTAATCAACAGAGACAAAACAACAACAAAAAAACCCAAACAAACAAAAACCCCAAACTGTAGACTGATTGATTGAATGATTGGTTGACTACCAGCCTGACAGAGTCCCACCTGTCTATTTTTATTCTTGTCACCTATCGTATCCAAGAAATAATTCCCAAGAGCAATGTCAAGAAGCCTTTCCCCTGTGTTTTCCTTCAGGAATTTTATAGTTTCAGGTTTTACTTTAGTTGATTTTTGTATATGATGTTAGATAAGGGTCCAGTTTCATTATTTGCATGGGAATATCCAATTTTCCCAGTACTATTTGTTGAAGAGACCATCCTTTCCCCATTGTGTATGCTTGGCACACTTACTGAAGATCAATTAACAGTGTATTTGTGGCTTTATTTCTGGGATCTGTATTCTGTTCCATTGGTCTATATATTACTGGCTTAATATATCAGCAGCCCACTCTTTTAATTGCCATAGCTTGTAACATATTTTAAAATCAGGAATGGTGATACCTCCATTTAGCTTTTCTTTTTCAAGATTGTTTCGCCTGTTTGGAGTCTTAAGTGCTATATATCCCTGAGGGAGTGGTATCTACATAAATTATTTGGGATAATTCTGCACTGAAGATTTGCTATCATCCCCATTTATTTATTTACTTTGTCATTTTTTTCAGTATGAACTCATGGGTTTTATTTTATAATTTCCAGTATTGGTTATTGATAGAGGGACACAGCTCCTGTGTCCATTAGCTATATCCTCATTATTGTGAGGTTTTGTTTTGTTTTGTGTGTGTGTGTGTGTGTGTGTGTATGTTTGGAGCACTTCTTTACTCTCTGGCCCTACAAGAAGCTTCAGAAGGTCCAGGCTCATTTTCCGTGTTTCTTACTCAGTTGTGGAATCAGCCATTTATCCAAGGATTCCTGGTTCCCTTTATTGAAGAATAGTATTAGAAACCAAGATCTGGACACTAGGTATACTTGTTGTCCCTTGTCAGCTTATTACAACATATTACAATGTATGTTAATTTCTCAACTTACTAGCTATTACATCTATAAAAATCAAGAATACATACAAACTGAATTTATATCATTCCATTTAAATTTCTCTATAATCATGTGAACCCAAAGTTTTCAAAAATATTGAACACTCAGTAATTTGCTCACTAATATTACTATGTAAGATATATAAATATTAAATAGATATAATAATGTTACTAACAACATTACTGCTAATAAATTTAGTGAGAAAATCTTTTTATAGCATTAAAAATAGAAAATGAAATATTTAAAAATATTTCAAATTTTTAAATTTCTATTTCATGTATATTTTTAATGCAATACAAAATTATTAAATAATAAAAACATATTATTATTTAATAATATATATTCCTGTTATCTCTCACCCCTTCCTTTGGCTATTTCTGAAAACGTTACTTCAACATAGATCAAATAGAAATGTTTCAAATTTTAATAGGCATATGAATCAACTGGGATTCTTGTTAAAAATGTGGATTCTGATTTGGTATGTTAATGAATTTTTTTGCTGTGTGACTAATTACCACAAACACATGGCTCAGAGCAACACATATTTATTATCTTACAGTCTCTGTGGGTCAGGATTATGAGTATGAGTTATCTGAGTCTTCTCAGTATCTCAGCAGGCTGAAACAAGGTGTTGCCAGGGATTGCCATATCATATAAAGCTTTGGATCCTCTTTCAAGCTCATTGGTTGTTGGCAGAATTCATTTCCATGTGGTTTTAGAACCAAGAACCTCAGCTCCTAAAGGCTCCCACTATTTCCTGACATGTGGTTTTCCTCACAGGGCACTTTTCTTTCTTTCTTTCTTTCTTTCTTTCTTTCTTTCTTTCTTTCTTT